>NC_064637.1:110752161-111055977 GCF_023864275.1 Schistocerca cancellata
AGTGTAGGGGAATTCCGAGTCAGAGAATTGCGCTGTGAAGTTTGGCCTGCTAGCTGACGTAGCGGGAACAGCAGAGCAGTAATGGCGATGTACGTCTACCTGAGAAAACTTAGCTTCTGCTGAGATGTTCAGGACAACACGTGTCTCCACTTTGCATTCTTATAACTGATATTGTGTGTTGTCATGAAACTTTTTAAATGCCATGTTCTTGCAGGAATGAATAGTGACATCCTTAAAACGTTTCGTCCGCACATGTTTATTTTAAACATCATCATCATAAAGTCTATATGTCTGCGTTATTTTGAGTGACAATATGTAATTAACAAAGATTGAGAGTTATCGAAAATTCATGGAGAATTACTACCTGTTTTGTCACAGTGGTTACGAAGTGTGTCAAAGATAGATCTTACACCCCTGGAAATGGAAAAAAGAACACATTGACACCGGTGTGTCAGACCCACCATACTTGCTCCGGACACTGCGAGAGGGCTGTACAAGCAATGATCACACGCACGGCACAGCGGACACACCAGGAACCGCGGTGTTGGCCGTCGAATGGCGCTAGCTGCGCAGCATTTGTGCACCGCCGCCGTCAGTGTCAGCCAGTTTGCCGTGGCATACGGAGCTCCATCGCAGTCTTTAACACTGGTAGCATGCCGCGACAGCGTGGACGTGAACCGTATGTGCAGTTGACGGACTTTGAGCGAGGGCGTATAGTGGACATGCGGGAGGCCGGGTGGACGTACCGCCGAATTGCTCAACACGTGGGGCGTGAGGTCTCCACAGTACATCGATGTTGTCGCCAGTGGTCGGCGGAAGGTGCACGTGCCCGTCGACCTGGGACCGGACCGCAGCGACGCACGGATGCACGCCAAGACCGTAGGATCCTACGCAGTGCCGTAGGGGACCGCACCGCCACTTCCCAGCAAATTAGGGACACTGTTGCTCCTGGGGTATCGGCGAGGACCATTCGCAACCGTCTCCATGAAGCTGGGCTACGGTCCCGCACACCGTTAGGCCGTCTTCCGCTCACGCCCCAACATCGTGCAGCCCGCTTCCAGTGGTGTCGCGACAGGCGTGAATGGAGGGACGAATGGAGACGTGTCGTCTTCAGCGATGAGAGTCGCTTCTGCCTTGGTGCCAATGATGGTCGTATGCGTGTTTGGCGCCGTGCAGGTGAGCGCCACAATCAGGACTGCATACGACCGAGGCACACACGGCCAACACCCGGCATCATGGTGTGGGGAGCGATCTCCTACACTGGCCGTACACCACTGGTGATCGTCGAGGGGACACTGAATAGTGCACGGTACATCCAAACCGTCATCGAACCCATCGTTCTACCATTCCTAGACCGGCAAGGGAACTTGCTGTTCCAACAGGACAATGCACGTCCGCATGTATCCCGTGCCACCCAACGTGCTCTAGAAGGTGTAAGTCAACTACCCTGGCCAGCAAGATCTCCGGATCTTTCCCCCATTGAGCATGTTTGGGACTGGATGAAGCGTCGTCTCACGCGGTCTGCACGTCCAGCACGAACGCTGGTCCAACTGAGGCGCCAGGTGGAAATGGCATGGCAAGCCGTTCCACAGGACTACATCCAGCATCTCTACGATCGTCTCCGTGGGAGAATAGCAGCCTGCATTGCTGCGAAAGGTGGATATACACTGTACTAATGCCGACATTGTGCATGCTCTGTTGCCTGTGTCTATGTGCCTGTGGTTCTGTCAGTGTGATCATGTGATGTATCTGACCCCAGGAATGTGTCAATAAAGTTTCCCCTTCCTGGGACAATGAATTCACGGTGTTCTTATTTCAATTTCCAGGAGTGTATTTATGTGATACTACTTTTCGTTAACTGGATTCTTTATGGTTCCAGAATGTCCTGTTTTGTATTCTTTGATACACTGATACAACCAAGGTACAAAACAGATCCCACCCTCCTCTACACCTTGCAACAGTAAAGCGTGCACACAGTCGAAATGTAGGTGTAAAGTATATTTCGTTCACAACATACTGAGGCAAGAGCAAGCTTTGCCCAACGCCTCCTGGCTCAGTGGTACTATGAGGGGAACAAACCTCCCTTTCGTCGTACAGTGCTGACACAGCACAGTAAGACAATCACTTCCACATGGGTATTGTACTGTAAGATACCCATTGTTGGCAGCAAGCAGTAGCCTTCTACATCTACATGGATACTCTGCAAATCACGTTTTTCTGTGCGAACCCTGATTTCTCTTATTTTATCGTGATGATCACTTCTCCCTATGTAGATGGGTGCCAACAGTATGTTTTCGCAATCGGAGGAGAAAGTTGGTGATTGGAATATCGTGAGAAGATTCCGTCGCAACGAAAAACGCCTTTCTTTTAATGATGTCCAGCACAAATCCTGTATCATTTCTGTGACACTCTCTCCCATATTTCGCGATAGTACAAATCGTGCTGCCTTTCTTTGAACTTGTTCGATGTACTCCATCAGTCCTCTCTGGTAAAGATCCCACACCGCGCAGTAGTATTCTAAGAGAGGACGGACAAGTGTAGTGTAGGTAGTCTCCTTAGTAGATCGGTCGTATTTTTCAAATGTCCTGCCAATAAAACGCAGTCTTTGGTTAGCCTTCCCCACAACATTTTCTATATGTTCCTTCCTATTTAAGTTGTTGATAATTGTAATACCTAGGTATTTAGTTGAATTTACTGCTTTTATATTAGACTGATTTATCGTGTAACCGAAGTTTAACGAGTTCCTTTTAGCACTCATGTGGATGACCTCACACTTTTCGTTATTCAGGATCAACTGCCACTTTTCACACCACTCAGATATCGTTTCTAAATCGTTTTGCTGTTTGTTTTGATCTTTTGATGACTTTATTAGTCGATAAACGACAGCGTCATCTGCAAACAACAGAAGAGGGCTGCTCAGATTGTGTCCAAAATCGTTTATATAGATAAGGAACAGCAAAGGGCCTATAACACTACCTTGGGGAACGCCACAAATCACTTCTGTTATACACGGTGACTTTCCGTGAATTACTACCTCTCTGACAGGAAATGGCAAATCCAGTCACATAACTGAGACGATATTCCACAAGCACGAAATTTTACTACGAACCGCTTCTGTGGTACAATGTCAAAAGCCTTCCAGAAATGCAGGAATCGGTCTGAAATCCCTTGTCAATGGCACTCAGCACTTCATGTGAATAACGAGCTAGTTGTGTTTCACAGGAACTATGTTTTGTAAACCCATGTTGACTATGTGTCAATAGACCGTTTCCTTCGAGGTAATTGATAACGTTCGAACACAATATGCACTACTGGCCATTAAAATTGCTACATCAAGAAGAAATGCAGATGATAAACGGGTATTCATTGAACAAATATACTAGAACTGACATGTGATTGCATTTTCACGCAATTTGGGTGCATAGAGCCTGAGAAATCAGTACCCAGAACAACCACCTCTGGCCGCAATAACGGCCTTGAGTCAAACAGAGCTTGGATGGCGTGTACAGGTACAGCTGCCCATGCAGCTTCAACACTATACCACAGTTCCTCAAGAGTAGTGACTGGCGTATTGTGATGAGCCAGTTGCTCGGCCACCATTGACCAGGCCTTTTCAATTGGTGAGAGATCTGGAGAATAAGCTGGTCAGAGCAGCAATCTAACATTTTCTGTATCCAGAAGAGACCGTACAGGACCTGCAACATGCGGTCGTGCATTATCCTGCTGAAATGTAGGGTTTCGCAGGGATCGAAAGGAGGGTAGAGCGACGGGTCGCAACACATCTGAAATGTAACGTCCACTGTTCAAAGTGCCGTCAGTGCTAACAAGAGGTGACCGAGACGTATAACCAATGGCACCCCATACCATCACGCCGGGTGATACGCCAGTATGGCGATGACGGATACACGTTTTCCAATGTGCGTTCACCGCCAAACATGGATGCGACCATCACGATGCTGTAAACAGAACCTGGATTCATCCGAAAAAATGACGTTTTGTCATTCGTGCACTCAGGTTTGTCGTTGAGTACACCATCGCAGGCGCTCCTGTCTGTCATGCAGCGTCAGGGGTAACCGCAGCCACGGTCTCCGAGCTGATAGTCCATGCTGCTGCAAACGTCGTCGAACTGTTCGTGCAGATGGTTGTTGTCTTGCAGACGTCCCCATCTGTTGAGCGAGAGATCGAGACTTCGCTGCACGATCCGTTACAGCCATACGGATAAGATGCCTGTCATCTCGGCTGCTAGTGATACGAGGCCGTTGGGATCCAGCACGGCATTCCGTATTACCCACCTGAACCCACCGATTCCATATTCTGCTAACAGTCATTGGATATCGACCAATGCGAGCAGCAATGTCGCAATAGGCTACAATCCGACCTTTATCAAAGTCGGAAACGTGATGGTACGCATTTCTCCTCGTTACACGAGGCATCAAACAACGTTTCACGAGGCAACGCCGGTCAGCTACCGTTTGTGTATGAGAAATCGCTTGGAAACTTTCTTCATGGCAGCACGTTGTAGGTGTCGTCACCAGCGCCAACCTTACGTGAATGCTCCGAAAAGCTAATCGTTTGCGTATCAGAGCATCTTGTTCCTGTCGGTTAAATTTCGCGTCTGTAGCACGTCATCTTAGTGGTGTAGCAATTTTAATGGCCAGTAGTGTATGTTCTAAAATCCTGCTGCATATCGACGTTAATAATATGGGCCTGTAATTTAGTGGATTACTCCTACTACCTTTCTTGGATACTGGTGTGACCTGTGCAACTTTCCAGTCTTTGGGTACGGGTCTTTCCTACCGACCCAAAACTAGGGAGTATGGTTCAGGACGTTGTGAACAAACGGTACAGTAGATGAGCAGGTGAGTAGCCAATTCAACTAGGCTAAGTGTTGTTCTGTGTCCAGCGCGTGAAGACGGGCGCGTGGTGGCGCACCTGAGCAAGACGTCAGAAGGGGAGGCGGCGGTGGGGGCGACACCCTCCACGCGGACGCGCGTCGAGCTGAGCCTGCCGCAGCTGGGCGTGCACGCAGTCGCCGGGGATTCCCCCCAGCAGCAGCCGCGCCAGCCGGGGAATAACCAGGAGGCGGCGCGGGCTGCGGCCGCCGCCATGCCGCCACAGCAGCGCCGACGGGCGCCCCCAGAGACCGCGGTGAGTACCACTGTCCGCTGCCGGAGGTGGGTCAGCTCTAGTTAGCTAATCGGGTTAACTGGGGTTTCAAGTCAACCAGAGTTAGTAGCAGTCTAACTCAATTTGCGTTCACGCGGCGGGCGGGGGCCGCCACTGTGGATGAGGACCTCCCGAGAGGTTGGAGTTTACCGCCATCGCGCCGACCGAACCCGAGTTGGACCTAGTCGGATCTATGCTCACATAACGGGACTTCACTCACTGTGATTTTTAAAACTGCAGTACCTTACTTTTGTTGTTGTGGTCTTTAGTCCTGAGACTGGTTTGATGCAGCTCTCCATGCTACTCTATCCTGTGCAAGCTTCTTCATCTCCTAGTACCTACTGCAACCTACATCCTTCATGAATCTGCTTCGTGTATTCATCTCTTGGCCTCCCTCTTCGACTTTTACCCTCCGCGCTGCCCTCCAATACTAAATTGGTGATCCCTTGATGCCTCAGAACATGTCCTACCAACCGATACTTTCTTCTAGCCAGGTTGTGCCACAAATATCTCTTCTCCATAATTCTATTCAATACCTCCTCATTAGTTATGTGATCTACCCATCTAATCTTCAGCATTCTTCTGCAGCACCACATTTTGAAAGCTTCTATTCTCTTCTCGTCCACGTTTCACTTCCATACATGGTTACACTCCATACAAATACTTTGAGAAACGACTTCCTGACACTTAAATCTATACTCGATGTTAACAAATTTCTCTTCTTCAGAAACACACTCCTTGCCATTGCCAGTCTACATTTTATATCCACTCTTCTTCGACCATCATCAGTTATTTTTCTCCCCACATAGCCAAACTCCATTACTACTTTAAGTGTCTCATTTCCTAATCTAATTGCTCAATATCACCCGATTTAATTCGACTACATTCCATTATCCTCATTTTGCTTTTGTTGATTTTCATCTTCTATGCTCCTTTCACGACACTGTCCATTCCGTTCAATTGCTCTTCCAAGTCCTTTGCTGTGTCTGACAGAATTACTATGTCATCGGCCAACCTTAGTTTTATTTCTTCTCCATGGATTTTAATACCGACTCCCAATTTTCTTTTGTTTCCTTTACTGCTTGCTCAATACACAGATTGAATAGCATCGGGGAGAGGCTACAACCCTGTCTCACTCCCTTCCCAACCACTGCTTCCCTTTCATGTCCCTCCACCCTTATAACTGCCATCTGGTTTCTGTACAAATTGTAAATAGCCTTTCGCTCCCAGTATTTTACCCCTGCCACCTTTAGAATTTGTAAGAGAGTATTCCAGTCAACATTGTCAAAAGCTTTCTCTAAGTCTACAAATGCTAGAAACGTAGCTTTGCCTTTCCTTAATCTTTCTTCTAAGATAAGTCGTAGGGTCAGTATTGCCTCACGTGTTCCAATATTTCTACGGAATCCAAACTGATCTTCGCTGAGGTCGGCTTCTACTAGTTTTTCCATTCGTCTGCAAAGAACTACTATGTTTCATATTCGTGAAGCGTTTGATAAGTGTTATTTACAAGTGGGGCTATAGAGAACATTAGCGCCACGTCACTCAAAAGCGACAGGGAAATGATGAGGAAGCGGTAACTTTACACCATTCATGTGCGAGCTGTGGTACAGGGTGGAGGAGAGGAAACGCATGTTTTTTCAACCGCTAGTACGCGGCGACGAGAGTGAGGTATTGACCTTGAATGTATGTCGAGAGACTGCCCATACAATGCAGTTTGTCACTATGTGAGACGGGTGTCACGATTAATCAAGGAAAATCTCCAGTTGGGAAACGGGGCTAAAATTAGTTGGTCACTGTAGAATTGCAATTTAATTTCTTTATTCATTACTTCAACCATTAAAAGTCATTTCTTTACCACTTGACCAGGAACAGATCCAAAAAGCTAGCAGGTATGAGTGCCTTTTCAAAACAAATCACTTTACAGTTAACAGCCAAGCCATTTTACTTAAAACCGGCTGTCGTAAAACATTTGATGACAAATAAAAATTTTCCAAGTAATTAAAAACTTTACTCTACCGTTAATAGCCAACCCATTTTACTTAAAACAGACTTTGATAAAGCATTTAATAACAAAATTAAAACTTTCCAAGTAATAAAACAAAAACACCAATTGCATACAATATCGCAACCAAACATGTAGGGAGCCAACTTCTTTTAAATTTTGCCACAACAAGATGTTAAACAGGGAGGCAGAACTAGCACTTCCAAAGAATGGCAAGTAGATTAAAGTAATCAAAGTTACTGTAAAATAACTAACAGTTCTAAAGCCATGTAATTTTAAAAAACCTCCAATGAAAGGCAAACTTAACCTCTTTAAACAGTGGCCAAAAACAATCAGAGTAAAATACAACCATTTAACATTTTAAAATAACTAACAACTTTGAAACTTCCTGGCAGATTAAAACTGTGTGCCCGACCGAGACTCGAACTCGGGACCTTTGCCTTTCGCGGGCAAGTGCTCTACCAACTGAGCTACCGAAGCACGACTCACGCCCGGTACTCACAGCTTTACTTCTGCCAGTACCTCGTCTCCTACCTTCCAAACTTTACAGAAGCTCTCCTGCGAACCTTGCAGAACTAGCACTCCTGAAAGAAAGGATATTGCGGAGACATGGCTCAGCCACAGCCTGCGGGATGTTTCCAGAATGAGATTTTCACTCTGCAGCGGAGTGTGCGCTGATATGAAACTTCCTGGCAGATTAAAACTGTGTGCCCGACCGAGACTCGAACTCGGGACCTTTGCCTTTCGCGGGCAAGTGCTCTACCAACTGAGCTACCGAAGCACGACTCACGCCCGGTACTCACAGCTTTACTTCTGCCAGTACCTCGTCTCCTACCTTCCAAACTTTACAGAAGCTCTCCTGCGAACCTTGCAGAACTAGCACTCCTGAAAGAAAGGATATTGCGGAGACATGGCTTAGCCACAGCCTGGGGGATGTTTCCAGAATGAGATTTTCACTCTGCAGCGGAGTGTGCGCTGATATGAAACTTCCTGGCAGATTAAAACTGTGTGCCCGACCGAGACTCGAACTCGGGACCTTTGCCTTTCGCGGGCAAGTGCTCTACCAACTGAGCTACCGAAGCACGACTCACGCCCGGAGAGCTTCTGTAAAGTTTGGAAGGTAGGAGACGAGGTACTGGCAGAAGTAAAGCTGTGAGTACCGGGCGTGAGTCGTGCTTCGGTAGCTCAGTTGGTAGAGCACTTGCCCGCGAAAGGCAAAGGTCCCGAGTTCGAGTCTCGGTCGGGCACACAGTTTTAATCTGCCAGGAAGTTTCATATCAGCGCACACTCCGCTGCAGAGTGAAAATCTCATTCTGGAAACTAACAACTTTAATACCATGACCTGGGATAGAAATAATTAACCGACCGGGTGTAAGGGCGGCCACAATTGTCTCACGAAGGATGCTCAGGCTAGAAGCGGAGTAACAGACCCACAAAGCCTCACATCGACCCCACGCGAGGCCAGGGGAGGAGGAGGAATCAAATCAGGAACCATAATCCCTGCCCAAAAATAAACTTCCTCCCAGGCAGTACTAATAAGAAGTCAAAATATCACTGTCTATAATTACACCGGCGACAGGGACAGGAAATCCGAACGCAGAAGGCCACAATGCAGGAAAGACGCTGGTTGCAAAAACCAAAATTCTTCAATTAACATCTAAACCTTTAACCAACCAGTTTATCAGACAAACAGCAGGTGAACTCCGATGCCAGCGTACCCAACTGGGCAGTCACGCGGCCACGCGCTCTGTCACCGGAGCTGGTTGGTTGTTTGTTTGGGGAAGGAGACCAGACAGCGTGGTCATCGGTCTCATCGGATTAGGGAAGGATGTGGAAGGAAGTCGGCCGTGCCCTTTTAGAGGGACCATCCCAGCATTTGCCTGGAGTGATTTAGGGAAATCACGGAAAACCTAAATCAGGATGGCCGGACCCGGGATTGAACCGTCGTCCTCCCGAATGCGAGTCACCGGAGCCCTCGTCTTCTCTGCACCCACGGCGGCGAAATACCACTCCTCAGGTTAGGCGAGTTACTGGTCCATCATTCCCGCCTCCAGACGGACAATTTAAAGACATCCTTTGCCGCTCCCACCAAGTAGTGACCCGGAACCACAGCCGTGGCCCCCGGGTGTTCATAGCATTGGCTGTTATTCCCGTCAACTCGCCCCATACGTCTCGCACCGCCACGATAGACCACGCGGCTTCTCGGAACAACAGCCAACCTTCCACCGCCACGCCACGCAGCGGTCTAATCGTCCGACATTCTCTCCTTCCCGATTTTAAAAACCGACCGACCGACTCGTCACCGCTAGGCAACCAACAGGCCATCCCCCCAAAGATCTTATTTATTCCCTTACACAAGGCTAACGGGAAGCAACGACTCGAAGATCGATAAGACCAGACACGCCGTCAGAGGGGGATCTCAACAGAATCGTACGCAGCATAACTATAAATATGAAAGATGGAATGGAAGGACTCAGAACAATATTAACAGCGTGATATATGTTGAGAGCCGACACACGGTTCACTATGGAGCGCCGTGTGTTCGTTGTCGAGCAGTACTTTAGAAACTGTGATTCCGTAGTCACAGTGCAACGTCTTTTGCGTCAAAATGTTAGAGGTGGACGTCGAGGTGCAGTATCTGATCGAAATACTGTACTCCGGTGGGTTGCAGCGTTTAGAAGTACTGGATCTGGTCTTCCCCGTTCAGTTGGTACTCCGGAAAATGTAGACCGAGTGAGAACGGCAGTTCTTGCTAGTCCGAAACGATCGGCTAGTCGACAGGCTGTAGTCATGGGTTAGTCACGTCGTTCGCTTCACCGCATCTTACACGATGGCCTTAAGTTTCACCCGTACAAGATAATGATCGTGCAGCAGCTTAGTGAAGGGGATTTTGTGCAGCGCAGAGAGTTTTGTCGGGTGATGTGATGTGATGAAGCACATTTTCATGTAGACGGTTACGTCAGTGTTCAAAATTGTCGGTATTGGGCGCCGGAGAACACACATGAATTACACCAAAGGCCTCTCCACAGTTTGAAAGTAACAGTGTGGCGCTGCACTTCAAAGATGGGTATTGTTGGGCCCAATTTCTTTTTTTAAGAGGAAGGAACTGCAGTTACTGTGACATCAGCGTGCTATGTTAAACAAGTTTCTTCGTCCAGAAGTTGAAAGGCGTCAAGTGAACTTGAGAGAAATATGGTTTCAGTAGGACGGTGCCACAGCTCACATGGTGAGAGAATCCGTGGAAGTGGTTCGACATACACTCCTGGAAATTGAAATAAGAACACCGTGAATTCATTGTCCCAGGAAGGGGAAACTTTATTGACACATTCCTGGGGTCAGATACATCACATGATCACACTGACAGAACCACAGGCACATAGACACAGGCAACAGAGCATGCACAATGTCGGCACTAGTACAGTGTATATCCACCTTTCGCAGCAATGCAGGCTGCTATTCTCCCACGGAGACGATCGTAGAGATGCTGGATGTAGTCCTGTGGAACGGCTTGCCATGCCATTTCCACCTGGCGCCTCAGTTGGACCAGCGTTCGTGCTGGACGTGCAGACCGCGTGAGACGACGCTTCATCCAGTCCCAAACATGCTCAATGGGGGACAGATCCGGAGATCTTGCTGGCCAGGGTAGTTGACGTACACCTTCTAGAGCACGTTGGGTGGCACGGGATACATGCGGACGTGCATTGTCCTGTAGCAACAACTTCCCTTGCCGGTCTAGGAATGGTAGAACGATGGGTTCGATGACGGTATGGATGTACCGTGCACTATTCAGTGTCCCCTCGACGATCACCAGTGGTGTACGGCCAGTGTAGGAGATCGCTCCCCACACCATGATGCCGGGTGTTGGCCCTGTGTGCCTCGGTCGTATGCAGTCCTGATTGTGGCGCTCACCTGCACGGCGCCAAACACGCATACGACCATCTTTGGCACCAAGGCAGAAGCGACTCTCATCGCTGAAGACGACACGTCTCCATTCGTCCCTCCATTCACGCCTGTCGCGACACCACTGGAGGCGGGCTGCACGATGTTGGGGCGTGAGCGGAAGACGGCCTAACGGAGTGCGGGACCGTAGCCCAGCTTCATGGAGACGGTTGCGAATGGTCCTCGCCGATACCCCAGGAGCAACAGTGTCCCTAATTTGCTGGGAAGTGGCGGTGCGGTCCCCTACGGCACTGCGTAGGATCCTACGGTCTTGGCGTGCATCCGTGCGTCGCTGCGGTCCGGTCCCAGGTCGACGGGCACGTGCACCTTCCGCCGACCACTGGCGACAACATCGATGTACTGTGGAGACCTCACGCCCCACGTGTTGAGCAATTCGGCGGTACGTCCACCCGGCCTCCCGCATGCCCACTATACGCCCTCGCTCAAAGTCCGTCAACTGCACATACGGTTCACGTCCACGCTGTCGCGGCATGCTACCAGTGTTAAAGACTGCGATGGAGCTCCGTATGCCACGGCAAACTGGCTGACACTGACGGCGGCGGTGCACAAATGCTGCGCAGCTAGCGCCATTCGACGGCCAACACCGCGGTTCCTGGTGTGTCCGCTGTGCCGTGCGTGTGATCATTGCTTGTACAGCCGTCTCGCAGTGTCCGGAGCAAGTATGGTGGGTCTGACACACCGGTGTCAATGTGTTCTTTTTTCCATTTCCGGGAGTGTATGTATATTTCAAACCTCTATCACTTAATGCTTGTTTTCATCAAACCGTGTCCCAGTCATTCAGTAGTGAAAAACATGGCTTTTTTTCTGCTCCACCCCGTATTTGGCTACCTTAAAATCAGCAGATCGTTGTCAAAATCCTTACTAATGAGACACCCAGAATTTTCTGATTGCGCCTGTAGCACAGCGACAATTCATACATTTCACGAGGCATTTCGCTACCTTAAGATCGTCACATCGCCGACAAACCATTACAGCAAATTCCGTGAGTATTACCACCTTAAAAATTTCATGTCGGAAGACCCGAAATTGGTGCCTGCACACCACACAGTCATGTTCGTGAACAGGAAATTCACTACCTTACGTTCGCCCGATAGCTATCAAAATCTAAGCAGCAAGTTTCAGGTTTGTTCGCAACTCTCTCTTCAAAATAGTCGAAAGGTCGAAAATTTCGCCCTGTGTAGTTCGCATCACACTCTTGACTATACGTATAATCGCTGATGGGTTGGTTAACTGAACTGAAGCGTAATCTGCGCAGAGGTAAAGAGAGCACAGCGTTGAATGCTATCTCAGTTTTTTCGTCGCAACTCGGTTTACACAAACTTTCAAATCTGTTAACTCGGTTTGGCGTAAACCTGACTTGGCCCGTCGCTAGAAGCGGCGGGTGGGCAAACGTGCCGATGCCACACTTGTGGCTAGTCCCGCGTAGCTCGCTCGCTCCCCCTCCTCTCTTATACACACGACACGCTCCAAAATGGCAAAGCGGAACATCCAAAGTTACCTAGTTCGAGCGCTCGTAGCGAGACGGTGTGTAGGGTTTCACGCAGTTCCTGTTTTCTTTGCCTTATTGATTTCCGGCAGTTTCTTACTTCGTGTTTAAGTATCTTGTGTAATTATTTGTGTATACTTTTTTCCTATTATTGAGCGAAAGTGTTTGTTCCCGTTTTCAAATTACACCATGCTGGTCGGATTCCCAAACAAGAAAGACTTGGGCAGCAGTAAGAACGCGACTCAGTTCCAGCAGCAAAGCAAATCCATAGTCCAATGCTATCGAGAAATGCAGTGATATGTTACCGGCGGAGTAGAAGCAATAATTAAAAGAAAGAAAAACCTTGCTACCGTACAGGCAAGTTGTGGCGTAGCTTGAAGAACTATCCACCGTGTGTGTCGTGAGGAGAAATCTATCACAATCAGTTTTCCACAAAAAAATATTAGTAACCAAACTGAACGACTTATCAAAAGATGTTGTCAGGCGGACATTCTATTAATTTTACAACAATGGCAAGCACTCAATGTCAGAAAAATGAACGCAGTCAAGTGACGTATTGGACTCCAAAATGATGAATCCGCTGGGTACTTCAGATGACTATTTGACAAAACTTGCGTAAGTCAAAACCATTCACTGAAAATTCAACATAAGATCATACAGCCCACCCGTTGAAAATTACTGTTTGGTACACTGACCTAGGTTTGGACACCTGCTAACGGTGTCTTCATCAGAATGAAATTTTGATAAGCCCTATAAAATTATACAGAGGAAAATTTAGTGTGAAAAAAAAAACGCTTTAACCGTGATTGCAGTTGTCATGCGGTACGAAGGTTACTTACGTAAATTTACATAAAAAACAGTATTCCGATTTTAGCTAAGCCCAAGACAAAAAATAAAATGAAACGTTCCAGCCTTTGCCACTTACACCTAGTTAGGAACATCAGACAGATCGGCCCAATGGCTTACATTGCTATTAATACAAGTTGGGCCGCGGACAGTGATATGTGCCCATTTGAAAAACTGCAACAGAAATAACTGGAGAAAACGACAGTTTATATTTGTTTTGAAAACAAAGGAAGAGAGCTTAATGTATCGTTGAAAATGCACACTAGTAAAACAGATTAAGTAGAAATAAGAGCCGTCTATTAGACACAACAGAATCACGTAAAATTATACAAAAAATTTGTACATACAGCTGTACAATCCAGAAAATCTTTGCATAGTACATATCTATGAGATTCAAAGAAAATGTTTCGGGACAAGAGGAAAGTAAATACGGTAAAATTAAGCAATCAAAATCCCGCGAGCAGTGGATTAAAACCTTTGAAAAATTTTTGTTACATAATCATTTAGGATGAGACCACCGTCTTTAGAAATAAGCTCGAAAATATGCAGCTCTTCCGAGTACATGGAGCCTATGACCCTTCATTTCTCCATGTAAAATGGAAATGTCTTCAGCGATTTTTGGTTTTTGTCCGGAAATTAGCAGATGATCAGCAATAGTAAATTGTGTACGTTAGTGCCTCGTTTTCCCAATAAATGTTACTCGTGCCTGACACTAAAAGACCTTCCGGTTTGTCGTATATAATAAACGGGACACGTATAAGTGGTTTTATACGCTCCTGAATTGTGTACAGGAGCAGCAGTAGACTCGAGATTGTGAACGAAACATTTTTGCTAACTATGGATTCAATCAGAAAACTACGAATTTTATATGAAATAGGATCTAAAAATGGACTCGAGAAACATCTTTTTACTCGTTACTGTCAGAAACAGCATTGTTGCCTAAAATGGACACTTAAGCGTCAGTTTTAACTTTGAAGATATTTTCAATTCACGTAGGGGGATTCCGGGTGGCGAGAGGAAGGGCATGCGGCCACCCTCTGACACTTACATCGCCAAATACATAGTAACAAGGCCGACCCCGCGTTGGAGTGGGATAAAGACCCAAATCAAATTATGATTATTTTATAGGATTTATCAAAATTTCATTCCAATGAAGACACCCTTGGTAGGCGTCGAAACCTGGGTCAATGCACCAAACAGTAATTTTCAAGGGGTTTGGCTGTAAAATCCTATGTTGAAACTAGTACAGCTGCTGAGTAACAACCATATTGAAAACCTTAAAACAAAAAAAATTATAATTGTGGGGCACACAATGCCTGTTGGGTGAGCAGAGAATTAGTTTCTTCAAGAAAACCAGTTAGTTTAGAGATGTAGCAAAATGAACAAGTCAGTAGATTACCATCTGGAAATGAACGCATTGACATTGGACTGATCATGCATTTTTGTCAGCATGCTAATTTGCTTGAAATTTCGGTACTTTCATTTTTCATCCTGACAGACGTACATTTACACTTCATATAAAAACATAATATCTAATGTTGTCAAAAATAATTTTACACACTGTAGACTGCAAATAACCAATTGTACATTGCTTCCATAACGATGTCACTGACACAGCCTGAATCAATATTTCACCACAATAATATAAGCACAATGATTTTGACCGAAGCAGAAATGATTATGGTAATAGAGGTTCCTGTGTGTCATAGTATGACGGCAGCGCACAAACAGCCACCCACCAGTACGCCTGACCAGAGCTATGTTGGAAGTTTACTGACCTGTAAACCACTTTCCTCAGTAGCCTTCTACTTCTCAAAGTTCACTCTAGAACAGAAATGGTTTAGAAGATATTTTGAAAATACACTCCCTGACAAAAGAAGTCAAGCAGCCTTTGCATGTAGATGTAGATGCACTCGTCTCTCTGGTTCATTGCCTTTCTGCTGATGCCATTACAGCCTGACTGTTTTGTATTTACAATTGTTAGTGATTGTTCAAACATGTTTAAGATGATCCCTGAACCCACAGACTGAAGTGCATTCAGTAATACTGGCGTGGAGTGGGTGTCCTTCCATTATCAATCACGGTTTGATTGAGAAAATATACTGTTTGCAATAAGAATACTTTGCCATGAATTTTCGCAACTTTCAAAAACTGTTTTGCCAAGGTCTGTGTAAAGATGCAACAAGAATAATTACCATAAAATGTTACAATGCAGAGCTATTTTTGTGTGTTTTATTTTTGATAATAAAAAAAGTGTAGAATGTAGACAAGTATTAGCAAAGACATTAGGTTGAATGTCTTTAAATGTTTATAAAGATAATACGATATAATCAAGTGGAAGCTGGAGTATGCACTGGGATTTCAAAACCCCATCAAGAAAATAACTGAAATTTCAAAATTATTGCTTTCTATGATTCAAACATTCTGCAAATCAACAGCTTGACAATGATTTTGAAGGTTTCTATGTATCACCTATAGAACAGAAAGCAGAAAAGAAAAATTGTTAGTAGTGGTATCTTAGTAAGTGAACATATCGCTGCTATATTTCAATGCTGTCTACAGTAGAACAGTATGTGCCATTTGGAAAACATTACCATTAATGTGACTATGTCATTTACTGTTCCACTGTGTGTTTTGGTTCACACCATCATCTTCAGGTGGTGAAATATGTGTCTTAGTGTGAAGCAGAATTTCCTTTTTTCTATGCTCCATAAAAACCTAACCTCTAGTGTTTGTACTTTACTGTCATCTTTCTTTTTGTGTCTCAAAACCTCACTTCCATACAACACTACTGGCAATCCCATATTTGTAGTGTATGGTAGCCCATGCAGATTGCGAGAAGTTTCTTCCCTACCTCCTCATGTAATAATGGCACAATAATTCAGTGGTGCAGCATGCCTATAACTGTGATAGTACATTTATGTATGTTTTCTAGTGAGGAAAAAAGAGACATGTTTCTAAATGTTTGCACTGTCCACAGGGTGACAAATTGTCATCGTATGCCGGGATCCAGTATTCACCACAAGACATGGCAGAGTACGTGTTCTGGACCGGAGATGAGAAGGGAGTGACGCTGGCCATTGAAGAGTTCTTGCAGGAAGGACTGGTGGGTATATGCAAACAAAAACAATTTCATGCAGCATGTACTGAACTGAATCAATCTATCAAGGATATGACAATGCGTAAGATCATTTCTACAGTCCTCTGTTATGTAATTAGTGGCTGTGAGTAAAGTGACAGTTTGGACCACTTGGGCTATGTAGTGGAAGGGGAGGTCAATTTATACTTGCCTTCACAATGTACCCAAGGTCAGTCTGCTACACGTAACAGTTGTATTTTTTTTCCCTCCCTCTCTCTCTCTCTCTCTCTCTCTCTCTCTCTCTCTACTTGTCCTAATAACTTTATCATGAAGCACAATGGAGGAAATGCTCAAACAATGGTGCGTGATCGGGTTCAGCACCAAAGTAGGCAAAAGTTATACCAGTACCAATCAACTTATCCATCATGCCTGCCCCTGGTGGCTCTGTTTTATCATCTTCACAAGTTTCAATGTGGTTGAAGATTGCTGAGGGGGGCAAGTAGAGGCGACCAACAATTCCTGCTCTGGAAACCCATCAATTGTTATGGCTTGTACCATCTTCCTTGATGTTGACCACTTCCTCTCCGATGGCTCCATCTGTCCACACTACACCTACCAACAGTACCTACGTTCTGACATCTATCATCCCTCCCATACATCCTGCCACTCAAAGACAGCATATCTGCAGTGACAACTCCCTTCCTCGGTAGGCTGAGAGTCTCACCAAGGCCTCCCCAGACGTAGTTCACAAACAGGTCTGTAATACCATTTGATTTCACATCCCCAAGAAGCAGCTACAAAGGAGTGTCCCCCTTCGTCACCCAGTACCATCCTAAACTAGAACAACTTCCTTCACCAGGGCTTTGATTACTTGTCATCATGCCCCAAGTGAGGGGTACCCTACCCGAGATCATTCCCACCCCTCCTAAAGTGGTATTCCAACTTCCACAACATCCTAGTCCAGTCCCAATCCCAGCCTGTTGCCTGTGGTAGACCCAGGTACCAAGACTTGCCCAGTCCACCCACCCAGCACTTCCTATTCCAGTCCTGTCACAGGCTTATCCTACCCCATCGGAGGCCAGGCAACTTGTGAAACCATTACCACCATGTACTCAACTCTCATTTGTGTAAAATAAAAGTGCCTGCGGGTGTAAAGGATAGGGAAAAACCTTTTCAATTAGATGACTGAACCTGCCCTTTGGGATATCACATCCATTCACACCATATGACTTTTACTTTTACGTCATGTTTATGTTTTCAAAATCAATCCCAAAATTTTTTTAAGCACTAAATGAAAAGATGAAAAAGTTTAAGCCATTCAAAGATCTATAATTTTGCACCTCCATAGATGTGTGCATCAGTGTGCTAGACTGCCGTAAGGAAGTCCGTGGTTCGATTTCTGGTACAGCCAGGGATTTTTCCTTGGTTAGAAGACTGGTACGGTGTGCAGTCAGCCTCGTGCTACCAGTTGAGGGGCTCCACATCACTAAAACTGCAAATGGCCAGGAGACTGGTGTGCAGACCCCCCCATACCTCCACGTTGCATCCAATGACGAAATTGGCAGAGGATGACACAGTGGCCGATCACTACCAATGGGGTCTATGGACAGAGTTTACAGTTATACTGTTGCCTGTAAAAGGTGGTCAGCACCCCCTCCCCCGATGCCCCCACTCATTTCCATCATGCTACCTGCTATTGTCACCTCAAATCCTCATTTAAATGGAGCAGGAGGGTTTCTATACATGGTAATGTGTATGAACAAAGAACTACAAAAATAACAGTAAAGTTTTTACACATAATAACCTTATATTAAGATAAAGAAACTTGTATCCAAAGAAAGTTTCTTTGAAGAATTTCAGTTACATTAGTCAAAGTATACTTTTTAAAACTAATTAATTGTTTTCCTAATACTGAAACACATTTTTGGTGAATTTTATATTTGTAACATGTTATCATTGATTATCTTTCTGAATAGTAATAAGGAAATGTGGAAAATTGCATACTAACAAGACTTTATTGGAAACTACATGATCTTTGTCTACATTGAGAATCACTTATCTGCTATGTTGCATGTCTCGAACCTCAGAAAAACAAATTGGTATATGTATTTTGCCAAAATGCAATTTTCAAAGGTGATCATTTAATCCTGTTGGCTTCTTACATTCGCTTCTGATCACCTTTTATAAATTGAGGCACAATTTTCAGACAGGGGTATGAATCTATAATTATCAGTATTCATTTGCATATTACAGGTACATCAATTTGCCAACCATTCTGAGCAAAATAGCTTCCCAAAAAAGTACAGATTATGTAACTGACTAGACACTATAAATTTCCATTGAATACAGGTAGAGCATACCACAATGTACACCCAGCTTCACTGTCCCTAAATTGGCACAACATAACGAGCTGGATCAGGCAATCCCCTTTTCAGAGTTGTGAGTGCAGCATAGAACATGTACTGGCATCAGAGTAGCCTACAGAAGTTAAAATATTAATTTCCAAAATGAATGTTTCACTCCTGGCATGTGAAATGTGTGTGCAGCATCAGGACATGAAACCAGAAGTTTGCCTTTCACCACCAGTCTCTTACCGAATGAGATACCCAGGTATAAAGTGCAACCCACCCTCACTGCTTTACTTGTGTCGGTATGTAATCTTATACTTTTTGAACTTCTCTGCGTACCTCATTCGGTAAGTAATGTTCCAGGTTTGCATCCCAGCTGTGGTCACAGTTTCGAGGTACCTTTAGGTATTAATTGCTACAAAATTGTATTTAAAAGCATCATTTTAACCAAAGTTAAAGGATTTAACTTCCTACCTGCCTCTGATTTAACTAACTTGGAAAGTATCTGCATTCTAATGAACATACTTATATGTGAGGATTTTCAATAAAATGGTCATAACAAGATGAATTACTACAAAATGCACATCATACCTGCACATTCTACAATAGTATCACTGAACGCCATGTCATTGACACTTTTGAAGTGATCCATAAGTTCACCAATATCAAAGTCAGCACTCTGCCATGTGTAATGAAGTACTGGTGTATATACTTCAGCAGATACTTGGTTGTAAATGACAGAATGCATTTTTGTAATAAAGAGTGTCACAATTTTGGCTGCATGTCCCTAGAATGTAGTTTAGGAAAATCTGTTATTCTCTTTGCATGTATTTCGTGTTGACTGAAAAAATAAATGTCAGGAGGTTGCACATATTTTGTAGTATGATTTTTGAAACTACATCTCTTCCTCCAGGAGCTTCCAGTAGTACTTGCACATCCATAACAGGAGCCACAAAACACTAGTGACTGTCGCCAAATGTGGATTCAGAGCTGACAGGAAAAAATGTCTTCAGGCATTCTTTCTGCTTGTGTCTGCATAGACATTTGGGGGACATCATTTTTCCGTTTCCCTTGACACACAGGGTTCAAACTTTGTACTTGGTTCTTGGAAGCATATATAGACTCAGTTTGTCAATTGTCCATCAATTGACGTAGCAACATATGAAGGGGTACTAAAAGAGACTAGAATTATTTTTTAAAAGCTGTATATTTTCAAACTGTTTACAAAACAACCTTATCCAGTTCAAAGTACTCTCCATCACAACTAATTAATTTGACCCACCAGTGCTTCCACCGTTTGAAATCAAATAAAACCCAGTAAATCCTGTAAACCTGAGATTCCTTGCTATGTCCAATGTTGTAATTAACAATAATGGAGACAAGAACTGCATTCTTGTGCTTCACCAATACACACTGCTTGATGATATTGAACTACAGCATGTGATTTCCTTCGAAAACTGTATTGCCTTCTATTTTCTTTGGCATGTACTCCAGTATTCTGTTGATATTCCTTTTAGCCTTCAGGAGCTTGTCACATGCATTTAAACTTCTGACAGAGAATCATCGCTTAACTTCTCTCGTGTGTCGGCATCAAACATTCTGATGACACTTGGTATCAGAAGAAGGTTGGAATTCCCTTTCACTACTTGCACTGACTGTTCTATAACTTCGCATATCACTACCACCTCCAATGAAGTGTTCGTCATTATCATCACTAGCATTAGAATTATGTGTTAATGTTACAACAGTATCCGTTTCTTAATGTTGAGAGTATTTTTGCACTATAATAGATACCAGAAGACATGCAAATGATTCATCTTACACACCAATACCATATTGACAAAGAAGAGTTCACTGTAACTTCTTCTCAACCAAGTGCAATACATTAGCTGGGTTGATTACCAATCACTGGCCCATCTGACAATTACACGAAATTTAACTTCACATAGACACCACACCATTTCTACTGGTCTCAACTGGCACAGCAGCAGAAAAATGTCAAATTTAGCATGGTACACTCAGCAGCATCTAATGGACAAGTGCAGAGGTTTGCAGATAAACAAATGTCACTGGGACAATAGGGGACTTTTAAATGATCCCTCACAATATTGTGGTGTAAATGCTGAAGCCCAAATACTTGTAGTAAAATTTTTATTTTCAACTTACAAGAAATCATTTCATATAGCAAGCCTCACAAGTGTTGTCTATGATTTTGGTGCACCATACTTTGTCAACAGCTTGAGAACAAATAAGAGCAAAATGTTACATTGTACATCAGTTTAAATTGGAGTTGTTAAAAATGATCTTTTGCTTACCCTCACTGGTTGTCCGTTAGTACTTGTTCTTGTTGCTGGAACAGTTTTCTCCTAGTTGGTTGATCCTTCTTGGGAAAACAATTTCAGGGTTCTGTTTGTTTCAAAATATATTTTATAGTAGATGTCACAGACTGTTTCATTTTGCCACATTAGCTTTTTATTAATAATCACATCCAATCCACACAAGGTCCTGAGTGCAACTCATAAACTGCACAACTGCCACCAAGAATTTTCATCAAAGGAGTTACACCAAAGATAATTATCACATTGTTAAGAAAACAAGTACATCCATGTTTCACATTCCTCCAATGTTTTACACATGACTCAGTAATCAATAATCATTAAAATAGCACTAATAACAATAATGAAATTTTCCATCATAATAAATTATACAAATGAATAACAAAAACTGTACACAGCAAAAACTACTGCTGCCAGAACACAAAAAATGTAAATATGCTACTCTTTAAAAGATGTAGAAGTGGGGAAGCTGCTGCCTCAATCCACATTTCGCCTGCCTTCCTCACCAAAAATTCTGGCATGCAAATATATTCACACTCTTTTAATACAGAACATTATAAATCCTTTTATCTGGTCTCTCTTTGTAGTTCAGCCTTCATACTCAGTATCTCCCTCTCACTGCCACTACCTCTCTCTCTCATCCCCCCTTCCTGCCCTCTGTCAGTGCCTTGATCTCTTTCTTTTGCTCCTCCTTACCACTGTCTCCTCTCCGCCACATTCACTGTCTCTTTCTCCACCACATTCACTGTTTCTCTGTCCCACTGCCATTGTCTTTGTCCCATTCATTTTCGCTCCCACTGCTACTGTCTTTTTCTTTCTCATTTTCTGCTGTCTTTCTCTTCAAATCCCATGGTATCCTCTATGCACAGTGTTTTGACCCTTAGACTAGGATATAGGGAATGTGGACAAAATTTGTCAGTCTTGGTGTGTCCAAACCATCCTCAGTCACCCCCACTTCTTGGCCTCCAAGCATTTGTATGGTCTCCACCCATCTCTGTTTTTCATTTCCACTGTCACATCTCTCTCTCTCTCTCTCTCTCTCTTTTAATTCAACGTCCCCTTTCTCTTTCTGTCCTGCTGACACTCTCTCTCTCCTTTCTCTTTCACCATCACTGTGCACGTGCCACTCTCTTTCAGCACAGAAAAGAGTGAACATCTGTGTACCCCAAAATTTTTGGTGAGTAAGGCAGAATGAGGAAGCCGGTTCCCCACTTTCTTGTCAGAGTCTTCGATATGCTCTTCTTTAGGTCTTTTTTGTGGTCAAACAGAAGCATTTCTTTTTCTGTTACAGTAGTGTCACCAGCTTATATAAAATGGATTTTGTAGATCAGTCAAGTGTTGAAAATTTGTTTATATACTTTGACAAATATAAATGACAAATGCATAATTTAAAACAAAACCAACTCCCATCCAGAGCAAGTTCGCTTCAGGCTACACCTACAGTATACCAAAAAATGCAATGTTTGATTTGCAAGTACAAAGAATGATGTTTTTGTAAGGTTCTTGTACCACCATAGAATAATTTTCATGACAAGACAGTCAGTAACAGCATGACATGCCCATTGTACATAGAGAGTGCGTCACAAAGTTTTATTGGTAAAACATATGCTGACCAACAAGGCAGTTTGGTGAAAGAATCCTTGTGATGACCCCAAACCCTTTGCCATGTGATCACTACTTCGGTTAAAACTACATTTATGTCTCAGTCTGGATAGTATGTGCATATTTTACATGCATAAGTACAGTAACTTTGAACCTCTGGATCTCAGTATCAGATAATGACACTGAAACAAGTTTCAAAATCGAAATTAGAGAAGCTGCCATCCACACAGCTGGTACTTTTGTATCAGAAAAAAATCGAGATTTTCTGTTTTCTCAGGAACTGCCCATGAACAAGTAAGCCACTTAAGACCCAACATTGACCACACACAATGCAAAAGAATCAACCAACTTTGCTGAGCTTGAGGAAGAGTGTAATGTTTACATTTTGACCCTGTGCTGTAGGACAGCTCCCTGAAATATCACAATTTCACTTGCAGCTTTTGGAAAATATTGGTACTGTGCCCTGTCAGACACACAGGAATGAAGCACACTGACAAAAAGAAATTGCATAAGAGTGGCGCTAGTAGTGCAATGCTAATGCAATTCAGGTTTGCTTTAATGGTCATTAATGTTAGTTATGTTTGAGACTAACATTAATGACCATTAAAGCAAACCTGAATTTAGTTAGTTAGTTAGTTAGTTAGTTATGTTTGAGACAACATCAACAAAAGTAAAACGAGGATAATGGAATGTAGTCAAATTAAGTCGGGTGATGCTGAGGGAATTAGATTAGGAAATGAGACACTTAAAGTAGTAAAGGAGTTTTGCTATTTAGGGAGTAAAATAACCGATGATGGTCGAAGTAGAGAGGATATAAAATGTAGACTGGCAATGGCAAGGAAAGCGTTTCTCAAGAAGAGAAATTTGTTAACATCGAATATAGATTTAGGTGTCAGGAAGTCGTTTCTGAAAGTATTTGTATGGAGTGTAGCCATGTATGGAAGTGAGACATGGACGATAACTAGTTTGGACAAGAAGAGAATAGAAACTTTCAAAATGTGGTGCTACAGAAGAATGCTGAAGATAAGGTGGGTAGATCACGTAGCTAATGAGGAGGAATTGAATAGGATTGGGGAGAAGAGAAGTTTGTGGCACAACTTGACTAGAAGAAGGGATCGGTTGGTAGGACATGTTCTGAGGCATCGAGGGATCACAAATTTAGCATTGGAGGGCAGCGTGGAGGGTAAAAATCGTAGAGGGAGACCAAGAGATGAATACACTAAGCAGATTCAGAAGGATGTAGGTTGCAGTTGGTACTGGGAGATGAAGAAGCTTGCACAGGATAGAGTAGCATGGAGAGCTGCATCAAACCAGTCTCAGGACTGAAGACCACAACAACAACAACATGTTTGAGACTGGACATCGTGAGCTGATGTTACTCAGAAATGACTTTAAGGTGTCAAAGATGTCATTTACAACACCTCACTGATGTGTGATAAGGCTATGAGATGATGGATGTTCCTTCTGTGATACTGCAGTAAATCTTGACAGAAATGTAGCCACTGTAAACGATTGCTGGTATCGGTAACCACAAGAGTGTACTGTCGCAGGAAGACAGTGCTCTGGACGGCCACAATGCACTACTAAGAAGGAAGACGATAGCACTCATTGTATGGCTCTGGGGCATCGTACTGCACCTACAGCAGCTGTTGGCGCCACAGTGACACAAAAATTGTAACAAATTGGTTACTTCAAAGACAGCTCTGAGCCAGACACTCTGTAGCGCGCATTTCACTGACCTCAAACCACCATCATTTGTGACTTTAGTGGTGTCAAGTGAGAGCTCACTTGAAGGCAGGGTGCAGGTTTGTTGTTTTTTTCTGATGAAATCTGGTTCTGCGTCATTTCCTATGATGGCAGAATGTACTGGTTGTGACATGGCTAGTTGATGGCCTGCAAGCTAGATGTAATGGACCTACGGACAGGGATGTGATTTCTTATGACAGCAGGAGCACTGTCATGGCTATCTTGTGCACCCTGATTGCATATTGTCAACCTGGTGATACGGCCTGTTGTACTGCAGTTTGTGAACAGCACTCCAGGTGGTGTTTTTGAATAGGATAATGATTACCCACATACCGCTGTTTTAGCTCAACGTGTCCTACAGAGTGCCAGCATTTTACCTTAGCCTTGTTGATCACCAGATCTGTTTCCAGTTGAGCACATATGGGCAACAACTCCAGCATCATCCACAAACAGCATTAACTGTCCCTGTGCTGGCTGACCAAGTACATAAGGCATGGAACCCATCCCACAAACTTACATCGGGCACCTGTACCAAAAAATGCATGTACATCTGCATTCGACATTCTGGTGGTTACACTGGGTGCTAATATAGCAGCATTTCATATTTGCAATGACTTATCTCACATTTACATTAACCTGTGGTCTAGCAATGTAAATTACTTAAATATGTTACCTAGACAAAAATCAAACAATGGAAAATCCAGGATGGAATGTAATAATATTATGCTAAGGGAAGTTGCTTCTTATCATATAGCGGAGATGCTGAGTCGCAGATAGGCACAACAAAAAGATTTTCACACTCAAAGCTTTCAGCCAATGGCCTCTGTCAACAATAGGCAGTGTGGTTTCAGTTGCCTGAGACTGCAGTCGTGTGTGTCAGTTGCGTCTGCATGAGTGTTTCTAGTGTTGACAAAGGCCATTTGCCGAAAGCTTTAAGTGTGAAAATATTTTTGTTGTGCCTATCTGTGACTCAGCATCTCCACTATATGGTGCTTAGCAACTTCCCTCCACATAATATTGTTACCTAGACAAATGTATTCTTGAAATTTCATTACTCTCACTAATTAGTTTTGGTGCTGTGATATTTTTTTCTGTCAGTATTTTAATATATTGTGTCCTATATTAATTATTGCTGTTGCTTAGTAAACAGTAAGAGTGTAACACTGACCAGTTTTATTACAAACCATCATGTGTTATATAGTAACAATATTTAGGAAGTCAACTTCACCTATTTTTTTTTTTCTGGTACTAACTAAAAGAAGAATCATCATACCAAACACAGAACTCCTGCTCCCAATGTCCGCACCCCTTTCCATTCACTCACTCCATCAAGACATCGTAGTGCACCCCAGGGGCAATAATGCACAGGTTGAGAATCAGTGGTGTAATTGGTGCAACAAGAGGTGAGGAAATGGCTTTGACATTCACCGACACTGTCGCTGTTGCAGATGACTCGGGAGGAGGCTATCCGCTTCCTGCAGGACATCAAGCTGAACCTGGACCTGCTGCAGCAGCAGTTCTCCCAGCAGAAGCAGCAGGAGCAGCAAATGGCCAAGGTGGGCATGCCACCACAAACCTCGGCCCTGTATCACAGCTGAATGCATGGGGACTCACTTTTTACTCCATGTAACTGACAGCTAATACACTCCAAGAAAAGAAAAATACATTTTTCTGAAACTGTATACATGTACGTCACATCTACCAATTTCCACCCCCTTTGGGTAATTCATTTGTGGTGTATCTTTTCTTTGGGTCATCCAGTAATTAAATTTCCCTTTTCTTCAAAAGAAATACAATCCAGGAAATGGAAAAAAGAACACATTGACACCGGTGTGTCAGACCCACCATACTTGCTCCGGACACTGTGAGAGGGCTGTACAAGCCATGATCACACGCACGGCACAGCGGACACACCAGGAACCGCGGTGTTGGCCGTCGAATGGCGCTAGCTGCGCAGCATTTGTGCACCGCCGCCATCAGTGTCAGCCAGTTTGCCGTGGCATATGGAGCTCCATCGCAGTCTTTAACACTGGTAGCATGCCGCGACAGCGTGGACGTGAACCGTATGTGCAGTTGACGGACTTTGAGCGAGGGCATATAGTGGGCATGCGGGAGGCCGGGTGGACGTACCGCCAAATTGCTCAACACGTGGGGCGTGAGGTCTCCACGGTACATCGATGTTGTCGCCAGTGGTCGGCGGAAGGTGCACGTGCCCGTCGACCTGGGACCAGACTGCAGCGACACATGGATGCACGCCAAGACCGTAGGATCCTACGCAGTGCCGTAGGGGACTGCACCGCCACTTTCCAGCAAATTAGGGACACTGTTGCTCCTGGGGTATCGGCGAGGACCATTCGCAACCGTCTCCATGAAGCTGGGCTACGGTCCCGCACACCGTTAGGCCATCTTCCGCTTACGCCCCAACATCGTGCAGCCCGCCTCCAGTGGTGTCGCGACAGGCGTGAATGGAGGGACGAATGGAGACGTGTCGTCTTCAGCGATGAGAGTCGCTTCTGCCTTGGTGCCAATGATGGTCGTATGCGTGTTTGGCACCGTGCAGGTGAGCGCCACAATCAGGACTGCATACGACCGAGGCACACAGGGCCAACACCTGGCATCATGGTGTGGGGAGCGATCTCTTGCACTGGCCGTACACCACTGGTGATCGCCGAGGGGACACTGAATAGTGCACGGTACATCCAAACCGTCATCGAACCCATCGTTCTGCCATTCCTAGACCGGCAAGGGAACTTGCTGTTCCAACAGGACAATGCACGTCCGCATGTATCTCGTGCCACCCAACGTGCTCTAGAAGGTGTAAGTCAACTACCCTGGCCAGCAAGATCTCCGGATCTGTCCCCCATTGAGCATGTTTGGGACTGGATGAAGCGTCGTCTCACGTGGTCTGCACATCCAGCACGAACGCTGGTCCAACTGAGGCGCCAGGTGGAAATGGCATGGCAAGCCGTTCCACAGGACTACATCCAGCATCTCTACGATCGTCTCCGTGGGAGAATAGCAGCCTGCATTGCTGCGAAAGGTGGATATACACTGTACTAGTGCCGACATTGTGCATGCTCTGTTGCCTGTGTCTATGTGCCTGTGGTTCTGTCAGTGTGATCATGTGATGTATCTGACCCCAGGAATGTGTCAATAAAGTTTCCCCTTCCTGGGACAATGAATTCACGGTGTTCTTATTTCAATTTCCAGGAGTGTAGATAGACAACAAAGCTTTATTGGTAACAGGTACAACAAGTTACAAATCACTGGGCGAGTGAGAAAGCCACAGCTGGAAAAATCCATTTGAATAAAGAAATAACCATAACAGCTGCCATGAGAAGATTTAGTGATCCCCCATTGGTTCTCAAGTATAGTCACATCCTCAGGTGCCAAACAATTGACCTTTTTAGACATGTAAGCCACCCCTCAATAAAACACAGATGTTCTCTGTCCTCATCATAGAATATAAATGCAACCATCAAAACTTGACATTGGACTACATATTATCAGGTTTGTACAGTTGCATTTTTATGCTGTAGTCAGTATGAGGACAGCCTGTAATATTGATGGAGGGCTTCAATGTTTAAAAACGTTAATTATGTGGCACCTGAGTATGTGACTTTATAGTCATGAAAGTAGTTGTGAACAAACAGAGAATTAGTAAATCTTCATATGACAGCTGCTGTAGTTATTTATTTATTCAAACAGGTACAACAATGTCTGAGCTATTTCTGAACCAGAGTCATCACCAGAATTTGACACCTGTCATATCATGGGGTCAATTTTTGTATTCCTGTGGCCTGTGAAAGGAACCATTGTGTGACAGTCTGCTCTTTACCATTATTAAAATGCTGACTAGGCAGGAGATTCTTGACGTGCAAGAAAAGATGGAAACCATTGGTATCAAGACCAGGACTATATGGCTGATGATGAAGCAGCCCCTTCATAAAAACTGTTGTGCGCCGAACTGTATGTCGGCAAGCACTTTCACAGAAAGTGTTGAGCACTCTATACCTCTTTACTTGAATAGCTAGTCACAATTTTCACAGCGTTTAATGGTATTGGTGAGCAGTGTGTTGTAAAGTAACACTCTGGTAGAAAGATGTATAACCGTACATCTACTTAGCTTCTTTTGTCACCCGTTTGCATGTGTTGTGTATGTGGACGGATGCCACACATATTCAAGGTGGAACAGCACAGTGTTACACTGCCTATGTGGACACTGTATAATCTCCTTGAGTTGGTGTCCCATTTTGGAGTAGTGCAGTGCACCATCAAAGAAATGACAGTGCTGAGTGACATCACAGCAGAATTGTCAAAAATGTTATTAATATGAGGTTTGATCTCAAGGTGGACAGACAAGCATTGTCCCCATTTACTAAGTGTCGAAATATTGTACATTGTGACACAATACAAGGAGTCATTGGCAGAAGAATTATTTCCCATTCATTGGTAGAAAGTCACGAATTGCTTGATCATATCTCACAACTGCAGCAGTAATTTAGTCCCTCAAACTGCAGTTCCGCAGTCCAACACAAAAACTTAATTACAAGGTGCAACAGTCCAGAGCTTCCAAATAACAACAAAGCTAAATCTGAAGACACATATACAGGGTGTCCCAAAAAGAATGAGCCGATTTTAACTTGTAATAACATTGAGAAAAATGTCACTAGGTAACTGAAGCAGCTCTAGATGTATTCGGCATGGACTAGAGTTTCAGAAAAAATTCACTAGATGTCACTACGAGCGCTGACCTGCAGTGTGCAACCAGTCTCGTGCAATATGGCATCTACGCAACAGAAGGAATATTGTGTTATTGAATTTAGTTGTACTCAATCAGTGATCGAAATTCAGCGGGTGTTTCATATGAAATTCGTGCTAAACCACCATCACCCAAAAACATTCGACCACCATCACCAAAGAACATTCGGTGGTAGTATAAACAGTATGAAGAAACAGGGTGCCTCTGTAAAGGCAAAAGTCCTGGCCTGCCACGCGTTCCTGAACAAACAGTGGAACAAATCCGACGAGCATTTGAGCAGAGCCCCCACAAGTCTACACGTCATGCTAGCTGAGAACGTGCATTACCGTGTGGCATCGATTAGTCCTCAGACCACACTGATTACAGCTGGTACAAGCTCTTCAAGATACTGACAAAGTGAAGTGAGTGAACTTTAGCAATGCTATTCTAGAGGACATGAAAGATGACACTTTTATGCCATGGTTGATATTCAGCAATGAGGCAACTTTCCATATTAGCAGTAAGGTTCACCATCATAATGTGCATATATGGGGGCTCAAAAATCCTCATGAAACAATTGAACATGAACGTGATTCACCAAAAGTGAATATTTTTTGTGCTGTTTCGCAAGGCAAGGTTTATGGACCCTACTTTTTTGAGGAAGAAACCATAAGAGGACAATCATATCTTGCAATGCTATGGAACTGGTTATTCCCTCAACTTGACTCAGATGAAATTGTCAGTCAGAAGATCAAGCACTACGGCAACAACATGTACAGTTTCCTCAGTGCCAACGTGCTTAAACGTTGCATAGGGTGTACAGGACCGCGAAACCAGGCATTACACTCTTGGCCTCCTAGGTCCCCTGACTTGACACCCTGTATTTCTTCCAGTGGGGATATGTTAAACAATGTGTTTATGTTCCTCCCTTAGCTCATGACACTGAGGAACTAAAAACCAGAATATCAGCTGATGTAGCTTCAGCGACAGAAGACACCTTATGCTCAGTTTGGGATGAATTCGGCTATTGGCTAGATGTCATCCGTGCAGCAAATGGAGGACATATTTCATACAAGAACAATTCAGACATCTGTGGGATGGTTGCTGAGATCCAGACTCGTGCAGTGACGGACCTCCGTACTGTGCTGCTGCAGCAGCTCCAAAAGTTCGTCACTGATGAGGGATCACCACCCATAGCCCTCTTCAATATGGACACTGAGGGCGTACAAAAAAAATTGCCTCCACCACTGATGCAGCACTTATTTGCTTGTGACCTTCAGCCTGTACACCTGATGCAAATTTCCATCAGTGCTGTGATTTATGCTTTAAGAAACTTTATCACAGACCAAATCTTACAGTCAGTGGGGAGGAAGAAGAAGATCTGCAATTCTTGGCTGCCGCTTTTGACAGGGAAGACTTGGTTGGCTGTCATAGTATTGTTACATCACTGTTCTGATACATATGTGACATATTTTCAGCATAATATATTTACTTATTTTAAATAAAAGGGAAACTTAATTTCTATTTGACCCTCATGCATCACAAGAGATACTGTTTATAATAATTATAATCAAAATAATTTATTCAGTAGTGGAAAGGCTAATTTACCTACAGCAGAACCAGTTCCTACTACTATTACATTACCGAAAGAATGTTCGTAGTGATAGATGGTAAATCATCGAGTAGAAAAGAAGTGATAACTGGCGTTCCGCAAGGTAGTGTCATAGGCCCTCTGCTGTTCCTGAATTACATAAATGATCTAGGTGATAATCTAAGCAGCCCCCTTAGACTGTTTGCAGATGATGCTGTAATTTACCATCTAGTAAAATCATCAGACGATGACTTCCAATTACAAACAATCTACAGAGAATTTCTGTATGATGCAAAAAGTGGCAATTGGCACTAAACAAAGAAAAGTGAGGGTGTTCACATGGGTACTACAAGAAATCTAATAAATCACACAAATCTAAGGGCTGTCAATTCAACTAAATACCTAGGAATTACAATTACGAGCAACTTAAATTGGAAAGATGACATAGATAATATTGTGAGGAAGGTGAAACAAAGACTGTAATTTGTTGGCAGAACACTTAGAAGATGCAACAAACCCACTAAAGAGATAGCATACATTACACTTGTCCATCCTCTGCTGGAATACTGCTGGGTGGTATGGGATCCTTACCAGGTAGGATTGACGGCGGATATCGAAAAAGTGCAAAGAAGGGTTTTCTTTGTGGTGAGATCTATTTACGAAATTTCAACCGCCAACTTTCTCTTCTGAATGCGAAAAGATTTTGTTGACACCCACCTACATAGGGAGAAATGATCATAATAATAAAATAAGAGAAATCAGAGCTTGAACAGAAAGATTTAGGTGTTCCCTTTTTCCACGGGCCATTCAAGAGTGGAATGGTAGAGAAGTAGTATGAAAATGGCTTGATGAACCCTCTGCCAGGCACTTAAGTGTGAATTGCAGAGTAACCATGTAGATTTAGAAGACACAGAAATCATGATAATTCACTGAAATTACAGTGAGAAAAAGTGTCAGTTAATGATTTTTACTATGTTTCTTTGTCTGAAAGCTACTGTCATCCAATTTTTCCTGTTTAAGTTGTTATCAGTACATAATAAAGGCTTTGAATGTTTAGTTTGACAGGTCATGATATTACATTACAAGGTTACATATTGGTCAGAGCAAGCCTCACAATCTTTAAGTTACCTGCTGGAAAGTAACTGAATGCAAATACGATTTACTAATTTAAGTGATTATGTACCTATCTTAGGACCTTCTTGAATTCTTTGATGGTAATGTTTGGTAGAATACTGAGTATTCAGAGTTTAATCTTATGCTACCAGTAAAACAAAATATGAGCATGAAAGAAATATCAAATACTCGTACTTTTCTTAATCTATAGTAATAGTAAGATATACCTGCTGCAAACACAGCTGATGGTATGTTTGTTCCTAGGATCGGGCTACACTTCTTCAGAAGGCACTGGGTCTTGACAAGCCAGAAGTTCCGGTGACTTCAGAACCCAAACTGCTCCCACAGGACAATGAAGTACTGCAGAATGACAAGAAGAATACTGGCTCACATATTGAAACAAACAAAGGTGAGTACTGTGAATGACAGCATCAGAAAAACATCTCATGGTTTTGTCTCTAGCTGTCACCAGATTACTCATGCATACTGAAGTACAAACCTTGTAACAAATAGCTGCATATAACAATTTCAGTGCCTAAAAGGACTTAGAATCTTAAACTGTCTTGTTCTTAAAAGGAAAAGGTTTAAAAGCACATAATGGAAAGCTGTCCACATCAAATTCTGTAACTGTGTAGATACTTCACAACCACTCATTGAGATGGTGCCGTCTGACCAGCACACCTCAGTGTCATCATCAGATGTTGCTTATGTAATGAGTTGCTCATACCTGCTGCTCCTCCAGCAATGTTCGCTCTGCCTCCCATAGCTGCCCTCAGTTCAGAACAAAATAAAATAGGAGTCCACAGAATATAATGCCAATTTTGTGATGGGATTCGAGAATTCCTAGCAAATGGGACACCTGTCATTCTTAACAGTGGAGAATCTTCAGATGTAAATTCCTGTGCTCTCCAAGTTAGTGATATACGACTATTATGTTTCACAAAATACACTCCTGGAAATGGAAAAAAGAACACATTGACACCGGTGTGTCAGACCCACCACACTTGCTCCGGACACTGCGAGAGGGCTGTACAAGCAATGATCACACGCACGGCACAGCGGACACACACACTGGAACCGCGGTGTTGGCCGTCGAATGGCGCTAGCTGTGCATCATTTGTGAACCGCCGCCGTCAGTGTCAGCCAGTTTGCCGTGGCATACGGAGCTCCATCGCAGTCTTTAACACTGGTAGCATGCCGCGACAGCGTGGACGTGAACCGTATGTGCAGTTGACGCACTTTGAGCGAGGGCGTATAGTGGGCATGCGGGAGGCCGGGTGGACGTACCGCCGAATTGCTCAACACGTGGGGCGTGAGGTCTCCACGGTACATCGATGTTGTCGCCAGTGGTCGGCGGAAGGTGCACGTGCCCGTCGACCTGGGACCGGACCGCAGCGACGCACGGATACACGCCAAGACCGTAGGATCCTACGCAGTGCCGTAGGGGACCACACCGCCACTTCCCAGCAAATTAGGGACACTGTTGCTCCTGGGGTATCGGCGAGGACCATTCGCAACCGTCTCCATGAAGCTGGGCTACGGTCCCGCACACCGTTAGGCCGTCTTCCGCTCATGCCCCAACATCGTGCAGCCCGCCTCCAGTGGTGTCGCGACAGGCGTGAATGGAGGGACGAATGGAGACGTGTCGTCTTCAGCGATGAGAGTCGCTTCTGCCTTGGTGCCAATGATGGTCGTATGCGTGTTTGGCACCGTGCAGGTGAGCGCCACAATCAGGACTGCATACGACCGAGGCACACAGGGCCAACACCTGGCATCATGGTGTGGGGAGCGATCTCTTGCACTGGCCGTACACCACTGGTGATCGTCGAGGGGCACTGAATAGTGCACGGTACATCCAAACCGTCATCGAACCCATCGTTCTACCATTCCTAGACTGGCAAGGGAACTTGCTGTTCCAACTGGACAATGCACGTCCGCATGTATCCCGTGCCACCCAACGTGCTCTAGAAGGTGTAAGTCAACTACCCTGGCCAGCAAGATCTCCGGATCTGTCCCCCATTGAGCATGTTTGGGACTGGATGAAGCGTCGTCTCATGCAGTCTGCACGTCCAGCACGAACGCTGGTCCAACTGAGGCGCCAGGTGGAAATGGCATGGCAAGCCGTTCCACAGGACTACATCCAGCATCTCTACGATCGTCTCCATGGGAGAATAGCAGCCTGCATTGCTGTGAAAGGTGGATATACACTGTACTAGTGCCGACATTGTGCATGCTCTGTTGCCTGTGTCTATGTGCCTGTGGTTCTGTCAGTGTGATCATGTGATGTATCTGACCCCAGGAATGTGTCAATAAGTTTCCCCTTCCTGGGACAATGACTTCATGGTGTTCTTATTTCAATTTCCAGGAGTGTACAAACAACCTAGTGGATATCATTGGAAATTCCATGAGGCATTTTACAAATGACCCTGTTATATGCAGAGAAGTTGCATTGCTAGAAAATTGTGGCAAAATGCAGGAGAAACAGCCATGGTATAAACATTTGTCTGTACCACGTAGCAACTGAAATATAATTAATTATGTTATAGAAAAGTAGGATATTCTTTGGAAAAACTCTGACAAAGATACAGGTTCATAACTATAATTAAATTACTGTTGAACATCAATTATTTTTATCATGAGATATACATACAACTGTTACACAATACTGTTACTTGCAAAGTCCGTTCAGTCCTTCTGAAATTTATAAATTAGACTGGTGCATAAGTTTTAACAACAGATACACATAACAGAGACTTTAATCATCAAGAACATATTCTCCTTCATTATTTACAACACCCTGCCAATGCTGGGGTACTTTTCGATTCTATGACTGTGGAAATCATGTGGCTTTGAGGTGATGAACACATCAAGCCATGTTCAGAGCGCATTTTTATCTGGAAAGGAAGTTCCTTGAAGGTTGTTCACCTGAGAGCAGGAAAGATGAAAATCTGAGGGCACAAAATCATGTAAATGAGGTGGGTGGAGAATGATTACCCGACCCAACTCCTGTATAGTGTTTTTTGTCAGACTAGTAGAATTCGGGCGGGCATTATCCTGCAGTAGCTTCACTTCACACAGTCTTCCTGGCGATTTTTATTCAACTGTGTCTGCAAGATGTCTCAGTTGTTGCCAATAAAATAATGTCAAGAGTGATGGTTACACCTCAGGGAAGCAACATGTAGCACTCCACCCTGTCACTGTTCACCAGATGCATAACATTATCTTTTGTGTATGCGTGTGGATGCGCACAGGCTTTATGTTATGCATGCAAATGTCACAGGATGGTGGAATGATCACAGTTCTTCACATCTGCCTTCTTGAATGCACTGACAGGGGGGAATGTTAGTACACCATAAAATGCCTTGTAGAGTACAGACGTTGTGTATGCAGTCTATCCCTAGGTAGCACCTGCTGTCTGCGTTTGCCCCCCCCCCCCCCCTCCCAAGCCTCACAACTGAAGTTTGCACTTTATCACACCACACATGCCCCCCCCCCCCCCCACCCACCCACCCTCCCCCCATGGGAGAAATTCAATTCAAACATTTTCCCTTTGCTTTACAGTTCCATATACACTCCAAGGAATTATCTGAATGGGACAGAAATTGGTAGACACAGAAAATAAAATGATTACAATTTCAGAAAAATTTGATGATTTAGTCAAGAGAAAGTGCTTTGCAAATTATGAAAGTCAATAACACGTTGGTCCAGCCCTGGCCCTTATGCTTCGCATGGATTGACACTGTTGTTGAATGTCATTCTGAGGAATATCATTCCAAATTCTGTCCAATAGGCATGTTAAACCATCAAAATCCCAAGCTTGTTGGAGGGTCCTGCCCATAATGCTGAATGCTGCCATCTTTCTCCATTGGAGAGAGATCTGGCACCTTTGCTGGGCAAGATAGGATTTGGCAAGCATGAAGACAAGCAGCAGAGACACTCACCTTCTCCCTCTCCCTTAGACTGTATACTTTGAAATAATGCTGTAACATCGGCGAATTTCTTGGAAATGTAGTACAAATTATGTGAGAGTGAGAAGTACAGATGCATTTTTCTAGTCATTTTGTTCATAAATTGAAATCAGTCTTCTTTGCTATCAGTCCTTTTTCTTCATCTTTAAGTACTCTATCTGGTTAGATTTTTCACAGTGATATAACATTATCTCATAGTTTTCTTTGTAACATGATTTATTTCTCTCTCACTTTACACCAAGTGGCAAACTTGGAATGAGATGCCTGTGTCCCTCTCTTAAAACATGATCGACTTGTGCTTGGCTACAGAAATGGTTGTATCGTATCAGTGGTCAGGAGTTCCCAGGCGGGAAGTTCGGCGGCCACGTGCAAGTGTTATTGAGCGTGATGTCACATTGGGTGACTTGTGCATTGACAATGGGGATGAAATGATGATGAGGACAGCACAACACACAGTCCCTGAGGGGGGGAAAAATCTCCCACGCCAGCCAGGAATCAAACCTGGGCCCCCGTGTGTGGCATTCCAATGCGCTGACAGTTCATCTAATGTGGCAGACTTGTGTTTGGCTAAGAACTACTGTTACACAGCTTGACAGTGGGTGTGTCTTAGAGAAATGCTGCAACTGAACAACTTATTACAATATTGCCTACTCTTTACATTTTTTTAAAATTTAAGCTCCTAACAGAAAGGGAGGGAGAAATGTAGTGAAACTTCTCTACTTAAGAGGGTACGTTATGTTGTTTGATTTATTACAAAATTGAGTCAAATTGAACCTGCAGTATGACCCCACTTGTCACTATCTGGCCTGAATGCAAGCTTTGATTCCATTGAGAAGAGTGTCCTCAACATGTTGTGAGGCAAGTCGATCCACAGTTGGTGTAACAAGTCCTTGAGATCCTGGATACTGGCACTGGGAAGGAGTTGATGTCTGAGCTGGTCCCACATATGTTTACATATTCATCATGCTGACCATGGGAGAACCTCAGCATCAAGCACGATTTGCCACAAGCAAGGATGACGGATGCAGATACACCACTGTGCCATCGGTTTTTCTTCAAGCATTACCAGGTGTCACTTGAAGTCTGCATTTACATAAACTATGTGATCAAAAGTATCCGGACACCCCCAAAAACAGATGTTTTTCATATTACAAGCATTGTGCTACCACCTACTGCAGGTACTACGTATCAGTGACCTCAGTAATCATTAGACATCGAGAGAGAGAGCAGAATGGAGCACTCCGCAGAACTCACACACTTCGAACGTGGTCAGGTGTCACTTGTGTCATACATCTGTATGCAAGATTTCCTAAACATCCCTAGGTCCAATGTGACAGTGAAGTGGAAACGTGCAGCACAAAAGCGTACAGGTTGACCTCGGCTGTTGACTGACAACAACCGCCAACAGTTGAAGGTGGCCATAATGTGTAACAGGCAGACATCTGTCGAGACCATCACACAGGAATTAAAAACTGCATCAGGATCCACTGCAAGTACTATGGCAGTCGCGCAGGAGGTGGAAAAACTTGGATTTTATTGTCGAGCAGCTGCTTATAAGCCACACATCATGCCAGTAAATGCCAGACGATGCTCACTTGGTGTAAATAGTGTAAAAATGTTGTACAGAGTGACGAATAACTGTACACAATGTGGCAATCCAATGGCAGGGTGTGGGTATGGCAAATGCTTGGTGAACTTCATCTGCAAATGTGTGTAGTGCCAACAGTAAAATTCAGAGGCGGTTGTATTATGGTGTGGTCATGTTTTCCATGCAAGGGGCTTGCACCCCTTGTGGTTTTGCATGGCACTTTCACAGGACAGGCCTACATTGCTGTTTTAGGCACCTTCTTGCTTCCCACTGTTGAAGAGAAATTAGGGGATGGCAATTCCATCTTTCAACATGATCGAGCACCTGTTCATAATGCACGGCCTATGGCGGAGTGGTTACATGACAATAACATCCCTGAAATGGATTGGCCTGCACAGAGTCCTGACCTGAATCCTATAGAACACCTTTGGGAGTTTTGGAATGCCGACTTCTTGCCAGGTCTCACCGACTGACATCGATACCCCTCCTCAGTGCAGCGCTCAGTGAAGAATGTGCTGCCATTCCCCAAGAAATCTTCCAGCACCTGACTGAACGTATGCCTGCAAGAGTGGAAGCTGTCATGAAGGCTAATTGGGGAGGGGGGGGGGGGGGGGCAACACTGTATTGAATTCCAGCATTACCTGCGGAGGGCGCCATGAATTTATAAGTCATTTTCAGCCAGGTGTCCAGGTACTTTTAATTACATAGTGTACATATTCTGCAAGCCACTGTACAGTGTATGGCAGAGGGTGCCCTTTAACACAACTAGTCGTTTCCTCTCCTGTTCCACTCGCAGATATAGTAAGGGAAAAACAAATATCTATATGCCTCCGTATGAGCCCTAAATTCTCTTATCTTATTTTCATGATCCCTACACGAAATACATCTTGGTGTAGTAGCATCATTCCACAGTCAGCTTCAAATGTCACGTCTCCAAACTTTCTCAGTAGTGTTCACCAAAATGAATGTCTTCTTCCCTCCAGAGGTTCCCACTTGAGCTCCTGAAGCCTACCCATAACACTTGCATGCTAATCAAACCTGCTGATAACTGATCTAGCAGCTCAGCTGTGAATTGCTTCAATGTCTTCTTTCAATATGGGGTGTTCAGATCTTAAACAGTACTCAAGAATAGGTCTCCTTTACCAGTGACCAATTCTCCCAATAAACCGAAGACGACCATTTGCTTTCCCTCCCACAATCCTCACGTGCTTTTGCATTTCATATTGCTTCAAACCGTTATGACCAGATATTTAAATGACATGACTGAGTTAAGCAGGACACTACTAATGCTGTATCTGAACATTGACATTACCAGTTTGTTTTTCTTACTCACCCACATTAACCTACAGTTTTCTATGTTAAGAGCGAGCTGACATTTATCACATCAACTAGAAATTTTATCTAGGTCATCTTGTATCAACCACCAGTCACTTGATTTTGACGCCTTCCTGTACACCACAGCATCATCAGCAAACAACTGTGGATTGCTGCCCATCCTGTCCACCAAATCACTTATGTATGTAGAAACCAGCAACAGTCCTATCATACTTCACTGGGGCACTCCTGATGTCACCTGTCTCTCATTAACACTCACCATCGAGAATAACGTATTGGGTTCTATCAATTAAGAATACCTCAAGCCAGTCACATATCTGGGAGCCCATTCAGTATCCATGTGCCTTTGTTAACAGTCTGCAGTGGGGTAACATTGCGCATGCATCTTGGTAATCTACAAATATGCAATCAGCCTGTTGCTCTTCATCCGTAGTTCACAGCATATCATGTGAGAAAATAGTAAGCTAAGTTTCACACCAGCAGTGCTTCCTAAAGCTGTGCTAATTTGTGGACATGAGCTTCTCAGTCTCTAGGAAATTTATTGTATTGGAACTCAGAATATACTCTAGAATTCTGCAGCAAGCTGATGTTAAGGATGTAAGCCTGTAGTTTTGCAGGTCTGTTCTTTTACCCTTCTTATATACATGAGTCATCTACACTTTTTTCCAGTCACTTGGCACTTTATGCTTGGGAAGAGATTCACAATATATGCAAACTAAGTAAGGGGCCAATGACGTAGAGTGCTCTTTGCAAAACTGAATTGGGATTCCACTTATTTGTTTTCAACTATTTCAGTTGTTTCTCTATGCCGTGGATGCTTATTACTATCTCATCCAGACAGGACTCTGTGTGAAAGTCAAATGACAGTACATTCGTAAGATTACCCTACATGAACAATTTCTTAAACATGGAATTTAAAATGCTACAAGGTTCAATACACTTCCATTGCATGTCAGTTGCTGAACTACCTGCTCAAGACAGTCTTCAAAAATCATGTTCAAAAATACTTCACAAGACTGTCTGGCTGCAATGAATCTATACACGTCCCGGTCCATACTGGGTAGATAGAAGTCACCACCAACTAGTATTGCATAATCTGGGTATTTATGCACAACTGACCATAGACTTTCTTTGAATTACTCCAGAACTGTCGCAGATGAGTCAGGTGGGAGGTAAAAACATCCAACAATTAACTTTGTTTTGCTCAGACCAGTTATGTGTGACTAGATAACTTCACTATCACACTCAGTGTCACCCTCAGTAGAGACAATATTTTTGCTGACTGCAATGAGCACTCCCCCCTCCAATGGCATCTAATCTGTCTTTCTGGTAAACATTCTGAGACTCGCTGAATATCTCAGTGATGTCCAATAGCTCCCCACACTGTGGCACCTGAAGTAACAGAGCTAAGCCTGTCCCCAGATTGCCACTATACTCACTGTCGATGGTAATGCAAGACTAATTCATCACTAAACACAATGTGACACCATTCATCATAGTCAATGCATCCGAGTGACAGCACCACTCCAAACACAGTGGTTTGCGTTGTGATGTTAACGGTTTCCTACATACAGGGCAGTAATTCTCCAGTCCAGCAGCCGCTACCGACCAATGGTGCAGGCAAGCCATTACTTGTTCTCAGATGGCAGGCACTGACATGAAAGAGCTACAGCGTGTTTGGTGCACAGTACAGAAATCTTCCCTTGTGCTGGTCAGGCGTGCTGAACTGGAAACTTGATGATGCGTGTGCCTGTCCTTGTAGTCACTAGGTTTTTCACTGCAAACTTTGCTGGAGATTTCCGAAGCATTTCCATCTTAACCACTTGCACAAACAGTTCCACTCACATTGTCAGTGAATTGTCTTGACACAACTCTCGACAATATAGAGCTTCATTGTGGACACCATTTTCTTTTTCAGTTCACTGCCCACTAAACAGGGTCTGCTCCTCTCTCTTACTCAAATGTAAAGGCATATCAGAGTACTCAGCACAGAGCATATGAGAGATAGATGTGCACAGATGTGCAACAAAATGTCAGTTTCCAGCATTTTCTGTGATGGGCCATTCTGTTGTGCATCAACAATAGGCAAGTCCACATTACCCTTGCAAATATTTTCTGGTACAGTCTTATTTTGCCTACCCTGTATATATCCACAGAAAGATATAGCCACAAAAAGCTACCAAGTGAGGTGGCACAGTGGCTAGCACACTAGACTCACATTCTGGAGGACGACGCTTCAATCTCACGTCTGGCCATCCTGATTTAGGTTTTCTGTGATTTCCCTAAATCGCTCCAGGCAAATGTCGGGATGGTTCCTTTGAAAGGGCACAGCCGACTCCCTTCCCTAATCCGATGACCTCGCTGTTTGGTCTCTTCCCTCGAACAACCGAACCACAAAAAAGCTGTAGACACAAACTGTCCATGCCTTGTTGAGTTTCCCTGATGATGGAGGTACAATCCTCCAAAATATGCAGAGGAAAGAATAATGAATTGTTAATAATTACAGTCAATCATTGTTTTAATTGATATCCATACCTGTCGCTATCAGACTCGACCAAAAATTTTCAAATTTGAAGTTATTTGTTTTTCTCTTTGTAATCATTCATTGTCTTAGCTAGCTGTCATCCAGCTTCTTCTTGTCCCCATGTTCTGTACTAGATTCAAATGTTGTATGTTGGTTGGATATTTCAGTATGAGATAAAGAACTGTGTCATTGGTTGATGAAAAATCATACATAAATTTTATTTTAACTTTCTCAATACATTTCTTCCAGAAAGTCATTAACGAGTCTTACACACAGCTGATTTCTATGAAATTCAAGTTACTACTCACTACAAGTTCACATCACTACTCCTGCAGAAAGGTGCAAAAAGGTGAAAAAAATAATGTTAATCCTTAACACAATGGTTTTGAATTTTAATATACCTGTTTTATGCGCTTTAATGCTACATAACAAAGTAATATAAATCCTGGTTTGATTTCTGAATGATGATGTTATGGTCGTCAGTCTGAAGACTGATTTGATGCAGCTGTTCTCACTGCTCTATCCTATGTAAGACTCTTCACCTCGAATAATGACTACAGCCTACATCTACTTACTGTATTCATCTCTTGGTCTCCCTCTACAATTTCTAACCCTCCACCCCACATGTACACTACTACCTCCCCCCACCCCCCCTCCTCGCACCAATACTAAACTGGTGATCACTTGATGCCTCAGAATGTGTTGTGTCACCTGATCCCTTTGTTTAGCCACACATTTCTTTTCTCCTCAACTTGATTCAGTACCTCCACAATACATTTGATCTACTACTCTAGTCTTCTGTAGTACCATATTTCAAAAGCTTCTATTCTATCATTTTCCAAGTTCTTTATTGTCCACATTTTACTTCCACTCCAGACAGACACATTCCATAAAGACTTTTTCAGAAATGCTTTTATTGGTATAGCCCAACTGCATTTTATATCCTCTCTTCTTTGCCGATTGTCAGTTATTTTGCTACCCAAATAGTGAAACTCGTCAAATACTTGTAGTATCTAATTTCTTAATCTGATTCCCTGAGCATTTTCTGAACTGAAGGCATTCCATTGCCCTTGTTGACTTTTATCTCATAACACCTCCTCAAGACAATGTCCGCTCTGTCCAATTGCTCTTGCAAGTCCATTGCCAGCTGTCACAGAATTACAATGTCACTGGCGAACCTCAAATTTTTATCTTTTTCTCCTTAAAGTTAAATTCCCTCCATAAATTTCTCTTTGGTTCACTTCACTGCTTGCTCAATGAACAGACAATAATATTGGAGGTAGACTACATGTTGTCCCACCCACTTCTCAACTATTACTTCCCTTCATTGATTCAAAGTATAGAAAGAGAGACTTGGATGAGACAACTAACACACACTTCTAAATCATGTATAGACTTTTGTGTACAAAGCTGGTAGCATATCACTCAAATATTGCAAAAGAAACTGGTTGATACTGTGACTGTGAACAGACTGCTACCTCACAAAAGTACTCCTCATGAGACAGATAGTTTGTTCCTTCTCCCAACAAATGAACCTGAAATGGTGAAACAAATAAACCAATTAAAAACAAAAAATACATCTAGGAGACATACTACATGCTGCCTGCAGTGGGTGGTGAAGTCTCCGACTTTTCTCCCACACTTAGCTCTGTTAGAAGGAATAAACATGTTTATAAAAAATAGTAAGATGATCCCTATTTTCAAAGGAGGCAGCAAGGATATTTCCAACCAATAACTATCACTCCTGTCTTATCTAAAATAATAGAAAGTGTAATTAAAGACAGTACAGCAAATTTTATAGAAAAAAGCAGTACTTTGAATGATGCCCTGCATGGGTAGATGCATATATATGGTAATTAAAAGTTAAGTTGCAAAAATGAAACATATATATGTGTATTGTGTTCCACATTAGTAGTGAGTATCATATATTCTGATACTACACAGCATTGGCAGTAACATTTCAAAGGTATAAAAAGTTTTGGAGCTCCCTTAACAGCCCAGGATATCAGCAGCATCTACTGGTGATGAAAAGCTATTTTGCAGCAATATTGTTTCTGACACTTTAACCCTGCCGGTGCCCATGAGGACTTTAGTCGATACCGGTGCTGGGAAGGTGCGACATTTAACTGCAACTCCTTGTTCCAGTTTCTGACAGTTCTGATGAGGACTATGAGGAGCTGCTGGAGAGGTTGAAGGTGGTGGACTTCCTGTACACAGAGTACTCGCTGGAAGAGGTCATCTACCAGCTGGCCAAGATCATGTTCACACAGTCTCTCACCAGGGGTAAGTTACCTTATTCAAGTCTACAATACACCACACAATGTTGTACATATTGGCCGTAGTTGCAGCTTGTGGAAAGTAAAGCTATTACTGAGAGTCTGAATGAATGGAAAATATTGCTAAATTCTAAATGTGGAACAAACTGTAAGGTTTGATGACCCATGCCAATATTTTGCAAGTCTTCTAATGCTTCTTACACCTCTACCATTTTGGTGATTATTAGGTGCTTTAAACAGTTATTAAAGAATTCAATACAATGCCATGACGATCAGCTTGCTTGCTATGACTCATAAAGATGTGACAACACTGGTCAGTAAGCTTAACACTATGCTGTCCGGCGACAGCACAGTGGTGTCGTGCACGAAAAAGCGGTAAACGGCCGGCAACATTACAGTAGTGCCATCTGCATGGTATTGTTCAGTGGCCAGCGACACCACAGTGGTGTCATGAGCATACTACCACGCAGTTGCCAATGACTGCATTTTAGTATCTTTTGCATTCTGTTGGTGTTTTGTTTAGGTAACAATAAGTTACACACATCAACAAGTTTTTTGTTTTTATAAGTACTTGTGCCCTTTCATCACAATGGACGAAAGAGACAACAGGATTATTTATGATGAATGTGTGGACTTCTTGACTGATGTTCCGGACAACTTGGCCAAATGGGAAGAAGACATTGGATATCGAAAAAATGAAAGTGAAGCAGAATTGTACGAAGATAGTGAAATCCGTCCAAGAAGAATTCGGCGAACACCACGGTTGCTAACTGATTTGGCTGAATCAGACAATGCACAGTGGGCGGACTTTGATTTACTGATGACCAATAATAAATTTGAAGGATCCCTGGGTCCAGAGCATCAAGGATATCATAGAATTATATATTCAGAATGACCTATTTGAATATATTAGAAACAAAACCAACAAGTACTACAGTCAAAATTGCAATAGAAGGATTAAAAAATAAATGCCAAATTTGTCAACATTATGGGACCCGAACTTAGAAAATGGTTTCAGCTTGCTATCCTTATGGTAACTATAAAAAAAGCAAAGATTGATGATTATAGGTCAACAAATCCGTTGATAAACACACCAATATTTCGCAAAACGATGTCCTGCAACCAATTTGGACAAATATTATCATTTTTACATTTATCCGACAGCAACAATAAATTGGGTAATGCCAACCAGCTTGTCAGAGTGCAATTCATAATTGATTATTTTTCCAAACAGTTTAAAGAAAAGTTTGATCTAAGTCAAAACATCTCAGTTGGTGAAGGAATGATACTGTGGCATGGACAGTTAAATTTTAAAGTTTAGAATCCTTCAAAAATTACGAAATATGGCATGTTTATTTGGCTGCTGTGTGATCTGAGTATGGGATACATTTCCTCATTCAAGATATATTCCAGCAGTGGACAGCCTTTAGCAAAAACAGTGATAGAACTACTGACACCTTCTGATGGAAAGTGGTATCACCTCTGCATGGATAATTATTATAACAGTGTAGAACTTGCAGAGAAGTTACTTGAGAAGAAAATTTGAGTTTGTGAAACGATAGGTCAAAATATAGGATTTCCGAAAAATTAAAGCACAAAAAAGTCAATACATTTGAAGCTTGTCATCAACAGAAAGGTGACAAGTGGCCAGCAACAAGCCACGTAATCGGAATTAGCGCTGCCGGCGCCAAGCGAATAAATTTGTAGGAGACGCGCGGACAACAAAATGTTAATGAGCTTTGGTCGGCAATTTATATTTATACAAATGACTGACTAGTAAGCAAGTGCACAAGATCATAACTCAGTGCAAAATAACTTAATTACTTGGACTGACAAAAGTAGTACCTTCACTCTTTGAATGCCAGCTGACTGCACCTACATGGGTGACACCTATTTAAAGACCTGTTAAACAGATATTACAAAATGTTAAAATTCAAAGCTATCATGCTTTAGATATTGTAACAATATTATCAGAAGGAAAGATGCTACTCACCGAATAGCGGAGATGCTGAGTCACAGATAGGCACAGCACAAAGAGACTATCAGAATTATAGCTTTCGGCCGTTAAGGCTTTTGTCAACAATAGAAATATATACGCATTCACACACTCACGCAAACCCATCTCTCACACACAACTGCAGTCTCGGGCAATATGAGTGTGCGAGTTGCATTTGTGTGCGTGTTGTGCCTATCTGCGACTCAGCATCTCTGCTATATGGTAAGCAGCAACTTTCCTTCTCATAATATTGTTACATTCCATCCTCAATTTTCCATTATTTGATGCTTTAGATATTGTTGATTATGATAGATTAATTTGGTCCTGAAGCACTTCACATTCACTTTCATAGTTCTGGATGGTATACTGACAAGTTAACAGCTTTAACTTTTTAACAAATTTCTTGGGATAACTTTAAATAAAAACTTGCAATGGACTGATCATGTGGACAGTTTACTGAAGAGATTAAATAGTTTAGTTTAAGCAATGAGGGTACTACACAAAGTAACAGATTTAACGGTGAAGAAAACTGTATACCACATGTATTTCATAACACTTATAAGATATGGAATAATATTTTGGGGTGCTGTCAGAGCAATGACAGGAACCAACAGTAGACATTCATGCAAACCACTATTTGAAAGCCTGGACTTCATGCAATCCCTTCAATCTTCACATATGAAATACTACTCTTTGAACAGAAAAACTCGCATCTGTTTGAAGGAAATACATTCACACATGCCTATGAAACTAGACATAAATTGAAATACATGCTACCTTGTCACCGCCTGACAGTATATGAAAATACTCCATATTACATGGCTCTGAAGCTCAGAAATAAGATAAGATCAATATTTGGAGAATCCACATTGGAGACCTTTGACACATACTTAAAAAGCAAATGTTATTATAGTCTAGGAGAATTTCTAAATGAATAAAAAGCAATGTTATAGTTTAAAAGAATTTATAAATAGGAATAGGGAGTAAAGATACAAGTACAAATGGTATACTTTCGAAGCCATATAGATACAAAGTATACACGTTCACTGTGTATTCATGTTTATATATAGAATTATAGTTTGAATGGCGGTTTGTATCCCATTCAGTACATCCATACTTCATACAGGTGTGTGAAGGCTACGTTAATGCTTCAATGAGTTACAAAAAGATTTAAAATATAATGTGGTATTTTTATTATAATAAGCAATGTATGTATTATGTATTTCCTGTGGTATATAAAATACTGTAACAACTTAGGTTAAAGACTGACTAGCCACCAGTGTACTTAATCGAAAACATGTTTTTATACAATCAATGTGACAATAAAGTATCTTATCTTATCTGACACATAGGAAAGAGAACATCTGTGATGTTGGCATGTTTACAGGGAGTGCTGAGGCCCAGAGTGCACTACAGAAGTTCACAGCATTCCTCGAGGCAGAGGCGGAGCAGGGACACATCTCGCGCAGCCTCGAGAAGAAGGTTCTCGGTAAGTGCCTCATGCTTACAGCGTGAGCAAAAATATCAAATAGTATAAAAAGGTAACATTGTTCAGAAATTATATTTTCAGAAGGTACAAGAAAAGGATGTCTGGCAGTGAATCCTGAAATATAGCTATCAGTGTAAGGAAAGACAGACAGACAATGATAGAATGCACCACAGAGACAGACACCAAGAACAAAATTTAGAATCATCGCACTACACTATACAAACTGTACCTATACCAAACAAATGCTGTACTACACTGTACAAACAAACACTACACTACAATAAACATTACACAAACAAACAGTACCCAGATATAATGACCAGAACAGAGCATCACAGACAAATACACATTATTATTAAAATCAGCCAGAATCCACTGGATAATTGGCTCCAAATCCATAAGACTCAATATTACCTATGTAAGTACATGCATCTCCATTATGGATTAATGTTCTAACAAGGCTATGCAATTGCAATAAGTATATCAAGTACAATGAGTGATTGACATCACAACTGCAAAAGCATATAGATCAGTCTGGAATTAACTACTACACTACTGGCCGTTAAAATTGCTACACCATGAAGAACAAAATTTAACTGACAGGAAGAAGAAGTTGTGATATGCAACTGATTAGCTTTTCAGAGCATTCACACAAGCTTGGCGCCAGTGGCGACACCTACAACGTGCTGACATGAGGAAAGTTTCCAATCGATTTCTCATAAACAAACAGCAGTTGACCGGCGTTGCCTGGTGAAACGTTGTTGTGATGCCTTGTGTAAGGAGGAGAAATGCGTACCATCACGTTTCCGTCTTTGATAAAGGTCGGATTGTAGCCTATCGCGATTGCAGTTTATCGTATCGCAACATTGCTGCTTGCATTGGTCGAGATCCAATGACTGTTAGTAGAATATGGAATCGGTGGGTTCAGGAGGGTAATACAGGACACCGTGCTGAATCCCAATAGCCTCGTATCACTAGCAGTCGAGATGACAGGCATCTTATCTGCATGGTTGTAACGGATCGTGCAGCCACGTCTATATTCCTGAGTCAACAGATGGGGATGTTTGCAAGACAACAACCATCTGCACGAACAGTTCGACGACGTTTGCAGCAGCATGGACTATCAGCTTGGAGACCGTGGCTGCAGTTACCCTTGATGCTGCATCACAGACAGGAGTGCCTGCGTTGGTGTACTCAACAACGAACCTGGGTGCACGAATGGTGAAACGTCATTTTTTCGGGTGAATACAGGTTCTGTTTACAGCATCATGATGGTCGCATCCAAGCTCTGTTTGACTCGATGCCCAGGCGTATCATGGCCGTTATTACGGCCAGAGGTGGTTGTTCTGGGTACTGATTTCTCAGGATCTATGCACCCAAATTGCGTGAAAATGTAATCACATGTCAGTTCTAGTATAATATATTTGTCCAATGAATACCCGTTTATCATCTGCATTTCTTCTTGGTGTAGCAATTTTAATGGCCAGTAGTGTATTTATTCTGTCAGGGATAACACCAATAATTATAAAATTAAATTTAGAAATACTAAGCGAACATTAGAAACTACTGATCCTCATAAGAACTCGACTTGTCATTTTGAATGAAAGAAAATACAGGAAGCAATACTTGATATAATGTTCACTGACAGGAGTAGGATAGGCAAAGCAGGTTTCGTGAACAAAGAGCCAACATACCAGATCAAACATAAACTGCGAACTGAACGCTTAATCAGGTAGAATGCTTCACATTTCAAAAGTTCTCGGAAAGCTAAGGCACTAACTGGCTTACAAAAAAATGACAGTAAAACAACATCACATTCTTTGAGGAGTCAAAGCCATAATAACAGCCTTATTCATGAAATAAGATTAGAATGTTACAAAAGAAGAACTGGACTAGCTCAAACAGAAATGAACTTGCAGAATATTTGGTTAAAAATGCATCCAGACTGCAGTACCTTCAAAGAACAAAAGTCATGAACAGTGACTCTGGAAGAATGAATGGCAACAAACTACAAAGGAATCATTACATCATAATATTTTCCAATTGTGCACCAAACACTGGTGGACACATTACCAATCTCTCATAATTCTACGGTGATTTTAATGAGACACAAGAAACCAAATGTTTACTACAATCAATTCAGAATAACTAACAATGCCCTATTTCCATGCACTGGTGGAAATCAAACAATGGATCACATGTTACAGGAACGTAACAAAACAGAGAAATTCCCAAAATGTCTGAATTTCAGTCAGCAAATGAGAACACACACTACTAATTTTGAGGCAGTAACCATTGTTCAAGAAATTGTGCAATATTTAAAATATTTTTTGCCTAAATCAGACATCATAATTAAGTAAACCAACATTAGTATTACCATATGAAATAGAGCATGGAAAAGCCAAGATGCAATAATGACATTATTCTGAAAAGTATAGATAGCTACTCACCATACAGAGGACATACTGACTTGCAGGCAGGCACAAAAAAATTACCACTATATATTTGAGCTTTTGGCCCGAAGGCATCCTTCTAAAGTAGAAAACACACACGTGACCACAGTCTGAAAGGACAGAGACAATGGTCGTATGTGTGAGGCCAAAAGCTCAAACATTAATATTAATGATCACATAGACTCAGTCATGGGTAAAGCTGTGACAGACTTTCAGTTCATTGGCAAGATATCAAAATCTGTTGTAACAGAGCTTCCCAGACAAATAGTTTCAGTTAAGCAAGCTTTTTCAAGATGATCTAGTGCTAATACTCAAGTTTAAGGAATATTCCTTTGTCAAATACATAATAGCTTTTACAGTTGGCAGTCGTAGACACCAAGTTTAGAAAAATGACAGTACTCTGCATTCTTTCTGCCCAAAGTCGTACCATTTGTGTTTATGGTACTATTGTGGTCAGATAGTAGGCTTAACATGCTACTGCTGTCTTCAGTCAAAGACTGGTTTGATGCACCTCTCCATGCTAATGTTAGCATATCCTGTGCAATCCTCTTCATCTGCGCAACAAACCTGCTTACTGTAATCAAACATTCGTCTCCTCCTACAATTGTTACCCCTTCATTACCAAACAGACAATTCCTTACTGCCTCACATCAACTGCTTGCTTCTTTTAGTCAGTTTGTGCCACAAATTTGTTTTATCTCCAATTAAATTTAGTATCTCTTCATTAGTTATCCTATCTGCCCACCCAATCTTCTACAATCTTTAGCACCTGATTTCACAAGCCTCTATGCTATTTTGTCCATACAAGGGTACAGCCCAAACAGACACTTCCATAAATGACTCCTTAATGCTTAAATATATAATAGATGTTAAAAATTTCTCATTTTCATCAACTATAGCCAGTCTGCATTTTGTATTATCTCTGCTTTAGTCATTACTAGTTATTTTGTTTCCCATACTGTTCTTTAAATACAGCAAATGATGACTATTTATTCAGATTAAATGGCTTGCAGATTATCTGTGCATAATATGGCAAATTTTGACAAAATATAAATAGTGCTACAGTAGTCTGTCACAATTATAATGATTATTTTCATTTTGAATACAAATTTCTGGTTGTCGAGATGTAGGTGACAAGCTTGTCTGAATGGTCAAATAGTGATTACTGTGAACTGAGATTTGAGCAACTAAGTGACACATATAGAGAATAACATCTATTCAGGAGAGCAAAGATGAGACAATCGAGGAACTCGTTAATGTGCACAAGGAGGCACTGAACTCTCATTATAGTATATCAAACAAAATCTGTTTAAATATAACACTGTTTTGACTCTGCAGGAAATGAAAATTGTTGGCAGGATGAAAAATAAACAGAAAAAAAATTATACAGTTATTTCTCCGAAAGGGAACTAAAAGCAAGTGATATGAAAAACAGAATCTTTTAGTCTAGGATGGAATAACAACAACATGAAAGGAGATATCGCTACTCACCACACACGGGGCATCCCTGGAGGAATGGTAAATATGAAGGGAATGATCATTCGATGCAAAGAGACTTCATATGGACATATGCCCTATTCTGAATGGTTTTCTAAGGTAGAACATATTTAATGTTTATTTGCTTTTGGGTCAGTGGTACAGATAAGTATGTCTTACCCATCAAACCCCTTTGACATTTTATTCTAGCCCAACTTACCTCATTGCTTCCAACCTCTTTGTCCACAATATCTTTCTGTTATTAAAATAGGACATTGAATGTGCGGTTATCCACAGGGCGTTGTCAGTAAAGTAGTGCAAGCGATTGAGACTGTATTTGAGGAAAGTGTCAATTCACTGTGGTTGTACACACATTGGCTAAAATGCCACAGAACTACAGTAATGAAGAATATGCAGACACAGTGTATGCTGATGGCGTCTATGATGTAGTGCTCACAAAGAAAATCGATAAGAAATTACGTCAAATGTGTTCTATCTCGGAAACGATTTCATGCAGGACATATGTCAATATAAGTTTTCTTTGCTTCAAATGATCATTCCTGTCATACCCTTGAATATTGACCATTCTTCCTGGAACACACTATAGAGTAGGATCTGCTGTGAAAACACTGCAGCAATCCAGCAAGGAGTGTTGTTCAGTATGGCCAACAAGACCGTCGACCAGTGATCCATCACTTTAGATTATTTCTGAGCCCTCAGACTGGCTAAGAAGAGATATTAAATGCTGACAGAGGGCCGCAGGTGGAACTGAGTCTTTGGGGCCTTGCAATAGATCCGGCCAAAGCCGTGGCCAAGGTATGGACCATGGGGGTGTACAGAAGGGGGCCTGCAGGAAGGGTGTTAAGGGGGAAGCGCCGAGTTCATGAAGAAGAGACTGAATATGGACGGTGAAGCTAAGCCCAATTTTGGGCCACCGTTGTGGGAGATGGACCACCCTGTTGGGGAAAAGAAGACGGTAATTTGGATGGTGAGACTAAGTTCTGGATGGGGTGGAGAGTATGACGATGACAGAAGTGCATCACACAAGTTTTGGCAGCCGAAAAATGAAAGCTGTGAGTGAGGGTCCACGACTGCACCCTGCAGACAGCGTCCAGCTGCAATAGTAGAAGAGGCGCAGAACAAAACACAAAAATCATCAGCGTATAGGGAGATACTGACGATCCTACTGCTAATGTGAGACCACTGATGGCAGTTAAAATGTGTGGGACACCTAGGACAGAGCCCTGTGGGACCCCATTCTCTTGCATGTGGGGTGCACTATGGGAAGAACCAAAGCAAACTCTGGAAGTGTGGTGTGACAAAAAGTTCTGTATAAAAATCAGAGTGGGCCCCGAAGACCCCACTAGTGCAGAGTAGTGAGGATGTGGTGTTGCCAAGTGGTACCGTAGGCCTTTGTGGGACCAAAAAAGACAGCAATGAGGTGTTGTCTCTAGGAAAAGGCTGATCGAATGGCAGACTCCAGGTACACCAAGTTGTTGGTGGTGGAGCATCCTTGGCAAAAACCGCCCTGGGACAGAGCCAGAGGTCCTGAGACTCAAGGAGCCAACACAACTGCTGGCTCACCATATGTTAAAGCAGCTTGAACAGAATGTTGGTGAGGCTTATGGGACAATAGCTGTCAACATCTAGTGGGTTCTTCCCAGGCTTTAGGACTGGAACGATTACACTTTCCCGTCATTGTGATGGGAATTTGCCAACACTCCAAATGCAGTTGAAGACACCAAGAGGTGGCGTTGGGAATCCGCTGACAGATGTTTTGCATTTGTGAATGGATGCCATCTGGGCCAGGGGATGTGTCAGGACAGTCAGCAAGGGCACTGACAAATTCCCACTCACTGAAGGGAGCATTATATGGCTCAAGGTGGTGTGGAGCAAAAGAGAAGTGTTGTCACTCCACCCTCTGTTTGAGGAGATGAAAGGTGGGAAGGCAATTCTCCAACGCAGAGATGCAAGCATAATGCTCAGCAAGATGCTCTGCAAAAATGTCAGCACTGGCAGATACAGCTCCATTTTTGCAAATTATAGAGACACCTGTTGGGTTCTGATAGCCGTAAAGTCGGTGGAGCTTGGTCCAAACCTGGGAAAGGGAGGTTCGTGTGCCAATGGTGGAGATATAGCATTCCCAATCTCCTGCTTCCTTTGTTTGATGAGGAGGCGAACCTGTGCTTAGAGCCATTTGTAGGCAATAAGATTCTCCAGGGACGCGTGGTGCTTACGATGTTGGAGGGCCCACTTACGGTCTCTAATGGCTGCAGCGATTTCTGGTGACCACCAAGGTACTGACTTCCACCAGGGGAAACTGGAGGAATGAGGGATTACTGATCCGGCTGTGGCAACAATGGTATTAGTGATGACATGGATCACTTCATCAATGGTAGCATCCAGCGGATACTCGATGTTAGTAGTGGATGTGAAAGTGTTCCAGTCAGCATTGGGAGGAACCCACCTGAGAAAGTGCTGAGAGATGCTGCAGTAGTAGGAAGAGTGGAAAGTGGTCACTACCACACAAGTCATCATGTGCTCTCCAATGGATAGATGGGAGGAGGCCAGGACTGCAAACCAAGAGATCAATGGCCGAATATGTGTCATGTGCCACACTGAAATGAGTGGGGGCACCTGTATTTAGGAGGCAAAATTCACGGTCCTCAGCATCTATGCCACAGCCATTAACCTTGACTCCACCCCACAAAGGGTTATGGATGTTAAAATCACCCAGAAAGAGGAAAGGTGGGAGGAGTTGCGAAATGAGTGCAGCAAAAATGTGGGGTTGTGCTTCACCATCTGGAGGGAGGTCGATGTTACAGAAGGTAATTTCCTGTGTTGTCCTCACCCTGACAGCCACAGCTTCTGAAGATGTTTGAAAGGGCACAGGTTCACTACAGACAGTGGTAAGAACAAAAATACAGACTGTCACAGGCAGGATTGTTTTTGTGATACCAGCAGTATTTATGAAGGGAGGGGGTCCACATTGCAGGAAACCAGGTCTCCTGAAGGACAATGCAAAAAGCAGGTGTACTGCTTAAATTTGACCACAGTTCCACTGGAGAATGATGCTTTCTGTCATCTGGGGTGGCATGGACTGACGAAGGAGGCAAATTAAGCCTCAGCAACACCTGTTGCCACTGGTTGAGTGTTGGCATCCAGTACGATGGCATCTGTGAGAGCTAGATCCTCAGAGGATGCCAGAGTCTCTACCTCATCCTTGGCTGCAGAGCCATTGGGGAGTGCTGGTGTAGGGGGCTCTGGAGGCTCCCATTTCTTGGTAGACTTTTTCTTTGAAGTTTTCCCCTCTCACTGCTCCTTAGGGACTTGCTGTGAGGGCTTCTTCGGAGTAGCTATAGGGACAGAGGAAGACCGTGAAGCCCTTTGACCAGCAGCCAGTGGCTCTTTCAACCACTGTGAGGACTGTGGAAGGTAAAGTCCCAAGGAACCCCTTCCACAGTAGAGGATGCCATTGCTTCTCCAGCTGGAGGGAGGGGATCGATGTACCTGGCATTTTAGCAACAGAAGACGACATGCCTCCAGCCAGCTGGATGGGGGAGGGAGATGGGCAGCCCTGAGTGCCCAGTGGAGCAACCTTAGACAATGGGCATAATGGCATCAGTGATGGCAATGCCATTGCGGTGGCAGCATAAGAAGATAGCATGGGAACAGGGTTTAATCTTTCATATTCGAGTTTAGCCTCATGATAAGATAGCCTGTCCAGGGTCTTGTACTCCATAATTTTGCGCTCCTTTTGGTAAGCACAGGGAGTGAAATTTGTGTAAGTTCCTCAGGGGGTAGGAGTGATGCTGTCCACAGTTCACATAGACAGGAGACAGCGCCCATGGAGTATTCAGATGCAGCAAACGTCCATAGTCTCTACATGTAGCACTGGAAGGGTACCAAGAGGACATATGCCCAAATTTCCAGCACTTTAAGAACCGCATAGGGGGAGGGACATAGGGTTTGACGTTGCATCAGTACACCACCACCTTGACCTTTTCAGTTAATGAATCACTCTCAAAGGCCAAGATGAAGGCACCAGAAGCAACCCTATTGTCTTTGGGTCCCCTGTAAATGTGCCGGACGAAATGGACACCCCACCATTCTAAATTGGCACATAGCTCGTCATTGGACTGTAACAGGAGGTCATGATGAAAAATAATTCCCTAGACCATATTGAGGTTTTTGTGAGGAGTGACAAACAGGAATATCACCCAGCTTGTCACAGGCGAGTAACGCCCAGGATTGGGTTGGAGATGCCGTCTGAATCAAAATCAACCCACTGCGTATTTTGGACAGCGCTGTCACTTCCCCAAAGTTATCCTCTAGGTGCTCAACAAAAAACAGAAGCTTTGTTTCCAGAAAGGAGCACCCATCAGCTCTGCTGCAAATTAAGTAACATGGCAAATAGAGATCCTGTCACTCTGAAGCCCTACGTTCCTCCCAACGTGTTGCTAGGGAGAGGAATGATTTAGGATCATACCTGTCAGTGTTGTAATCAACCTTTCCTTTCTTAGAGACTGCTGGGGGCATTCCGTCCCCAGCAAAAGATAACTTAGTCCGCTTCATTGTGGGTCATCCACCCTGATGCCACCCACTCCGAGCAGGAGCTCTCCCCATGGGCACCACCCAGCCACAGCAAAGGCCACCTGGCATGCTGGGAGTCCGGGTGCCCCATAAAGATGGGCATCTACTCCTTGGCATACATGGGGACTTTACAGCTTGGGCATCAGCAGTGTTGTCAGGGGGCTACCACCAAATGGGTATATGACAGCCCCACCACAAGAGGCTGGCTACCATGCTGGATATTGGGCACCGAGGAATATTGTCACAGGGCAAAAGAGGACAGCAGACAACGGAAAAAGATGACATACCATGGAAATTGTCCTCACTGAAATAGTTGAATTGCAGGTGGAGATGCAAAGCCATGAGAAGAGGTTAAGGAGATCGAAACTAAGGGCACTATGGACAACTCGTGCACCATGTAAGGTGTCCTTCCCCATATGGCCTGCACTTCTGTAGAATTTGGAAAGTGGCAGGTCAAACCAGAAAATGGGACCTGAACTGATATGGCTGAAAACTGTGAGACACCTTTTAGTCTCCTCTTACGACAGGCAGGAATACCTCAGGCATATTCTAACACCCGGACCCGTATGGGGTCCACTAGAATGGTAGACAGTTTCATTCCTTTGCAAGTGCGGTTGACAACTGCTGGATGGTTGTCACATGTGGCTGTTCTGGAATACGTCACCTCCCCTACACATCCCCCATGTGCTTGACAGGGTTTACATTGGGCAGGGCAGGTCAGTCCACTCATCGAAAATCCTCTCATTCGACAACCTCCTCCACCTGTGTGAAGGATTACAATGCCACATCAATGTTGGCTGGCAAGTATACTCTGTTCAAACATTTGGAGATCAGTACAGTCAAACAAAATTACACTTTGCCTTACTGTAACACCTGGACCACCAAAACATTCATGTTCAACATTGTTCCCGGGTGCTTTACACGTTCCCATCTGTCGCCGTAAGAAGTTATGTCCAGAATCACTTATCAGATTAAATCTGCACTCATCTGAGAAGAGCATACCCCACTCCTCTAATTGGTCCGGTCCCTTTGCTCTTGCAACCATTGCAAACAGTGCAACCAATGTTCAGGTGTTAGCAGAACATGACGGACTGGTCATCAGGCAAAAATCCCAGTCTCACACACTCAACGTGCTACTGCATGCCTTGCAATCCTGCAGCTGTAGTTGACCACGGTCAACCGCCTGCTCTCCATCAGGCAGCAGTGCTCGTGGTTCGCAACACTCCCCGAGTGTGTGAAACTGCTGTGAGCAATACCAAACTCCTGGGGTACACTCATCACACTTGATCCTTTTTCACGTTTCCCGATAATTCTTCCCTGTGTGAAACCCAGGTGATGTTTCCGGCCCAATTGTGAACAAGATCACCGTCACAGTATACTGTAACTGCTGTTTGATTGACACATACACCTCTCCTGTAATTTACTCTGTTAAATTTAGATGGCAGACTCACAATTACCTTTAAGCTGTATAGTAGCGTTTATTGGCAGTGCAGTACACAAATAAAATTTCTATGATGTCTTCGTCAAATGTTAATGTTACTGGCACCTCGTCCTCCAAAGTTGTACTTCTCGATGGGATCTACGGAATGTGACGAACGATTTCTTACCTGCAGACGTGCTGATAGCATCGCTGACGGACACGTTGTCGGAAAAGCCGCAGCTGCTGGCCGCGGCTCGCGAAGGCCTGGCCAACGGCGCACCCCTCCACACGGCTCCCGCTCCCGGTAGCCTCGGTGCCGGCAGCGCGGGTGGGGCCAGTGCTAAGGACCAGATGCTGCTGCGCCAGCTGCTGAGCCTCGCGCCCACGGCACAGCCGGGGTCGTCGCGCGGACGGCACGACGGACAGGGCGAAGTCGCCGGTGACGCTCGGGCCGGCTCCGAGCTGGGGGCGGTGGGAGCGCGTGCCCACTCTGCAACCTAGACAGCTGGGAGATGCAGTGTGCAGTTCCCCGTCACCTCCACACTCTCGTGTCTCCTTGCCCCTCTCGGCAACTGTTTGCTTTTCTGCATTTTGCATTATTTGCTTACTTAATCCGGCCCGTATTTGCTATTTGCTACAGGTAATGAACTGTTATAAAAGACAAATGGACCATGCGTAGACACAGCATTTTCCCTCACTATCACAATCGTCATTGTACTAGAAATAATAACCTCCATAAATTTAGAACGGGAACTTGTGGGTGGGTCCATATTTTTCTGAAAATGGCTTTTCCACAGTTACTATTTATTGTTTATATATTATTATTTGCAAATTGTTTCAGAGGTCCAGCCCCATTCCCAAGTACTCACTGTTGTAACCAATCGAGCTGCCCACAGTCAGGCTTCACTGTTGCCAGGTTCGAGCTTGACATCTTGGCCACTTACAAGAAGATGCAGGCTCGTGTCTGGATTATAGATCTGACTGCTGCCCTTCTATCTATCACAGCACTAGCAGGGGGAGGGGTGGCAAGTCTGTAGCCCCAGTCGCCCTTTACATCCAGAAAAGATCCACAGCACTCACTGTAACAGCATCAAAAATTTCCACCCCTACCCAGGTCTGAACCCATAAACCCACCCTCACACTCACTCACCCACCGCCCACCCAGTCTCTCCCTCTCTCTTTACATCATTGTTAACATTCAGGCCCTGTAATTCTAGATGGTATCTGGATGCACCAGAAAGATTGTACTGCCTAACAGAATTATTTAGTTTAATTACAAAGAAATAGACATTTAAAATTTCATGGATGCATAGCATGAATCTGTGACATGATTAACAGAAAATCTTTGTCATAGTAAAGGTAACCTGAAAAATCAAGTACAACAGCTAGCCAAGAATCTGAAGGAAGTCACGGGTTGCATAAAAAAACAATTTCACCTCTTGTAAGTTCATGCCCAAACAACTGGCAGAAAAAAGTCTGAAAATGAAAAATGCATGGACCTAGGACAATAATGGAAGTAGGAAGAAGTTTTGGTAAGATGTAAAGACTAAAGCTAACTAGTGATTGTACATCCTCTATAAAAGCCCCAACGTATAAATAATAATATTATTAAACAATAAACTTTAGCTGTGGAACTTCCTATTTGCAGAAAAATGTTGTGTCTTGTCTCTACGATCCACTTGCCTGCAATTCTCTTCATTTCTACCTACCTTTCATACATACTTTTCCTCTTCCTTCCTTCCTTCCAAACAATGTTGTCCCCAAAAAAAATCTTAATAGACCGGTTATGCACTCTTCCAGTTGTTTTTTGAGAGCTCACTCTGGATTTATTACTTTTAGTACAATTTCATTTGTTGTTCACTCTGTCATACTGGTTTTGGTCATCTTCCTCCATAACGACACTCCTGCTGCTTCTAGATATTTTATATCACACAGGTTAATTCCTACAGAACAGGAAATCAGCAACAGGCCATTGTTAATAATGCTGTTTATTGAGAACAGTCAATTGCTGCTGATTTACTTGTTTGTAAGAGTTAACCTCTTTTTTACACAGCCAATGTCTCACTATGTCAGTTTTCAACAAAACAGCATTTCACATAATACCTTAAGAGAGTTCAGTTTTTATAGCCATACAACAACATAGATCATATGTATATTTTGATATATAGTAAACCTCCTTGTCACAGAACATAAATTACCACTTTAAGAGCAATTTCATTTCATAACTGAGAAAGTATCAACACACTTCCTATGATAAAAAATACAATAGTATTCTTTTACCTTGTACCAACTCTTTAAGCAATGTGACAACATGTAAAACTGACACAGTACGTGCTTCAAAGCTTCGACAGAGAAACTTGAATTTTACGGCTTCAAATGTACCTTTCAAAGAATGAAGCAGAGATATTTTTCCCTTGCTCATAGTCTCTCCTCTGCATTTCACTTCCTTCTGTCAGTATGTACTCCTCTTACTCTCTTTGTGATAGTGATTTTTCTTCTTTGACATTTATCGCCCCTGTGTTGCACCTTTAGCTACTGAATCCTTCAGCTATTTACCGGGCAAGGAGACACAATGAGCAAAGTGAAATATTGCTCTTTCCTGATTTTTCCTTATTTGCTGAGTGTAGTAAACATTGAGTTGTTCTGTCCTAGAAGAGTCCAGTTTTAGTTCCAGTGCTTTCTATAAACGTAACTTCCTGTGAACATGTACAAAATACTATTAATAATATGTAACCAGTAAATATCTATGGTTCTATAGCTATGAAAATATTGGCTAAAATTATATGAATAAATCAAAATACTACAAACATTTTTCATCCATATACTATATCACATCAATGTCTAAAGTAAATTTATGAAAAATGCACCAGATCATTATTCTTTCAGCTATTATACACTAAAGAAAAATCTGTACAATGTGTATGATATAAGTTTAGGATGTTTCTGTGTGAGATAATCAGTTCACATTCCAGAACTTTTTTTTTTTCAATTGCCAGAAATAGCAAATTATGTATGCAGTGTAGCTGACACCATTGCTAGCATTTCCAGTTTAGCATAGCTGCAACTTCCATACCTCTGTATCAGTGTACCAGAGCAATTTTCTTGGTGTAGTCCATATCTTTTTTTTAAATTTAAGTAGGTTGTAAAAATACATGTTATTTTCTTAGAAATTCTATATTTTATTACCAGAACAGTGAAGTAGTAAATGTAAGCATTTATTACTCTTGTATAATATAACTTAAATATTTTGAATAGATATGAGCATCAGTAATGCAGTCTATGGTTTTTTTTGGTTAGAGTTAAGTGAATTACAGCCATCAGTCATTAGTACAATTTTCTGTGTGTCTTTTGCAACCACAATGTTAAATCATTCCATCGTTGTTTTCAAGTCAAGTGAAAGTTGCGTATCCTCCTTCTAGAGAATAAATAAATATGTCATGGAAGACAAATAAGATTATTTCTATGAAAGTTTGTCAGTTACCATTATAGTTCATTTGCAGTAGTACTATTAAGTATTCCAAAAATAATTTTCTCATGCAAGAGGAACTATACAAGAACAGAAGGACGTCCATTTAATTTCATATTTCACAATTCCATCTGTACAAAAATTGTAACTATATAAAATTTGCATGTATATTAGATTCAATACTTACCCTGGTAAAATGCAGTAAGAAGGCAATTTTTACAAAGTGCATGACAAATTATATCTGCCAGAATATTTCAATTGCCACATATGTACCAGCAATGATTTTTCCTTCTTTTCTGCCTATGAACATGCAGGGTAAAAGCACTCTGTTGTGCTGATAAGAGAATGATGAGAGATGGCATTCACAAGCACATCTACACTCAGTTAAAATGGATAAATAGAGAAAACTTCAGAATTTAGATGGCTTGAGTAATATGAAGTTCCTTTTTGACAAGAAAAAAGTGTGACAGTAATGACCTGTTTCTAGTGAAATTTCTTTACTGCCACAGGCTGCATAATAAGTGAAACCAACTGGAACAATAGACTGTTTGTGAATGCTGTCCTCAAGTATGTGACTGAGAAACAAAGGGACTTTGATATACAAACCAAAAAAACCACTCACAATTTATGGAAGTAATTTACATATCTCATCTCTTCCTGATGTACCAGAAAATAATGTATTATATTCTCATACTTACATATTGTTCCTTACAGGAAAAAAATAAAATAATTCACCGATGTAATAAGTTGGTATGAAATTAAACAGAAATAGTACTGATTGATTATTTTCCCAGCTGTTTATATAACTGTTCCTTTTCTTGCTATCTACACCAAAAAAAGTGTAAAATTCTAGGTATTCAGAAATCTGTTTGCAGACTTGGTCTTGATACTGACTGCAATTTGTTGAAGTGTAATCACCACAGTGCAAGTCATATTACAACAGTAATTGGCATTCCAACCCATGAGAGTAATTTATCACCTTTCACTCTGTCTAACTAACACTAGTTACATAGGAAAGTAAATGGTGGTACCTATGAGAGAAACTGACATGAATGTTTAACTTTATATGTGAACACACACACACACACACACACACACACACGCACACACACACACGGCTCTCGCTTTGCAATGCATTGGTCCTGCTGCACTCTGAATGCTTCTGCCTCAAAATTCGGAGCAATTTATATGACCCCCGAGGAACGTTTGTTGCACTAATACCCAGACCACGGTCACATAGCTTACAACATGGGTCTTGCCCTGGCATGGTGACATTGTCTTGCCCACTTGGGCTGTTACAGCTGCAGAGTGCAGGTTTCACTAATCACAGCTAGCCTGTTTGAAAATCCTTTTGTGTACTTGTTATTAAGACCCATTTTTCACCACACTGTGCTCACCGACCCATGTGGCTAACGCAACACTTTCTTACAAATCCCACAAATTTCACTTAAAACTAAACAGGAAACTACATTATGTTCATATGTGATCGTGTATAAAAACATGTAAAACATTTAACATTTACTTCATGCACAGCCCATGTGAATTGGAAAATAGGAACATGTTATATAAAATAGTTAGGTTGGTTATTAAAAAGAAAGAAATTGAACTGTCTAAATCAAATAATGGAATGTTCAAGGTGGAATAACAACAGTATGAAAAGTTTAGATTGCTTCTCACCACATAGAGAAGGTAGTGTCACAGACAGCCACAATGAAAAGAAAGCTATAAATATTCAGCTTTCAAACTACATCTTTCATCAGAAGTAGAACACATGGACACATTTACATAAACATAACTAACACACACATGGCCATTAGCATCTCCTAGTGCAGAGACCTCCTTTATCAGGTGAGTAACAATCTGTTCTTTCCATATTGCATAAGACAAGATTAGTAACAAAGTGTAAGCTAAGCTAGATACCTAGGTCAGATCTATGCTGAAGAAACTAAATACCAACAGTGTTCTACAATATTTCTGAAACACTCCAAGTACAGAATATTTTACTTTTAGAATATTTTTGTTAGGTAAAATATGCTGAGGTTGATCTCCTAAAGCAATGGAAATTTCTATTCCTTGCCAAGGTATATTTCTAAGGACAAAACATACCAAACAGTTTTTATTAATCAGCTTATCCATAAGTTGACTCCATTTTAACTTGTTATCCAGCTCTACCAAAGAGAAATTTTTTGCAGGATGTTTTGTTCAATGCCTGCTTATTCAGTCACCTCTCAGGCTGTATCCAGAATGGTGGAGACTGGGCTCTGATTAGTGCATTTGAATCCCCGTCGAACATTATAAACTATGTAGGTTAAGGAAAGGTCCAGATTAAATATACCCTATAGGTGACCACAGTTTATATTCTCTCTTTCTGAGCTAAGTTTCATTCTGTGATGCAGTTTACAGATGTGATGCTCTGCTTCTTGTAAAGAAGGTAAGACACGGCCTTTACTAGATGGATGCCTTTAATGACATAACATTTTAGTGTTCCAATTTCAATTTTGTGGTCCACACAATCAAAGGCACACAAGAATATCATGGAATGGTTCCACTGAAAAGTAATCAATAGACATTTATCCCATTGGGAGATAAGATGGGCACTTCCTGTTTTGTAGAATACAGTCATCTGCTGATGGACCCACGACAACATTGCACGTCTTTTTTTAGGTCACCAAAGATGAGAAAACACACAGTGAAGGATCCAGGCTGTACAGAGGATGCTGCAGTGTTTCCCAATCAAATTGGTGAAGTATAGCCTTTGTCCAGTTGTTAGTAGGAGGATCTTTCACTCTTATGATTTTCATGCCTTTGGCAACCTGAAGTAAGACATGTGGACATTGGTCTAAGTCTGAGGGGGGACTCCAGGAGTGGGCGCAGTTGTGGATCTTTCAGCAGCTGACCACATTCTGCAAAACAGAAACTGGTCTCCACGTGGGATAAATGGTTACATTTGAATCAAACCATCCATAGTCCCATTGTGGCAAGGGTTCAGTTTTCACTTGACTGCCCCCAATATTTTTCCAGGCAAAAAAATGGAATGTGCTATTTTTTTGAGCCCATTATACAAAGTTATTTCCTGTTTTAGACTGTGGCTCCTATAGGGTTCTCCTAGAAGACAAATCTCAATATTTTTCAAGACAATATAAGAAAGTAGAGGATCCAACATTGCTTCGCAATTGCTAAATATGTGTGGGAATTGGATATACATCCTAAGTTCCTTCCCCTTCCCCCTCTACATCCCTCATATCCCTGTCTATGTCAATTTCTCCTCCCCCCCCCCCCCCCCTCACCCAACTCTGCCATCTTATCCCTTTCTCTGACCATGTGCCTTATTTATTGTAATTGCAAATCAAACCTTGATTGGGAATTTAAATTGCTTAAAATGAATGGGTAACTCAGTTGGAATCACTGATATGAAGGGCATGAGACAGACTTCTCCAGCTGCTGTTTCCATGAGGATAGTAGTCTCAGTGACAGTATTTCACATAGTTTTAATCTGTGAATGGGTAGGAGTACAAAGTTTCAGACAATTCAGGTTCTGTGGCAGTATCATAATTATAAGCCAGTCAGTCATAAATACAACACTGTCCTTTAAAAACATTAATAGCATGCACCTGTCTGGATGTTTATTATTGTATCATGTAAAAATTTGGAGTAAATTGGTCAAGAACTTTTTGAAATGTTTAGTAACAACTTTTCCCATTTATATGTTACATATACAGGGTGTAAAATATATGAATGCAGATATTTTTGTTAGAACAGTGTACTGCATACCATTACTCAAGTATTCACTTCATTTGCAGAATAATAATTAGAGCTATTAGGAGTAGCATATTTTTATGCTTGGTTAGTACTGCCAAGTGCATGTGATGTGGCAAGAGCAATACCTTAATGCTTCTAGAGGTTGTAGAAGGGACTTAGTAGATGAAGTTTTTCCAGAAACATCATCCAACAATGCTACAGAGCGTCAAAGTTATGATGTTGCAAACTTTCTATTGAGAAAGGCTAAATGTATCAATTTGAAGGAAGGGTCACTTCATCAGAAATGAATGATTTGAAAGTTATACATGAAAACCATTCTGATACCTCTGACAGTAGAATACATGTACCAGTTTTGTAGTTACAAATAATGTAGGGTACGCAGCTTTCAGAGGTGGTAGTATGGACCAAGACAAGAAAAAATGTCCAGTAAACATGGATTCTAAAACACTTACCTGAGGAGCTATGATCACTTTCTCATCTTCACTAGTTTGAAACACATCTCCTCTACTGAATAAGAGTTCATAACACTTAAGGTACACACTTTAAAGCCCATGTTCACTACACATTTTTTCTTGATTTGATCCATACTATCACCTCTGGAAGTTGCCTACCCTACATTATTAGTAAAAAATTACCAGCACATATATTCCACTGTCAGAAGTATGAGAATGGTTTTCACTTATAACTCTAAATTTATTCATTTCCAGTACAGGGACCCTTCCTTCAAATTGATATATTTAGCCTACTTTATCATCCTAAAAAGTTGGTATCATCGTCATGGAATCATGCTGTAAATACATACATCTACAGGCTCCAGCACCTGTAACTTTGACACTCTGTAGCGTTATTGGATTATATTTCTGCGCATGGATTCCTACATAAAACTTGATCTACTAAGTCCCATCTACAACATCTAGAAGAGTGTAAAATGAATTGTGAAACACCCTATATTTTATGTATATTAAAAAAAGACACACAGCCTATATCCATCAGAATTTTCATTACAGTATCATACAAAAAATTTTTAAGTAAATTGGTCAAGAACTTTTTGAGATTTATGTTAACAAAGTTAAACAACAACTTGTCTTTTATGTAATAGTACAAATTAGTTTTGGATGATCTAATGCAATTTGCACTTTACAAACCAATTTACAGAGCAGATTCACAATAAAAGTTACCTGCACAATATTAAAGAATAGGGGCAACTAATTTCTCTATACTATTTTGTATAGGTAGAACACATTTATGATAGTTCACACAGCTGGTTCTTGTGGTTGATGACAGTGGACATCAAAAAGTCTAGAGCATATCAAGGGTCATCACAAGCATATGCAAACAATCCAGGAAACAATCAGAAACAAAAACATACACACAGACAACATCAGCCATTCCTAATCAACAGCATGTATCAGAGTCTTCAATGAAACAGCGGCACTACGGGAGAAAAGCAGGGCTGCTGCAGGACCCTCCACAGTTGTGGCTGAGGCATCAAGGCCAAGAATCTCTGACCTTTCCTCTGTATCAATACTCAAGCTGCAATCCAAATCACTGTCTGACACTAAACTAATAACATATTATGGGGATGATAAACAGCGTGTTGTAGGGTGGGAACAAAGTAACATGGCCCTTACCTGCACAGATGGCTCGCAGAGGATGGCATAACAGTAGTGCTGTGGTTACTGTTGCATACAGCCACAGCACAGTAGGAAAGGTGGAATTCTTCCATTGTATATATTTGACTTCTAGTTGCCCAGCTATTTATCCAGTTACTTTGTCATTTGTGGCATTTACAATTTCATATAGTGACAGAAAAAAATTGCAACACAAAGGAGGAGTTGTGTGACAAAGAAAAGTTGAGAGGTGTTTTTCTACATCTTAAAGGTGAGCTACTCAAATTCTGCACCAGTTGTGTAAGAGTGGCACTAGTAGCTCCACTATGAGATCAAGTTTACTTTGAATACACACAGTATCGGTTGTGAGCATTAGTTACCTTTGACGCTGGACGTGGTGAGTTTATGTTAGTCAAGAATGCCTTTACGGTGACGAAGGCCCCATTATCAATACCTCATTGAGTTTGAACGAGGTCACGTAATAGGGCTATGAGAAGATGATGGATGTTCCTACTTGGCAGGAGTTTAGCCACTGTACATGACTTCTGGCAATGGTGATCATGAGAATGTACAGTCACAGGAAGACTGGTCTCCGACCAGCTATGTGACACTATGCCGTGTTCAGTGTATGGCTCTGGGGCATCTGAAGCAGCAATTTTGAGCATCAGTTAGTACCATAGTGACACAACAACTGTTGCAAATTGGGAACTACGAAGACAGCTCTGAGCCACGACTACATACTCTTCGAAACGGTACTCCTATGGACAGAAATCGGCATTGTGAATTTTGTATTTATTCCCGATGCAATTTCTGTGTTTCATCGTCAATGTGATGGTCGGAGGGTTACAGTGATTCTGCTGTGGTGCATCGTAGTCTAAAACTGAGCCCCCAGGGAAGAGCCATGAAACAGGCTCCCCAAAACGTTACTCTCGTCAATATAAATCGGCATTGCGAATTTGTACTGAATCCGGATGCAATTTCTGTGTTTCATCGACAATGTGATGGTCGAAGGGTAACAGTAAACCTGCTCTGGTGCATCGGAGTCTAACGCTGGGCCCCCAGGGAGCAGCCAAAGTACATACTCTTCGAAACGGTACTCCTGTAAACAGAAATCGGCATTGTGAATTTTGTATTGATTCCCGATGCAATTTCTGCGTTTCATCGTCAATGTGATGGTCGAAGGGTTACAGTAAACCTGCTGTGGTGCATCGGAGTCTAACACTGAGCCCCCAGGGATGAGACAAAAAACAGACTCCCCGAAACGTTACTCTCGTCAATATAAATCAGCATTGCGAATTTTGAATTGATTCCCGATGAAATTTCTGTGTTTCATCGTCAATGTGATGGTCAAAGGGTAACAGTAAACCTGCTGTGGTGCATCGGAGTCTAACACTGAGCCCCCAGGGAAGAGCCAAAAGACAGACTCCCCGAAACGTTACTCTCGTCAATATAAATCGGCATTGCGAATTTTGTATTGAATCCGGATGCAATTTCTGTGTTCCATCGCCAATGAGATGGTCGAAAAGTTACAGTAAAACGGCTGTGGTGCATCGAAGTCTAACACTGGGCCCCCAGGGAAGAGCCAAATTACATACCCTTCGAAACGGTACTCCAGTGTACAGAAATCGGCATTGCGAATTTTGTATTGAATCCGGATGCAATTTTTGTGATTCATTGTCAATGTAATGGTCGAAGGATTCCAGTAAACCTGCTGTGGTGCATCGGAGTCTAAAACTGAGCCCCCAGGGAGGAGCCAAAAAAGCAGACTCCCCGAAACGTTACTCTCGTCAATATAAATCGTCATTGCGAATTTTGTATTGAATCCGGATGCAATTTCTGTGTTTCATCGTCAATGTGATGGTCGAAGGGCTCAAGTAAACCTTCTGTGGTGCATCGGAGTCTAACTCTGGGCCCCCAGGGAAAAGCCAAAGTACATACCCTTCGAAACGGTACTTCTGTGACAGAAATCGGCATTGTGAATTTTGTATTGATTACCGATGCAATATCTGTGTTTCATCGTCAATGTGATGGTCGAAGGGTTACAGTAAACCTGCTATTGTGCATCGGAATCTAATACTGAGCCCCCAGCGAAGAGCCAAAAAACAGACTCCATGAAACGTGACACTCGTCAATATAAATCGGCATTGCGAATTTTGAATTGATTCCCGATGAAATTTCTGTGTTTCATCGTCAATGTGATGGTCAAAGGGTAACAGTAAACCTGCTGTGGTGCATCGGAGTCTAACACTGAGCCCCCAGGGAAGAGCCAAAAGACAGACTCCCCGAAACGTTACTCTCGTCAATATAAATCGGCATTGCGAATTTTGTATTGAATCCGGATGCAATTTCTGTGTTTCATCGTCAATGTGATGGTCGAAAAGTTACAGTAAACCTGCTGTGGTGCATCAGAGTCTAACACTGGGCCCCAGGGAAGAGCCAAAGTACATACTCTTCGACACGGTACTCCAGTGGACAGAAATCGGCATTGCGAATTTTGTATTGAATCCGGATGCAATTTCTGTGTTTAATCGTCAATGTGATGGTCGAAGGGTAATAGTAAACCTGCTGTGGTGCGTTGGTGTCTAACACTGAGCCCCCAGGGAGGAGCCAAAATACATACACTTCGAAACGGTACTCCTGTTGACAGAAATCGGCATTGTGAATTTTGTATTGATTCCCGATACAATATCTGTGTTTCATCGTCAATGTGCTGCTCCAAGGGATACAGTAAACCTGCTGTGGTGCATCGGAGTCTAACACTGGGCCCCCAGGGAGAAGCCAAAATACATACTGTTCGAAGCGGTACTCCAGAGGACAGAAATCGGCATTGCGAATATTGTATTGAATGCGGATGCAATTTCTGTGTTTCATCGTCAATGTCATGGTCGAAGGGTAACAGTAAACCTGCTGTGGTGCATGGGAGTCTAACACTGAGCCCCCAGGTAAGAGCAAAAGAACAGACTCCCCGAAACGTTACTTTCGTCAATATAAATCGGCATTGAAGAGCAGGGAAGAGCCAAAAAACAGACTCCCCGAAACGTTACTCTCGTCAATATAAATCGGCATTGCGAATTTTGTATTGAATCCGGATGCAATTTCTGTGTTTCATCGTCAATGTCATGGTCGAAGGGTAACAGTAAACCAGCTGTGGTGCATGGGAGTCTAACACTGAGCCCCCAGGTAAGAGCAAAAGAACAGACTCCCCGAAACGTTACTTTCGTCAATATAAATCGGCATTGCGAATTTTGTATTGAATCCGGATGCAATTTCTGTGTTTCATCGTCAATGTGATGGTCGAAAATTTACAGTAAACCTGCTGTGGTGCATTGGAGTCTAACACTGGGACCCCAGGTAAGAGCCAAAATGCATACTGTTAGAAGCGGTACTCCAGAGGGCAGAAATCGGCATTGTAAATTCTGTATTGATTCCCGATACAATTTCTGTGTTTCATAGTCAATGTGCTTTTCTAAGGGTTACAGTAAACCTGCTTTGGTGCATCGGTGTCTATCACTGGGCCTCCAGGGAAGAGCCAAAGTACATACTCTTCGAAGCGGTACTCCAGGGGACAGAAATCAGCATTGCGAATATTGTATTGAATCCGGATGCAATTTCTGTGTTTCATAGTCACTGTGATGGTCGAAGGGTTCCAGTAAACCTGTTGTGGTGCATCTGAGTCTAACACTTAGCCCCCAGGGAAGAGCCAAAGAACAGACTCCCCGAAACGTTACTCTCGTCAATATGAATCGGCATTGCGAATTTTGTATTGAATCCGGATGCAATTTCTGTGTTTCATCGTCATTGTGATGGTCGAAGGTTTCCGGTAAACTTGCTGTGGAGTATCTGAGTCTAACACTTAGCCCCCAGGGAAGAGCCAAAAAACAGACTCCCCGAAACGTTACTCTCGTCAATATGAATCGGCATTGCGAATTTTGTATTGAATCCGGATGCAATTTCTGCGTTTCATCGTCAATGTTATGGTCGAAAAGTTACATTCAACCGGCTGTAGTGCATCGGAGTCTAACACTGGGCCCTCAGGGAAGAGCCAAATCTTCGAAGCGGTACTCCAGTGGACAGAAAACGACATTGCGAATTTTGTAATGAATCCGGATGCAATTTCTGTGTTTCATCGTCAATGTGATGGTCGGAGGGTTACAGTGATTCTGCTGTGGTTCATCTTAGTCTAACACTGAGCCCCCAGGGAAGAGCCATGAAACAGACTCCCCGAACGTTACTCTCGTCAATATAAATCGGGATTGCGAATTTTGTTCTGAATCCGGATAAATTTTCTGCGTTTCATCGTCAATGTGATGGTCGAAGATTTACAGTAAACCTGCTGTGGTGCATCGGAGTCTAACACTGAGCCCCCAGGGAAGAGCCAAAAAACAGACCCCCAAAACGTTACTCTCGTCAATATAAAACGGCATTGCGAATTTTGTATTGAATCCGGATTCATTTTCTGTGTTCCATCGTTAATCTGATGGTCGAAATGTTACAGTGAACCTGGTGCGGTGCATCGGAGTATAACTCCTAGGGGAAGAGTCAAAGTACATACTCTTCGAAGCGGTACTACAGTGGAAAGAAATCGGCATTGCGAATTCTGTATTGAATCTGGATGCAACATATGTGTTTCAACGTCAATGTGATGCTCGAAGGGTTCCAGTAAACCTCCTGTGGTGCATCGGATTCTAACACTGAGCCCCCAGGGAAGAGCCAAAAATCAGATTCCCCGAAACGTTACTCTCGTCAATATAAATCGGCATTGCGAATTTTGTATTGAATCCGGATGCAATTTCTGTGTTTCATCGTCAATGTGTTGGTCGAAGGGTTCCAGTAAACCTGCTGTGATGCATCAGATTCTAACACTGAGCCCCCAGGTAGAAGCGAGAAAACTGACTCCACAAAACGTTACTCTCGTCAATATAAATCGGCATTGCGAATTTTGTATTGAATCCGGATGCAATTTCTGTGTTCTATCGTGATGGTCGAAAAGTTACAGTAAACCTGCTGCGGTGCATCGGAGTATAACCGCCAGGGAAGAGTCAAAGTACATACTCTTCCAAACGGTACTCCTGTGGACAGAAATCGGCATTGTGAATTTTTATTGATTCCCGATTCAATTTCTGTGTTTATACGTCAATGTGTTGGTCGAAGGGTTACAGTAAACCTGCTGTGGTGCATTGGAGAATAATACTGAGCACCCAGGTAAGAACCAAACAACAGACTCCCCGAAACGTTACTCTCGTCAATATACATTGGATTTCCGAATTTTGTATTGAATCCGGATGCAATTTCTGTGTTTCACCGTCAATGCGATGGTCGAAAAGTTGCAGTGAACCTGCTGTGAAGCATTGGAGTCTAACACTGGGCCCCCAGGGAAGAGCCATAGTAGATACTCCTCGAAGCGGTACTCCAGAGGACAGAAATTGGCATTGTGAATTTTGTATTGATTCCCGATACAATTTGTGTGTTTCATCGTCAATGTGATGGTCGAAAAGTTACAGTAAATCTGCTGTGGTGCATCGGAGTCTAACACTGGGACCCCGGAAAGAGCCAAAGCACATACTCTTCGTAGCTGTACTCCAGTGGACAGAAATCGGTATTGCGAATTTTGTATTGAATCCGGATGCAATTTTTGTGATTGATCGTCAATGTAATGGTCGAAGGATTCCAGTAAACCTGCTGTAATGCATCGGAGTCTAACACTGGGCCCCCAGGAAGGACCCAAAGTACATACTTTTCGAAACGATACACCTGTGGACAGAAATCGTCATTGTGTATTTTGTATTGATTCCCGATGCAATATCTGTGTTTCATCGTCAATGTGATGGTCGAAGGGTTACAGTAAACCTGCTGTGGTGCATCGGAATCTAACACTGAGCCCCCAGGGAAGAGCCAAAAAACAGATTCCCCGATACGTGATTCTCGTCAATATAAATTGGCATTGCGAATTTTGTATTGATTCCCGATGCAATTTCTGTGTTTCATCGTCAATGTGATGGTCGAAAAGTTACAGTAAATCTGCTGTGGTGCATCGGAGTCTAACACTGGGCCCCAGGAAAGGGCCAAAGCACATACTCTTCGTAGCTGTACTCCAGTGGACAGAAATCGGTATTGCGAATTTTGTATTGATCCGGATGCAATTTCTGTGTTTCATCGTCAGTGTGATGGTCTAAGGGTTCCAGTAAACCTGCTGTGGTGCATCGGAGTCTAACACTGAGCCCCCCGGGAATAGCCAAAAAAGAGACTCCCCGAAACGTTACTCTCGTCAATATAAATCGGCATTGCGAATTTTGTATTGAATCCGGATGCAATTTCTGTGTTTCATCGTCAATGTGATGGTCGAAAAGTTACAGTAAACCAGCTGTGGTGCATCGGAGTCTACCACTTGCCCCCAAGAAAGAGCCAAAGTACATACTCTTCGAAGCGGGACTCCAGTGGACAGAAATCGGAATTGCGAATTTTGTATAGAATCCGGATGCAATTTCTGTGTTTCATCGTCAATGTGATGGTCGAAGGGTTCCAGTAAACCTGCTGTGATGCATCAGAGTCTAACACTGAGCCCCCAGGGAAGAGCCAAAAAACAGACTCCCCAATCCGTTACTCTAGTCAACATAAATCGGCATTGCGAGATTTGTATTGTATCCGGATGAAATTTCTGTGTTTCATCGTCAATGTGATGGTCGAAAAGTTACAGCAAACCTGCTGTGGTGCATCGGAGTCTAACACTTGGCCCCCAAGGAAAAGCCAAATTACATACTCTTCGAAGCGGGACTCCAGTGGACAGAAATCGGAATTGCGAATTTTGTTCTGAATCCGGATGCATTTTCTGTGTTTCATCGTCGATGTGATGGTCGAAGGTTTACAGCAAACCTGCAGTGGTGCATCAGAGTCTAACACTGGGCCCCCAGGGAGGAGCCAAAGGACATACTCTTCCAAACGGTACTCCTGTGGACAGAAATCGGCATTGTGAATTTTGTATTGATTCCCGATGCAATTTCTGTGTTTCTACGTCAATGTGATGGTCGAAGGGTTACAGTAAACCTGGTGTGGTGCATCGGAGTCTAACACTGAGCGCCAGGTAAGAGCAAAAGAACAGACTCCCCGAAACGTTACTCTCGTCAATATAAATATGCATTGCGAATTTTGTATTGAATCCGGATGCAATCTCTGTGTCCATCGTCAATGTGATGGTCGAAAAGTTACAGTAAACCTGCTGTGGTGCATCGGAGTATAACCCCCAGGGAAGAGCCAAAGTACATACTCTTGGAATTGGTACTCCTGTGGACAGAATTCGGCATTGTGTATTTTGTATTGATTCCCGAGGCAATTTCTGTGTTTCTACGTCAATGTGATGGTCGAAGGGTTACAGTAAACCTGGTGTGGTGCATCGGAGTCTAACACTGAGCGCCAGGTAAGAGCAAAAGAACAGACTCCCCGAAACGTTACTCTCGTCAATATAAATCGGCTTTGCCAATTTTATTCTGAATCCGGATTCATTTTCTGTGTTTCATCTTCAATGTGATGGTCGAAGGGTAACAGTAAAACTGCTGTGGTGCATCGGAGTCTAACACTGGGCCCCCAGGGAAGAGCCAAAGTACATACCCTTCGAAACGGTACTCCTGTGGGCAGAAATCGGCATCGCGAATTTTGTATTGAATCGGGATGCAATTTCTGTGATTCATCGTCAATGTAAAGCTCGAAGGGTAACAGTAAACCTGCTATGGTGCATCGGAGTCTAACACTGAGACCCCAGGGAAGAGCCAGAGAACAGACTCCCTGAAACGTTACTCTCGTCAATATAAATCGGCATTGCGAATTTTGTATTGAATCCGGATGCAATTTCTGTGATTCATCGTCAATGTGATAGTCGAAAAGTTTCAGTGAACTGGCTGTGGTGCATCGGAGTCTAACACTGGGCCCCCAGGGAAGAGCCAAAGTACATACTCTTCGAAGCGGTATTCCAGTGGACAGAAATCGACATTGCGAATTTTGTATTGAATCCGGATGCAATTTCTTTGTTTCATCGTCAATGCGATGGTCAAAGGGTTCCAGTAAACCTGCTGTCTTGCATCGGAGTCTGACACTGAGCCCCAGGGAAGAGCCAAAGGACAGACTCCCCGAAACGTTACTCTCGCCAATATAAATCACCGTTGCGAATCTTGTATTGAATCGGGATGCAAGTTCTGTGATTCCTCATGAATGTGATGGTCGAAGGGTAACAGTAAACCTGCTGTGGTGCATCGGAGACTAACACTGGGCCCCCAGGGAAGAGGCAAAGTACATACTCTTTGAAACGGTACACCTGAGGACAGAAATCGGCATATGAATTTTGTATTGATTCTCGATGCAATTTCTGATTTTCATCGTCAATGCGATGGTCGAACGGATTCAGTAAACCTGCTGTGTTGCATCGGAGTCTAACACTTTGCCCCCAGGGAAGAGCCAAATGACAGGCTCCCCGAAACGTTTCTCTCGTCAATATAAATCGGCATTGAGAATTTTGTATTGGATTCAAATGCGATTTCTGTGTTTCATCGTCAATGTGATGGTTGAAGGGTTCCAGTAAACCTGCTGTTGTGCATCGCAGTCTAACACTGAGCCCCCAGGGTAGAGCCAAAGTACATACTCTTCGAAACGGTACTCCAGTGGACAGAAATCGGCATTGCAAATTTTGTATTCAATCCGGTTGCAATTTCTGTGTGTCGTGTCAATGTGATGGTCGAAGTGTTCCAGTAAACCTGCTGTGGTGCATCGGTGACTAACACTTAACCCCCAGGGAAGAGCCAAAAAACAGACTCCCCGAAACGTTACTCTCGTGAATATAAATCGGCTTTGCGAATTTTGTATTGAATCGGGATGCAATTTCTGTGTTTCATCGCCAATGTGATGGTCGAAGGGTAACAGTAAACCTGCTGTGGTGCAACGGAGTCTAACATTGAGCCCCCAGGGAAGAGCCAAAAAACAGACTCCCCGAAACGTTACTCTCGTGAATATAAATCGGCTTTGCGAATTTTGTATTGAATCGGGATGCAATTTCTGTGTTTCATCGTCAATGTGATGGTCGAAGGATAACAGTAAACCTGCTGTGGTGCATCGGAGACGAACACTGGACCCCAGGTAGGAGCCAAAGTACATAGATTTCGAAACGGTACTCCTGCTGACAGAAATCGACATTGTGAATTTTGTATTGATGCCCGATACAATTTCTCTGTTTCATCGTCAATGTGCTGGTCGAAGGGTTACAGTAAACCAGCTGTGGTGCATCGGAGTCTAACACTGAGCCCCGAGGGAAGAGCCAAATAAAAGACTCCCCGAAAAGTTACTCTCGTCATTATAAATCAGTATTGCTAATTTTGTATTGTTTCCCGATGCAATTTCTTTGTTTCATCGTCAATGTGATGGACGAAGGGTAACAGTAAACCTGTTGTGGTGCATCGGAGTCTAACACTGAGCCCCCAGGGAAGAGCCAAAAAACAGACTCCCCGAAACTTTACTCTCGTCAATATAAATCGGAATTGGAAATTTTGTATTGAATCCGGATGCAATATCTGTGTTTCATCGTCAATATGATGGTCGAAAAGTTGCAGTAACCCTGCTGTTGTTCATCGGAGTCTAACACTGGGCCCCCAGGGAAGAACCAAAGTACATTCTCTTCGAAACGGTACTCCTGTGGACAGAAATCGGCATTGTGAATTTTGTATTGATTCCGGATGCAATTTCTGTGTTTCATCGTCAATGTGATGTTCGAAGGTTTACAGTAATTCTGCTGTGATGCATCGGAGTCTAACACTGAGCCCCCAGGGAAGAGCCACGAAACAGGCTCCCTGAAACGTTACTCTCGTCAACATAATTCGGCATAGCGAATTTTGTATTGATTCCCGATGCAATTTCTGTGTTTCATCGTCAATGTGATGGTCGAAAGGTAACAGTAAACCTGCTGTGGTGCATCGGAGTCTAACACTGGGCCCCCAGGGAAGAGCCAAAGTACATACTCTTGGAATCGGTACTCCTCTGGACAGAATTCGGCATTGTGAATTTTGTATTGATTCCCGATGCAATTTCTGTGTTTCATCGTCAATGTGATGGGCGAAGGGTTACAGTAAACCTGCTGTGGTGTATCGGAGTCTAACTCTGAGCCCCTAGGAAAGAGCCAAAAGACAGACTCCCCGGAACGTTACTCTCGTCACTATAAATCAGCATTGCTAATTTTGTAATGTTTCCCGATGCAATTTCTGTGTTTCATCGTCAATGTGATGGACGAAGGGTAACAGTAAACCTGCTGTGGTGCATCGGACTCTAACACTGGGCCCCCAGGGATGAGCCAAAGTCTTACTCTTCGAAACGGTGCTCCTGTGGACAGAAATCGGCATTGTGAATTTTGTATTGATTCCCTAAGCAATTTCTGTGTTTCATCGTCAATGTGATGGTCAGAGGGTAACAGTAATCCTGCTGTAGAGCATCGGAGCCTAACACTGGGCCCCCAGGGAGGAGCCAAAGTACATACTCTTCGAAACGGTACACCTGTGGACAGAGATCGCCATTGTGAATTTTGTATTGATTCCCGATGCAATATCTATGTTTCATCGTCAATGTGATGGTCGAAGGGTTACAGTAAACCTGCTGTGGTGCATCGGAATCTAACACTGAGCCCACAGGGAACAGCAAAAAACAGACTCTCCGAAACGTGACTCTCGTCAATACAAATCGGCATTGCGAATTTTGTATTGATTCCCAATGCAATATCTGTGTTTCATCGTCAATGTGATGGTCGAAGCGTTACAGTAAACCTGCTGTGGTGCATCGGAGTCTAACACTGAGCCCCCAGGGAAGAGCCAAAAAACAGACTCCCCGAAACGTTACTCTCGGCAATATAAATCGGCATTGCGAATTTTGTATTGAATCCGGATGCAATTTATATAATTCATCGTCAATGTGATGGTCAGAGGGTAACAGTAATCCTGCTGTGGTGCATCGGAGCCTAATACTGGGCCCCCATGGGAGGAGCCAAAGTACATACGCTTCAAACGGTACTCCTGTTGACAGAAATCAGCATTGTCAAATTTGTAATGATGCCCGATTAAATTTCTGTGTTTCATCGTCAATGTGCTGGTCGAAGGGTTACAGTAAACCTGCTGTGGTGCATCGGAGTCTAACACTGAGCCCCAGGGAAGAGCCAAAAAACAGACTCCTCGAAACGTTACTCTCGCCAATATAAATCGGCATTGCGAATTTTGTATTGAATGCGGATGCAACTTCAGTGTTTCATCGTCAATGTGATGGACGAAGGGTGACAGTAAACCTGCTGTGTTGCATCGGTGCCTAATACTGGGCCCCCAGGGAGGAGCTAAAGTACATACGCTTCGAAACGGTACTCCTGTTGACAGAAATCAGCATTGTGAATTTTGTATTGATGCCCGATTAAATTTCTGTGTTTCATCGTCAATGGGATGGTCGAAGCGTTACAGTAAACCTGCTGTGGTGCATAGGAGTCCAACACTGAGCCCCCAGGGAAGAGCCAAAGAACGTACTCCCCGAAACGTTACTGACGTCAATATAAATCGGCATAGCGAGTTTTGTATTGAATCCGGATGGAATTTCTGTGTTTCATCGTCAATGTGATGGTCGAAGGGTAACAGTAATCCTGCTGTGGTGCATCGGAGTCTAACACTGAGCCCCCAGGGAAGAGCCATGAAACAGGCTGTACGAAACGTTACTCTCGTCAATATAAATCGGCATTGCGAATTTTGTATTGAATCCGGATGCATTTTCTGTGTTTTATCGTCAATGTGATGGTCGAAGGGTAACAGTAAACTAACTGTGGTGAATCGGATCTTACACTGAGCCCCCAGGGAAGAGCCAAATAACAGAATCCTCGAAACGTTACTCTCGCCAATACAAATGGGGATTGCTAATTTTGTATTGAATCCGGATGCAATTTCAGTGTTTCATCGTCAATGTGATGGTCGAAAGGGTAACAGTAAACCTGCTGTGGTACATCGGAGTATAACACTGAGCCCCCAGGGAAAAGCCAAAAAACAGACCCCCCGAAACGTTACTCTCGACAATTAAATCGGCTTTGCGAATTTTGTATTGAATCCGGATGCAATTTCTGTGTTTCATCGTCAATGTGATGGTCGAAAAGTTACAGTAAACCTGCTGTGGTGCATCGGAGTCTAACACTGAGCCCCCAGGGAAGAGCCATAAAACATACTCCCCGAAATGTTACTCTCGTCAATATAAATCGGCATTGCGAATTTTGTATTGAATCCGGATGCAATTTCTGTGTTTCATCGTCCATGTGATTGTCGAAGGGTAACAGTAAACCTGCTGTGGTGCATCGGAGTCTAACACTGAGCCCCCAGGGAAGAGCCAAAAACAGGCTCCTCGAAACGTTACTCTCACCAATATAAATCGGCATTGCGAATTTTGTATTGAATCCGGATGCAACTTCAGTGTTTCATCGTCAATGTGATGGTCGAAGGGCAACACTAAACCTGCTGTTGTGCATCGGTGCCTAATACTGGGCCCCAGGGAGGAGCCAAAGAACATACGCTTCGAAACGGTACTCCTGTTGACAGAAATCGGCATTGTGAATTTTGTATTGATGCCCGATTAAATTTCTGTGTTTCATCGTCAATGGCATGGTCGAAGCGTTACAGTAAACCTGCTGTGGTGCATCGGAGTCTAACACTGAGCCCCCAGGGAAGAGCCAAAGAACAGACTCCTCGAAACGTTACTCTCGCCAATATAAATCGGCATTGCGAATTTTGTATTGATTCCGGATGCAACTTCAGTGTTTCATCGTCAACGTGATGGTCGAAGGGTAACAGTAAACCTGCTGTGGTGCATCGGTGCCTAATACTGGGCCCCCAGGGAGGAGCCAAAGTACATACGCTTCGAAACGGTACTCCTGTTGACAGAAATCGGCATTGTGAATTTTGTATTGATGCCCGATTAAATTTCTGTGTTTCATCGTCAATGGCATGGTCGAAGCGTTACAGTAAACCTGCTGTGGTGCATCGGAGTCTAACACTGAGCCCCCAGGGAAGAGCCAAAGAACAGACTCCTCGAAACGTTACTCTCGCCAATATAAATCGGCATTGCGAATTTTGTATTGAATCCGGATGCAACTTCAGTGTTTCATCGTCAACGTGATGGTCGAAGGGTAACAGTAAGCCTGCTGTGGTGCATCAGTGCCTAATACTGGGCCCCCAGGGAGGAGCCAAAGTACATTTGCTTCGAAACAGTACTCCAGTTGACAGAAATCGGCATTGTGAATTTTGTATTGATGCCCCATTAAATTACTGTGTTTCATCGTCAATGGGATGGTCGAAGCGTTACAGTAAATCTACTGTGGTGCATCGGAGTCTAACACTGAGCCCCCAGGGAAGAGCCAAAAACAGACTCCTCGAAACGTTACTCTCGCCAATATAAGTCGGCATTGCGAATTTTGTATTGAATCCGGATGCAACTTCAGTGTTTCATCGTCAATGTGATGGTCGAAGGGTAACAGTAAGCCTGCTGTGGTGCATCAGTGCCTAATACTGGTCCCCCAGGGAGGAGCCAAATTACATACGCTTCGAAACGGTACTCCTGTTGACAGAAATCGGCATTGTGAATTTTGTATTGATGCCAGATTAAATATCTGTGTTTCATCGTCAGTGGGATGGTCGAAGAGTTACAGTAAACGTGCTGTGGTGCATCGGAGTCTAACACTGAGCCCCCAGGGAAGAGCCAAAAAACAGACTCCTCGAAACGTTACTCTCGCCAATATAAGTCAGCATTGCGAATTTTGTATTGAATCTGGATGCAACTGCAGTGTTTCATCGTCAATGTGATGGTCGAAGGGTAACAGTAAACCTGCTGTGGTGCATCGGAGTCTAACACTGACCCCCAGGGAAGAGCCAAAAAACATACTTCCCGAAACGTTACTCTCGTCAATATAAATCGGCATTGCGAATTTTGTATTGAATCCGGTTGCAATTTCTGTGTTTCATCGTCAATGTGATGGTCGAAGGGTAACAGTAAACCTGCTGTGGTGCATCGGAGTCTAACACTGAGCCCCCAGGGAAGAGCCAAAAATCAGGCTCCTCAAAACGTTACTCTCACCAATATAAATCGGCATTGCGAATTTTGTATTGAATCCGGATGCAACTTCAGTGTTTCATCGTCAACGTGATGGTCGAAGGGTAACAGTAAACCTGCTGTGGTGCATCGGTGCCTAATACTGGGCCCCCAGGGAGGAGCCAAATTACATACGCTTCGAAACGGTACTCCTGTTGACAGAAATCAGCATTGTGAATTTTGTATTGATGGCCGATTAAATTTCTGTGTTTCATCGTCAATGGGATGGTCGAAGCGTTACAGTAAACCTGCTGTCGTGCATCGGAGTCTAACACTGAGCCCCCAGGGAAGATCGAAAGAACATACTCCCCGAAACGTTACTCTCGTCAATATAAATCGGCAATGTGAATTTTGTATTGAATCCGGATGCAATTTCTGTGTTTCATCGTCAATGTGATGTCGAAGGGTAACAGTAAACCTGCTGTGGTGCATCGGAGTCTAACACTGAGCCCCCAGGGAAGAGCCAAAAGACAGGCTCCTTAAAACGTTACTCTCGCCAATATAAATCGGCATTGCGAATTTTGTATTGAATCCGGATGCAACTTCAGTGTTTCATCGTCAACGTGATGGTCGAAGGGTAACAGTAAACCTGCTGTGGTGCATCGGTGCCTAATACTGGGCCCCCTGGGAGGAGCCAAAGTACATACGCTTCGAAACGGTACTCCTGTTGACAGAAATCAGCATTGTGAATTTTGTATTGATGGCCGATTAAATTTCTGTGTTTCATCGTCAATGGGATGGTCGAAGCGTTACAGTAAACCTGCTGTGGTGCATCAGAGTCTAACACTGAGCCCCCAGGGAAGAGCCAAAAAACATACTTCCCGAAACGTTACTCTCGTCAATATAAATCGGCATTGCGAATTTTGTATTGAATCCGGTTGCAATTTCTGTGTTTCATCGACAATGTGATGGTCGAAGGGTAACAGTAAACCTGCTGTGGTGCATCGGAGTCTAACACTGAGCCCCCAGGGAAGAGCCAAAAAACAGACTCCTCGAAACGTTACTCTCGCCAATATAAATCGGCATTGCGAATTTTGTATTGAATCCGGATGCTACTTCAGTGTTTCATCGTCAACGTGATGGTCGAAGGGTACAGTAAGCCTGCTGTGGTGCATCGGTGCCTAATACTGGGCCCCCAGGGAGGAGCCAAATTACATACGCTTCGAAACGGTACTCCTGTTGACAGAAATCAGCATTGTGAATACTGTATTGATGCCCTATTAAATTTCTGTGGTTCATCGTCAATGGGATGGTCGAAGCGTTACAGTAAACCTGCTGTGGAGCATCGGAGTCTAACACTGAGCCCCCAGGGAAGAGCCAAAGAACATACTCCCTGAAACGTTACTCTCGTCAATATAAATCGGCAATGTGAATTTTGTATTGAATCCGGGTGCAATTTCTGTCTTTTTTCGTCAATGTGATGTCGAAGGGTAACAGTAAACCTGCTGTGGTGCATCGGAGTCTAACACTGAGCCCCCAGGGAAGAGCCAAAAAACAGGCTCCTCGAAACGTTACTCTCGCCAATGTAAATCGGCATTGCGAATTTTGTATTGAATCCGGATGCTACTTCAGTGTTTCATCGTCAACGTGATGGTCGAAGGGTAACAGTAAACCTGCTGTGGTGCATCGGTGCCTAATACTGGGCCCCCAGGGAGGAGCCAAAGTACATACGCTTCGAAACGGTACTCCTGTTGACAGATATCAGCATTGTGAATTTTGTATTGATGGCCGATTAAATATCTGTGTTTCATCGTCAATGGGATGGTCGAAGCGTTACAGTAAACCTGCTGTGGTGCAACGGAGTTTAACACTGAGCCCCCAGCGAAGAGCCAAAAAAATGTCTCCTCGAAACGTTACTCTCGCCAATATGAATCGGCATTGCGAATTTTGTATTGAATCCGGATGCAACTTCAGTGTTTCATCGTCAATGTGATGGTCGAAGGGTAACAGTAAACCTGCTGTGGTGCATCGGTGCCTAATACTGGGCCCCCAGGGAGGAGCCAAAGTACATACGCTTCGAAACGGTACTCCTGTTGACAGATATCAGCTTTGTGAATTTTGTATTGATGGCCGATTAAATATCTGTGTTTCATCGTCAATGGGATGGTCGAAGCGTTACAGTAAACCTGCTGTGGTGGATCGGAGTCTAACACTGAGCCCCCAGGGAAGAGCCAAAAAACATACTTCCCGAATCGTTACTCTCGTCAATATAAATCGGCATTGCGAATTTTGTATTGAATCCGGTTGCAATTTCTGTGTTTCATCGACAATGAGATGGTCGAAGGGTAACAGTGAACCTGCTGTGGTGCATCGGAGTCTAACACTGAGCCCCCAGGGAAGAGCAAAAGAACAGACTCCTCGAAACGTTACTCTCGCCAATATAAATCGGCATTGAGAATTTTGTATTGAATCCGGATACAACTTCAGTGTTCCATCGTCAATGTGATGGTCGAGGGGTAACAGTAAGCCTGCTGTGGTGCATCGGAGTCTAACACTGTGCCCCCAGGGAAGAGCCAAAAAACAGACTCCTCGAAACGTTACTCTCGCCAATATAAATCGGCATTGCGAATTTTGTATTGAATCCGGATGCAACTTCAGTGTTTCATCGTCAACGTGATGGTCGAAGGGTAACAGTAAACCTGCTGTGGTGCATCGGTGCCTAATACTGGGCCCCCAGGGAGGAGCCAAAGTACATACGCTTCGAAACGGTACTCCTGTTGACAGATATCAGCATTGAGAATTTTGTATTGATGGCCGATTAAATTTCTGTGTTTCATCGTCAATGGGATGGTCGAAGCGTTACAGTAAACCTGCTGTGGTGCATCGGAGTCTAACACTGAGCCCCCAGGGAAGAGCCAAAAAACATACTTCCCGAAACGTTACTCTCGTCAATATAAATCGGCATTGCAAATTTTGTATTGAATCCGGTTGCAATTTCTGTGTTTCATCGTCAATGTGATGGTCGAAGCGTTACAGTAAACCTACTGTGGTGCATCGGAGACTAACACTGAGCCCCCAGCGAAGAGCCAAAAAACAGCCTCCTCGAAACGTTACACTCGCCAATATAAGTCAGCATTGCGAATTTTGAATTGAATCTGGATGCAACTTCAGTGTTTCATCGTCAATGTGATGGTCGAAGGGTAACAGTAAGCCTGCTGTGGTGCATCGGTGCCTAATACTGGGCCCCCAGGGAGGAGCCACAGTACATACGCTTCGAAACGGTACTCCTGTTGACAGAAATCGGCATTGTGAATTTTGAATTGATGCCCGATTAAATTTCTGTGTTTCATCGTCAATGGGATGGTCGAAGCGTTACAGTAAACCTGCTGTGATGCATCAGAGTCTAACACTGAGCCCCCAGGGAAGAGCCAAAAACATACTTCCCGAAACGTTACTCTCGTCAATATAAATCGGCATTGCAAATTTTGTATTGAATCCGGTTGCAATTTCTGTGTTTCATCGTCAATGTGATGGTCGAAGCGTTACAGTAAATCTACTGTGGTGCATCGGAGACTAACACTGAGCCCCCAGCGAAGAGCCAAAAAACAGCCTCCTCGAAACGTTACACTCGCCAATATAAGTCAGCATTGCGAATTTTGTATTGAATCTGGATGCAACTTCAGTGTTTCATCGTCAACGTGATGGTCGAAGGGTAACAGTAAGCCTGCTGTGGTGCATCGGTGCCTAATAGTGGGCCCCCAGGGAGGAGCCACAGTACATACGCTTCGAAACGGTACTCCTGTTGACAGAAATCGGCATTGTGAATTTTGAATTGATGCCCGATTAAATTTCTGTGTTTCATCGTCAATGGGATGGTCGAAGCGTTACAGAAAACCTGCTGTGGTGCATCAGAGTCTAACACTGAGCCCCCAGGGAAGAGCCAAAAAACATACTTCCCGAAACGTTACTCTCGTCAATATAAATCGGCATTGCGAATTTTGTATTGAATCCGGTTGCAATTTCTGTGTTTCATCGTCATTGTGATGGTCGAAGGGTAACAGTAAACCTGCTGTGGTGCATCGGAGTCTAACACTGAGCCCCCAGGGAAGAGCAAAAGAACAGACTCCTCGAAACGTTACTCTCGCCAATATAAATCGGCATTGAGAATTTTGTATTGAATCCGGATACAACTTCAGTGTTCCATCGTCAATGTGATGGTCGAAGGGTAACAGTAAGCCTGCTGTGGTGCATCGGAGTCTAACACTGAGCCCCCAGGGAAGAGCCAAAAAACAGACTCCTCGAAACGTTACTCTCGCCAATATAAATCGGCATTGCGAATTTTGTATTGAATACGGATGCAACTTCAGTGTTTCATCGTCAACGTGATGGTCGAAGGGTAACAGTAAACCTGCTGTGGTGCATCGGTGCCTAATACTGGGCCCCCAGGGAGGAGCCAAAGTACATACGCTTCGAAACGGTTCTCCTGTTGACAGATATCAGCATTGTGAATTTTGTATTGATGGCCGATTAAATTTCTGTGTTTCATCGTCAATGGGATGGTCGAAGCGTTACAGTAAACCTGCTGTGGTGCATCGGAGTCTAACACTGAGCCCCCAGGGAAGAGCCAAAAAACATACTTCCCGAAACGTTACTCTCGTCAATATAAATCGGCATTGCAAATTTTGTATTGAATCCGGTTGCAATTTCTGTGTTTCATCGTCAATGTGATGGTCGAATCGTTACAGTAAATCTACTGTGGTGCATCGGAGACTAACACTGAGCCCCCAGCGAAGAGCCAAAAAACAGCCTCCTCGAAACGTTACACTCGCCAATATAAGTCAGCATTGCGAATTTTGTATTGATTCTTGATGCAACTTCAGTGTTTCATCGTCAACGTGATGGTCGAAGGGTAACAGTAAGCCTGCTGTGGTGCATCGGTGCCTAATAGTGGGCCCCCAGGGAGGAGCCACAGTACATACGCTTCGAAACGGTACTCCTGTTGACAGAAATCGGCATTGTGAATTTTGAATTGATGCCCGAATAAATTTCAGTGTTTCATCGTCAATGGGATGGTCGAAGCGTTACAGTAAACCTGCTGTGGTGCATCAGAGTCTAACACTGAGCCCCCAGGGAAGAGCCAAAAAAAATACTTCCCGAAACGTTACTCTCGTCAATATAAATCGGCATTGCGAATTTTGTATTGAATCCAGTTGCAATTTCTGTGTTTCATCGTCAATGTGATGGTCGAAGGGTAACAGTAAGCCTGCTGTGGTGCATCGGAGTCTAACACTGAGCCCCCAGGGAAGAGCCAAAAAACAGACTCCTCGAAACGTTACTCTCGCCAATATAAATCGGCATTGCGAATTTTGTATTGAATCCGGATGCAACTTCAGTGTTTCATCGTCAATGTGATGGTCGAAGGGTAACAGTAAGCCTGCTGTGGTGCATCGGTGCCTAATACTGGGCCCCCAGGGAGGAGCCAAAAGTACATACGCTTCGAAACGGTACTCCTGTTGACAGAAATCAGCATTGTGAATACTGTATTGATGCCCGATTAAATTTCTGTGGTTCATCGTCAATGGGATGGTCGAAGCGTTACAGTAAACCTGCTGTGGAGCATCGGAGTCTAACACTGAGCCCCCAGGGAAGAGCCAAAGAACATACTCCCTGAAACGTTACTCTCGTCAATATAAATCGGCAATGTGAATTTTGTATTGAATCCGGGTGCAATTTCTGTCTTTTTTCGTCAATGTGATGTCGAAGGGTAACAGTAAACCTGCTGTGGTGCATCGGAGTCTAACACTGAGCCCCCAGGGAAGAGCCAAAAAACAGGCTCCTCGAAATGTTACTCTCGCCAATGTAAATCGGCATTGCGAATTTTGTATTGAATCCGGATGCTACTTCAGTGTTTCATCGTCAACGTGATGGTCGAAGGGTAACAGTAAACCTACTGTGGTGCATCGGTGCCTAATACTGGGCCCCCAGGGAGGAGCCAAAAGTACATACGCTTCGAAACGGAACTCCTGTTGACAGAAATCGGCATTGTGATTTTTGTATTGATGCCCGATTAAATTTCTGTGTTTCATCGTCAATGGGATGGTCGAAGCGTCACAGTAAACCTGCTGTGGTGCATCGGAGTGTAACACTGAGCCCCCAGCGAAGAGCGAAAAAGAGACTCTGCGAAACGTTACTCTCGCCAATATAAATTGGCATTGCGAATTTTGTATTGAATCCGGATGCAACTTCAGTGTTTCATCGTCAATGTGATGGTCGAAGCGTTACAGTAATCCTGCTGTGGTGCATCGGTGCCTAATACTGGGCCCCCAGGGAGGAGCCAAAGTACATACGTTTCGAAACGCTACTCCTGGTGACAGAAATCGGCATTGTGAATTTTGTATTGATGCACGATTAAATTTCTGTGTTTCATCGTCAATGGGATGGTCGAAGAGTTACAGCAAACCTGCTGTGGTGCATCGGAGTCTAACACTGAGCCCCCAGGGAAGAGCCAAAGAACATACTCCCCGAAACGTTACTCTCGTCAATATAAATCGGCAATGTGAATTTTGTATTGAATCCGGATGCAATTTCTGTGTTTCATCGTCAATGTGATGGTCGAAGGGTAACAGTAAACCAGCTGTGGTGCATCGGAGTCTAACACTGAGCCCCCAGGGAAGAGCCAAAAAACAGACTCCTCGAAACGTTACTCTCGCCAATATAAGTCAGCATTGCGAAATTTGTATTGAATCTGGATGCAACTTCAGTGTTTCATCGTCAATGTGATGGTCGAAGGGTAACATTAAGCCTGCTGTGGTGCATCGGTGCCTAATACTGGGCCCCCAGGGATGAGCCAAATTACATACGCTTCGAAAAGGTACTCCTGTTGACAGAAATCAGCATTGTGAATTTTGTATTGATGACCGATTAAATTTCTGTGTTTCATCGTCAATGGGATGGTCGAAGCGTTACAGTAAACCTGCTGTGGTGCATCGGAGTCTAACACTCAGCCCCCAGGGAAGAGCCAAAGAACATACTCCCCGAAACGTTACTCTCGTCAATATAAATCGGAAATGTGAATTTTGTATTGAATCCGGATGCAATTTCTGTGTTTCATCGTCAATGTCATGTCGAAGGGTAACAGTAAACCTGCTGTGGTGCATCGGAGTCTAACACTGAGCCCCCAGGGAAGAGCCAAAAAACAGACTCCTCGAAACGTTACTCTCGCCAATATAAATCGGCATTGCGAATTTTGTATTGAATCCGGATGCAACTTCAGTGTTTCATCGTCAATGTGAAGGTCGAAGGGTAACAGTAAGCCTCCTGTGGTGCATCGGTGCCTAATACTGGGCCCCCAGGGAGGAGCCAAATTACATACGATTCGAAACGGTACTCCTGTTGACAGAAATCGGCGTTGTGAATTTTGAATTGATGCCCGATTAAATTTCTGTGTTTCATCGTCAATGGGATGGTCGAAGCGTTACAGTAAACCTGCTGTGGTGCATCAGAGTGTAACACTGAGCCCCCAGGGAAGAGCCAAAAAACATACTTCCCGAAACGTTACTCTCGTCAATATAAATCGGCATTGCGAATTTTGTATTGAATCCGGTTGCAATATCTGTGTTTCATCGTCAATGTGATGGTCGAAGGGTAACAGTAAACCTGCTGTGGTGCATCGGAGTCTAAAACTGAGCCCCCAGGGAAGAGCCAAAAAACAGACTCCTCGAAACGTTACTCTCGCCAATATAAATCGGCATTGCGAATTTTGTATTGAATCCGGATGCAACTTTAGTGTTTCATCGTCAATGTGATGGTCGAAGGGTAACAGTAAACCTGCTGTGGTGCATTGGTGCCTAATACTGGGCCCCCAGGGAGGAGCCAAATTACATACGCTTCGAAACGGTACTCCTGTTGACAGAAATCGGCATTGTGAATTTTGAATTGATGCCCGATTAAATTTCTGTGTTTCATCGTCAATGGGATGGTCGAAGCGTTACAGTAAACCTGCTGTGGTGCATCAGAGTCTAACACTGAGCCCCCAGGGAAGAGCCAAAAAACATATTTCCCGAAACGTTACTCTCGTCAATATAAATCGGCATTGCGAATTATGTATTGAATCCGGTTGCAATTACTGTGTTTCATCGTCAATGTGATGGTCGAAGGGTAACAGTAAACCTGCTGTGGTGCATCGGACTCTAACACTGAGCCCCCAGGGAAGAGCCAAAAAACAGACTCCTCGAAACGTTACTCTCGCCAATATAAATCGGCATTGCGAATTTTGTATTGAATCCGGATGCAACTTCAGTGTTTCATCGTCAATGTGATGGTCGAAGGGTAACAGTAAACCTGCTGTGGTGCATTGGTGCCTAATACTGGACCCCTGGGGGGAGCCAAATTACATACGCTTCGAAACGGTACTCCTGTTGACAGAAATCGGCATTGTGAATTTTGTATTGATGCCCGATTAAATTTCTGTGTTTCATTGTCAATGGGATGGTCGAAGCGTTACAGTAAACCTGCTGTGGTGCATCGGAGTCTAACACTGAGCCCCCAGGGAAGAGCCAAAAAACATACTCCCTGAAACGTTACTCTCGTCAATATAAATCGGAAATGTGAATTTTGTATTGAATCCGGATGCAATTTCTGTGTTTCATCGTCAATGTGATGTCGAAGGGTAACAGTAAACCTGCTGTGGTGCATCGGAGTCTAACACTGAGCCCCCAGGGAAGAGCCAAAAAACAGACTCCTCGAAACGTTACTCTCGCCAATATAAATCGGCATTGCGAATTTTGTATTGAATCCGGATGCAACTTCAGTGTTTCATCGTCAATGTGAAGGTCGAAGGGTAACAGTAAGCCTGCTGTGGTGCATCGGTGCCTAATACTGGGCCCCCAGGGAGGAGCCAAATTACATACGCTTCGAAACGGTACTCCTGTTGACAGAAATCAGCATTGTGAATTTTGTATTGATGCCCGATTAAATTTCTGTGTTTCATCGTCAATGGGATGGTCGAAGCGTTACAGTAAACCTGCTGTGGTGCATCGGACTCTAACACTGAGCCCCCAGGGAAGAGCCAAAAAACAGACTCCTCGAAACGTTACTCTCGCCAATATAAATCGGCATTGCGAATTTTGTATTGAATCCGGATGCAACTTCAGTGTTTCATCGTCAATGTGATGGTCGAAGGGTAACAGTAAACCTGCTGTGGTGCATTGGTGCCTAATACTGGACCCCTGGGGGGAGCCAAATTACATACGCTTCGTAACGGTACTCCTGTTGACAGAAATCGGCATTGTGAATTTTGTATTGATGCCCGATTAAATTTCTGTGTTTCATTGTCAATGGGATGGTCGAAGCGTTACAGTAAACCTGCTGTGGTGCATCGGAGTCTAACACTGAGCCCCCAGGGAAGAGCCAAAAAACATACTCCCTGAAACGTTACTCTCGTCAATATAAATCGGAAATGTGAATTTTGTATTGAATCCGGATGCAATTTCTGTGTTTCATCGTCAATGTGATGTCGAAGGGTAACAGTAAACCTGCTGTGGTGCATCGGAGTCTAACACTGAGCCCCCAGGGAAGAGCCAAAAAACAGACTCCTCGAAACGTTACTCTCGCCAATATAAATCGGCATTGCGAATTTTGTATTGAATCCGGATGCAACTTCAGTGTTTCATCGTCAATGTGAAGGTCGAAGGGTAACAGTAAGCCTGCTGTGGTGCATCGGTGCCTAATACTGGGCCCCCAGGGAGGAGCCAAATTACATACGCTTCGAAACGGTACTCCTGTTGACAGAAATCAGCATTGTGAATTTTGTATTGATGCCCGATTAAATTTCTGTGTTTCATCGTCAATGGGATGGTCGAAGCGTTACAGTAAACCTGCTGTGGTGCATCGGAGTCTAACACTGAGCCCCCAGGGAAGAGCCAAAGAACATACTCCCCGAAACGTTACTCTCGTCAATATAAATCGGAAATGTGAATTTTGTATTGAATCCGGATGCAATTTCTGTGTTTCATCGTCAATGTGATGTCGAAGGGTAACAGTAAACCTGCTATGGTGCATCGGAGTCTAACACTGAGCCCCCAGGGAAGAGCCAAAAAACAGACTCCTCGAAACGTTACTCTCGCCAATATAAATCGGCATTGCGAATTTTGTATTGAATCCGGATGCAACTTCAGTGTTTCATCGTCAATGTGAAGGTCGAAGGGTAACAGTAAGCCTGCTGTGGTGCATCGGTGCCTAATACTGGGTCCCCAGGGAGGAGCCAAATTACATACGCTTCGAAACGGTACTCCTGTTGACAGAAATCGGCATTGTGAATTTTGAATTGATGCCCGATTAAATTTCTGTGTTTCATCGTCAATGGGATGGTCGAAGCGTTACAGTAAACCTGCTGTGGTGCATCAGAGTCTAACACTGAGCCCCCAGGGAAGAGCCAAAAAACATACTTCCCGAAACGTTACTCTCGTCAATATAAATCGGCATTGCGAATTTTGTATTGAATCCGGTTGCAATATCTGTGTTTCATCGTCAATGTGATGGTCGAAGGGTAACAGTAAACCTGCTGTGGTGCATCGGAGTCTAAAACTGAGCCCCCAGGGAAGAGCCAAAAAACAGACTCCTCGAAACGTTACTCTCGCCAATATAAATCGGCATTGCGAATTTTGTATTGAATCCGGATGCATCTTTAGGGTTTCATCGTCAATGTGAAGGTCGAAGGGTAACAGTAAGCCTCCTGTGGTGCATCGGTGCCTAATTCAGGGCCCCCAGGGAGGAGCCACAGTACATACGCTTCGAAACGGTACTTCTGTTGACAGAAATCGGCATTGTGAATTTTGAATTGATGCCCGATTAAATTTCTGTGTTTCATCGTCAATGGGATGGTCGAAGCGTTACAGTAAACCTGCTGTGGTGCATCAGAGTCTAACACTGAGCCCCCAGGGAAGAGCCAAAAAACATATTTCCCGAAACGTTACTCTCGTCAATATAAATCGGCATTGCGAATTTTGTATTGAATCCGGTTGCAATTACTGTGTTTCATCGTCAATGTGATGGTCGAAGGGTAACAGTAAACCTGCTGTGGTGCATCGGAGTCTAACACTGAGCCCCCAGGGAAGAGCCTAAAAACAGACTCTTCGAAACGTTACTCTCGCCAATATAAATCGGCATTGCGAATTTTGTATTGAATCCGGATGCAACTTCAGTGTTTCATCGTCAATGTGATGGTCGAAGGGTAACAGTAAGCCTGCTGTGGTGCATCGGTGCCTAATACAGGGCCCCCAGGGATGAGCCAAATTACATACGCTTCGAAACGGTACTCCTGTTGTCAGAAATCAGCATTGTGAATTTTGTATTGATGCCCGATTAAATTTCTGTGTTTCATCGTCAATGGGATGGTCGAAGCGTTACAGTAAACCTGCTGTGGTGCATCGGAGTCTAACACTGAGCCCCCAGGGAAGAGCCAAGGAACATACTCCCCGAAACGTTACTCTCGTCAATATAAATCGGAAATGTGAATTTTGTATTGAATCCGGATGCAATTTCTGTGTTTCATCGTCAATGTGATGTCGAAGGGTAACAGTAAACCTGCTGTGGTGTATCGGAGTCTAACACTGAGCCCCCAGGGAAGAGCCAAAAAACAGGCTCCTCGAAACGTTACTCTCGCCAATGTAAATCGGCATTGCGAATTTTGTATTGAATCCGGATGCAACTTCAGTGTTTCATCGTCAACGTGATGGTCGAAGGGTAACAGTAAACCTGCTGTGGTGCATCGGTGCCTAATAATGGGCCCCCAGGGAGGAGCCAAAGTACATAAGCTTCGAAACGGTACTCCTCTTGACAGAAATCGGCATTGTGAATTTTGTATTGATGCCCGATTAAATTTCTGTGTTTCATCGTCAATGGCATGGTCGAAGCGTTACAGTAAACCTGCTGTGGTGCATCGGAGTGTAACACTGAGCCCCCAGCGAAGAGCCAAAAAGAGACTCTGCGAAACGTTACTCTCGCCAATATAAATCGGCATTGCGAATTTTGTATTGAATCCGGATGCAACTTCAGTGTTTCATCGTCAATGTGAAGGTCGAAGGGTAACAGTAAGCCTCCTGTGGTGCATCGGTGCCTAATACAGGGCCCTTAGGAAGGAGCCACAGTACATACGCTTCGAAACGGTACTCCTGTTGACAGAAATCGGCATTGTGAATTTTGAATTGATGCCCGATTTAATTTCTGTGTTTCATCGTCAATGGGATGGTCGAAGCGTTACAGTAAACCTGCTGTGGTGCATCAGAGTCTAACACTGAGCCCCCAGGGAAGAGCCAAAAAACATATTTCCCGAAACGTTACTGTCGTCAATATAAATCGGCATTGCGAATTTTGTATTGAATCCGGTTGCAATTACTGTGTTTCATCGTCAATGTGATGGTCGAAGGGTAACAGTAAACCTGCTGTGGTGCATCGGACTCTAACACTGAGCCCCCAGGGAAGAGCCAAAAAACAGACTCCTCGAAACGTTACTCTCGCCAATATAAATCGGCATTGCGAATTTTGTATTGAATCCGGATGCAACTTCAGTGTTTCATCGTCAATGTGATGGTCGAAGGGTAACAGTAAGCCTGCTGTGGTGCATCGGTGCCTAATACTGGGCCCCCAGGGAGGAGCCAAATTACATACGCTTCGAAACGGTACTCCTGTTGACAGAAATCAGCATTGTGAATTTTGTATTGATGCCCGATTAAATTTCTGTGTTTCATCGTCAATGGGATGGTCGAAGCGTTACAGTCAACCTGATGTGGAGCATCGGAGTCTAACACTGAGCCCCCAGGGAAGAGCCAAAAAACATACTTCCCGAAACGTTCCTCTCGTCAATATAAATCGGCATTGCGAATTTTGTATTGAATCCGGTTGCAATTTCTGTGTTTCATCGACAATGTGATGGTCGAAGGGTAACAGTAAACCTGCTGTGGTGCATCGGAGTCTAACACTGAGCCCCCAGGGAAGAGCCTAAAAACAGACTCTTCGAAACGTTACTCTCGCCAATATAAATCGGCATTGCGAATTTTGTATTGAATCCGGATGCAACTTCAGTGTTTCATCGTCAATGTGATGGTCGAAGGGTAACAGTAAGCCTGCTGTGGTGCATCGGTGCCTAATACTGGGCCCCCAGGGAGGAGCCAAATTACATACGCTTCGAAACGGTACTCCTGTTGACAGAAATCAGCATTGTGAATTTTGTTTTGATGCCCGATTAAATTTCTGTGTTTCATCGTCAATGGGATGGTCGAAGCGTTACAGTAAACCTGCTGTGGTGCATCGGAGTCTAACACTGAGCCCCCAGGGAAGAGCCAAAAAACATATTTCCCGAAACGTTACTCTCGTCAATATAAATCGGCATTGCGAATTTTGTATTGAATCCGGTTGCAATTTCTGTGTTTCATCGACAATGTGATGGTCGAAGGGTAACAGTAAACCTGCTGTGGTGCATCGGAGTCTAACACTGAGCCCCCAGGGAAGAGCCTAAAAACAGACTCTTCGAAACGTTACTCTCGCCAATATAAATCGGCATTGCGAATTTTGTATTGAATCCGGATGCAACTTCAGTGTTTCATCGTCAATGTGATGGTCGAAGGGTAACAGTAAGCCTGCTGTGGTGCATCGGTGCCTAATACTGGGCCCCCAGGGAGAGCCAAATTACATACGCTTCGAAACGGTACTCCTGTTGACAGAAATCAGCATTGTGAATTTTGTATTGATGCCCGATTAAATTTCTGTGTTTCATCGTCAATGGGATGGTCGAAGCGTTACAGTAAACCTGCTGTGGTGCATCGGAGTCTAACACTGAGCCCCCAGGGAAGAGCCAAAGAACATACTCCCCGAAACGTTACTCTCGTCAATATAAATCGGAAATGTGAATTTTGTATTGAATCCGGATGCAATTTCTGTGTTTCATCGTCAATGTGAAGGTCGAAGGGTAACAGTAAGCCTCCTGTGGTGCATCGGTGCCTAATACAGGGCCCTTAGGGAGGAGCCACAGTACATACGGTTCGAAACGGTACTCCTGTTGACAGAAATCGGCATTGTGAATTTTGAATTGATGCCCGATTAAATTTCTGTGTTTCATCGTCAATGGGATGGTCGAAGCGTTACAGTAAACCTGCTGTGGTGCATCAGAGTCTAACACTGAGCCCCCAGGGAAGAGCCAAAAAACATATTTCCCGAAACGTTACTGTCGTCAATATAAATCGGCATTGCGAATTTTGTATTGAATCCGGTTGCAATTACTGTGTTTCATCGTCAATGTGATGGTCGAAGGGTAACAGTAAACCTGCTGTGGTGCATCGGACTCTAACACTGAGCCCCCAGGGAAGAGCCAAAAAACAGACTCCTCGAAACGTTACTCTCGCCAATGTAAATCGGCATTGCGAATTTTGTATTGAATCCGGATGCAACTTCAATTTTGTATTGATGCCCGATTAAATTTCTGTGTTTCATCGTCAATGGCATGGTCGAAGCGTTACAGTAAACCTGCTGTGGTGCAACGGAGTCTAACACTGAGCCCCCAGGGAAGAGCCAAAAAAACAGACTCCTCGAAACGTGACTCTCGCCAATATAAATCGGCATTGCGAATTTTGTATTGAATCCGGATGCAACTTCAGTGTTTCATCGTCAATGTGATGGTCGAAGGGTAACAGTAAACCTGCTGTGGTGCATCGGTGCCTAATACTGGGCCCCCAGGGAGGTGCCACAGTACATGCACTTCGAAACGGTACTCCTGTTGACAGAAATCGGCATTGTGAATTTTGTATTGATGCCCGATTAAATTTCTGTGTTTCATCGTCAATGGGATGGTTGAAGCGTTACAGTAAACCTGCTGTGGTGCATCGGAGTGTAACACTGAGCCCCCAGCGAAGAGCCAAAAAGAGACTCTGCGAAACGTTACTCTCGCCAATATAAATCGGCATTGCGAATTGTGTATTGAATCCGGATGCAACTTCAGTGTTTTATCGTCAATGTGATGGTCGAAGCGTTACAGTAAACCTGCTGTGGTGCATCGGTGCCTAATACAGGGCCCCCAGGGAGGAGCCAAAGTACATACGCTTCGAAACGGTACTCCTGTTGACAGAAATCGGCATTGTGAATTTTGAATTGATGCCCGATTAAATTTCTGTGTTTCATCGTCAATGGGATGGTCGAAGCGATACAGTAAACCTGCTGTGGTGCATCAGAGTCTAACACTGAGCCCCCAGGGAAGAGCCAAAAAACATATTACCCGAAACGTTACTCTCGTCAATATAAATCGGCATTGCGAATTTTGTATTGAATCCGGTTGCAATTACTGTGTTTCATCGTCAATGTGATGGTCGAAGGGTAACAGTAAACCTGCTGTGGTGCATCGGACTCTAACACTGAGCCCCCAGGGAAGAGCCAAAAAACAGACTCCTCGAAACGTTACTCTCGCCAATATAAATCGGCATTGCGAATTTTGTATTGAATCCGGATGCAACTTCAGTGTTTCATCGTCAATGTGATGGTCGAAGGGTAACAGTAAGCCTGCTGTGGTGCATCGGTGCCTAATACTGGGCCCCCAGGGATGAGCCAAATTACATACGCTTCGAAACGGTACTCCTGTTGACAGAAATCAGCATTGTGAATTTTGTATTGATGCCCGATTAAATTTCTGTGTTTCATCGTCAATGGGATGGTCGAAGCGTTACAGTCAACCTGATGTGGAGCATCGGAGTCTAACACTGAGCCCCCAGGGAAGAGCCAAAAAACATACTTCCCGAAACGTTCCTCTCGTCAAAATAAATCGGCATTGCGAATTTTGTATTGAATCCGGTTGCAATTTCTGTGTTTCATCGACAATGTGATGGTCGAAGGGTAACAGTGAACCTGCTGTGGTGCATCGGAGTCTAACACTGAGCCCCCAGGGAAGAGCCTAAAAACAGACTCTTCGAAACGTTACTCTCGCCAATATAAATCGGCATTGCGAATTTTGTATTGAATCCGGATGCAACTTCAGTGTTTCATCGTCAATGTGATGGTCGAAGGGTAACAGTAAGCCTGCTGTGGTGCATCGGTGCCTAATACTGGGCCCCCAGGGATGAGCCAAATTACATACGCTTCGAAACGGTACTCCTGTTGACAGAAATCAGCATTGTGAATTTTGTATTGATGCCCGATTAAATTTCTGTGTTTCATCGTCAATGGGATGGTCGAAGCGTTACAGTAAACCTGCTGTGGTGCATCGGAGTCTAACACTGAGCCCCCAGGGAAGAGCCAAAGAACATACTCCCCGAAACGTTACTCTCGTCAATATAAATCGGAAATGTGAATTTTGTATTGAATCCGGATGCAATTTCTGTGTTTCATCGTCAATGTGATGTCGAAGGGTAACAGTAAACCTGCTGTGGTGCATCGGAGTCTAACACTGAGCCCCCAGGGAAGAGCCTAAAAACAGACTCTTCGAAACGTTACTCTCGCCAATATAAATCGGCATTGCGAATTTTGTATTGAATCCGGATGCAACTTCAGTGTTTCATCGTCAATGTGATGGTCGAAGGGTAACAGTAAGCCTACTGTGGTGCATCGGTGCCTAATACTGGGTCCCCAGGGAGGAGCCAAATTACATACGCTTCGAAACGGTACTCCTGTTGACAGAAATCGGCATTGTGAATTTTGAATTGATGCCCGATTAAATTTCTGTGTTTCATCGTCAATGGGATGGTCGAAGCGTTACAGTAAACCTGCTGTGGTGCATCAGAGTCTAACACTGAGCCCCCAGGGAAGAGCCAAAAAACATACTTCCCGAAACGTTACTCTCGTCAATATAAATCGGCATTGCGAATTTTGTATTGAATCCGGTTGCAATATCTGTGTTTCATCGTCAATGTGATGGTCGAAGGGTAACAGTAAACCTGCTGTGGTGCATCGGAGTCTAAAACTGAGCCCCCAGGGAAGAGCCAAAAAACAGACTCCTCGAAACGTTACTCTCGCCAATATAAATCGGCATTGCGAATTTTGTATTGAATCCGGATGCATCTTTAGGGTTTCATCGTCAATGTGAAGGTCGAAGGGTAACAGTAAGCCTCCTGTGGTGCATCGGTGCCTAATTCAGGGCCCCCAGGGAGGAGCCACAGTACATACGCTTCGAAACGGTACTTCTGTTGACAGAAATCGGCATTGTGAATTTTGAATTGATGCCCGATTAAATTTCTGTGTTTCATCGTCAATGGGATGGTCGAAGCGTTACAGTAAACCTGCTGTGGTGCATCAGAGTCTAACACTGAGCCCCCAGGGAAGAGCCAAAAAACATATTTCCCGAAACGTTACTCTCGTCAATATAAATCGGCATTGCGAATTTTGTATTGAATCCGGTTGCAATTACTGTGTTTCATCGTCAATGTGATGGTCGAAGGGTAACAGTAAACCTGCTGTGGTGCATCGGAGTCTAACACTGAGCCCCCAGGGAAGAGCCTAAAAACAGACTCTTCGAAACGTTACTCTCGCCAATATAAATCGGCATTGCGAATTTTGTATTGAATCCGGATGCAACTTCAGTGTTTCATCGTCAATGTGATGGTCGAAGGGTAACAGTAAGCCTGCTGTGGTGCATCGGTGCCTAATACAGGGCCCCCAGGGATGAGCCAAATTACATACGCTTCGAAACGGTACTCCTGTTGTCAGAAATCAGCATTGTGAATTTTGTATTGATGCCCGATTAAATTTCTGTGTTTCATCGTCAATGGGATGGCCGAAGCGTTACAGTAAACCTGCTGTGGTGCATCGGAGTCTAACACTGAGCCCCCAGGGAAGAGCCAAGGAACATACTCCCCGAAACGTTACTCTCGTCAATATAAATCGGAAATGTGAATTTTGTATTGAATCCGGATGCAATTTCTGTGTTTCATCGTCAATGTGATGTCGAAGGGTAACAGTAAACCTGCTGTGGTGCATCGGAGTCTAACACTGAGCCCCCAGGGAAGAGCCAAAAAACAGACTCCTCGAAACGTTACTCTCGCCAATATAAATCGGCATTGCGAATTTTGTATTGAATCCGGATGCAACTTCAGTGTTTCATCGTCAATGTGAAGGTCGAAGGGTAACAGTAAGCCTCCTGTGGTGCATCGGTGCCTAATACTGGGCCCCCAGGGAGGAGCCAAATTACATACGCTTCGAAACGGTACTCCTGTTGACAGAAATCGGCATTGTGAATTTTGAATTGATGCCCGATTAAATTTCTGTGTTTCATCGTCAATGGGATGGTCGAAGCGTTACAGTAAACCTGCTGTGGTGCATCAGAGTCTAACACTGAGCCCCCAGGGAAGAGCCAAAAAACATACTTCCCGAAACGTTACTCTCGTCAATATAAATAGGCATTGCGAATTTTGTATTGAATCCGGTTGGAATATCTGTGTTTCATCGTCAATGTGATGGTCGAAGGGTAACAGTAAACCTGCTGTGGTGCATCCGAGTCTAAAACTGAGCCCCCAGGGAAGAGCCAAAAAACAGACTCCTCGAAACGTTACTCTCGCCAATATAAATCGGCATTGCGAATTTTGTATTGAATCCGGATGCAACTTTAGTGTTTCATCGTCAATGTGATGGTCGAAGGGTAACAGTAAACCTGCTGTGGTGCATCGGAGTCTAAAACTGAGCCCCCAGGGAAGAGCCAAAAAACAGACTCCTCGAAACGTTACTCTCGCCAATATAAATCGGCATTGCGAATTTTGTATTGAATCCGGATGCAACTTCAGTGTTTCATCGTCAATGTGAAGGTCGAAGGGTAACAGTAAGCCTGCTGTGGTGCATCGGTGTCTAATACTGGGCCCCCAGGGAGGAGCCAAATTACATACGCTTCGAAACGGTACTCCTGTTGACAGAAATCAGCATTGTGAATTTTGTATTGACGCCCGATTAAATTTCTGTGTTTCATCGTCAATGGGATGGTCGAAGCGTTACAGTAAACCTGCTGTGGTGCATCGGAGTCTAACACTGAGCCCCCAGGGAAGAGCCAAAGAACATACTCCCCGAAACGTTACTCTCGTCAATATAAATCGGCAATGTGAATTTTGTATTGAATCCGGGTGCAATTTCTGTGTTTCATCGTCAATGTGATGTCGAAGGGTAACAGTAAACCTGCTGTGGTGTATCGGAGTCTAACACTGAGCCCCCAGGGAAGAGCCAAAAAACAGGCTCCTCGAAACGTTACTCTCGCCAATGTAAATCGGCATTGCGAATTTTGTATTGAATCCGGATGCAACTTCAGTGTTTCATCGTCAACGTGATGGTCGAAGGGTAACAGTAAACCTGCTGTGGTGCATCGGTGCCTAATAATGGGCCCCCAGGGAGGAGCCAAAGTACATAAGCTTCGAAACGGTACTCCTCTTGACAGAAATCGGCATTGTGAATTTTGTATTGATGCCCGATTAAATTTCTGTGTTTCATCGTCAATGGCATGGTCGAAGCGTTACAGTAAACCTGCTGTGGTGCATCGGAGTGTAACACTGAGCCCCCAGCGAAGAGCCAAAAAGAGACTCTGCGAAACGTTACTCTCGCCAATATAAATCGGCATTGCGAATTTTGTATTGAATCCGGATGCAACTTCAGTGTTTCATCGTCAATGTGAAGGTCGAAGGGTAACAGTAAGCCTCCTGTGGTGCATCGGTGCCTAATACAGGGCCCTTAGGGAGGAGCCACAGTACATACGCTTCGAAACGGTACTCCTGTTGACAGAAATCGGCATTGTGAATTTTGAATTGATGCCCGATTTAATTTCTGTGTTTCATCGTCAATGGGATGGTCGAAGCGTTACAGTAAACCTGCTGTGGTGCATCAGAGTCTAACACTGAGCCCCCAGGGAAGAGCCAAAAAACATATTTCCCGAAACGTTACTGTCGTCAATATAAATCGGCATTGCGAATTTTGTATTGAATCCGGTTGCAATTACTGTGTTTCATCGTCAATGTGATGGTCGAAGGGTAACAGTAAACCTGCTGTGGTGCATCGGACTCTAACTCTGAGCCCCCAGGGAAGAGCCAAAAAACAGACTCCTCGAAACGTTACTCTCGCCAATATAAATCGGCATTGCGAATTTTGTATTGAATCCGGATGCAACTTCAGTGTTTCATCGTCAATGTGATGGTCGAAGGGTAACAGTAAGCCTGCTGTGGTGCATCGGTGCCTAATACTGGGCCCCCAGGGAGGAGCCAAATTACATACGCTTCGAAACGGTACTCCTGTTGACAGAAATCAGCATTGTGAATTTTGTATTGATGCCCGATTAAATTTCTGTGTTTCATCGTCAATGGGATGGTCGAAGCGTTACAGTCAACCTGATGTGGAGCATCGGAGTCTAACACTGAGCCCCCAGGGAAGAGCCAAAAAACATACTTCCCGAAACGTTCCTCTCGTCAATATAAATCGGCATTGCGAATTTTGTATTGAATCCGGTTGCAATTTCTGTGTTTCATCGACAATGTGATGGTCGAAGGGTAACAGTAAACCTGCTGTGGTGCATCGGAGTCTAACACTGAGCCCCCAGGGAAGAGCCTAAAAACAGACTCTTCGAAACGTTACTCTCGCCAATATAAATCGGCATTGCGAATTTTGTATTGAATCCGGATGCAACTTCAGTGTTTCATCGTCAATGTGATGGTCGAAGGGTAACAGTAAGCCTGCTGTGGTGCATCGGTGCCTAATACTGGGCCCCCAGGGAGGAGCCAAATTACATACGCTTCGAAACGGTACTCCTGTTGACAGAAATCAGCATTGTGAATTTTGTTTTGATGCCCGATTAAATTTCTGTGTTTCATCGTCAATGGGATGGTCGAAGCGTTACAGTAAACCTGCTGTGGTGCATCGGAGTCTAACACTGAGCCCCCAGGGAAGAGCCAAAAAACATATTTCCCGAAACGTTACTCTCGTCAATATAAATCGGCATTGCGAATTTTGTATTGAATCCGGTTGCAATTTCTGTGTTTCATCGACAATGTGATGGTCGAAGGGTAACAGTAAACCTGCTGTGGTGCATCGGAGTCTAACACTGAGCCCCCAGGGAAGAGCCTAAAAACAGACTCTTCGAAACGTTACTCTCGCCAATATAAATCGGCATTGCGAATTTTGTATTGAATCCGGATGCAACTTCAGTGTTTCATCGTCAATGTGATGGTCGAAGGGTAACAGTAAGCCTGCTGTGGTGCATCGGTGCCTAATACTGGGCCCCCAGGGAGAGCCAAATTACATACGCTTCGAAACGGTACTCCTGTTGACAGAAATCAGCATTGTGAATTTTGTATTGATGCCCGATTAAATTTCTGTGTTTCATCGTCAATGGGATGGTCGAAGCGTTACAGTAAACCTGCTGTGGTGCATCGGAGTCTAACACTGAGCCCCCAGGGAAGAGCCAAAGAACATACTCCCCGAAACGTTACTCTCGTCAATATAAATCGGAAATGTGAATTTTGTATTGAATCCGGATGCAATTTCTGTGTTTCATCGTCAATGTGAAGGTCGAAGGGTAACAGTAAGCCTCCTGTGGTGCATCGGTGCCTAATACAGGGCCCTTAGGGAGGAGCCACAGTACATACGGTTCGAAACGGTACTCCTGTTGACAGAAATCGGCATTGTGAATTTTGAATTGATGCCCGATTAAATTTCTGTGTTTCATCGTCAATGGGATGGTCGAAGCGTTACAGTAAACCTGCTGTGGTGCATCAGAGTCTAACACTGAGCCCCCAGGGAAGAGCCAAAAAACATATTTCCCGAAACGTTACTGTCGTCAATATAAATCGGCATTGCGAATTTTGTATTGAATCCGGTTGCAATTACTGTGTTTCATCGTCAATGTGATGGTCGAAGGGTAACAGTAAACCTGCTGTGGTGCATCGGACTCTAACACTGAGCCCCCAGGGAAGAGCCAAAAAACAGACTCCTCGAAACGTTACTCTCGCCAATGTAAATCGGCATTGCGAATTTTGTATTGAATCCGGATGCAACTTCAATTTTGTATTGATGCCCGATTAAATTTCTGTGTTTCATCGTCAATGGCATGGTCGAAGCGTTACAGTAAACCTGCTGTGGTGCAACGGAGTCTAACACTGAGCCCCCAGGGAAGAGCCAAAAAAACAGACTCCTCGAAACGTGACTCTCGCCAATATAAATCGGCATTGCGAATTTTGTATTGAATCCGGATGCAACTTCAGTGTTTCATCGTCAATGTGATGGTCGAAGGGTAACAGTAAACCTGCTGTGGTGCATCGGTGCCTAATACTGGGCCCCCAGGGAGGTGCCACAGTACATGCACTTCGAAACGGTACTCCTGTTGACAGAAATCGGCATTGTGAATTTTGTATTGATGCCCGATTAAATTTCTGTGTTTCATCGTCAATGGGATGGTTGAAGCGTTACAGTAAACCTGCTGTGGTGCATCGGAGTGTAACACTGAGCCCCCAGCGAAGAGCCAAAAAGAGACTCTGCGAAACGTTACTCTCGCCAATATAAATCGGCATTGCGAATTGTGTATTGAATCCGGATGCAACTTCAGTGTTTTATCGTCAATGTGATGGTCGAAGCGTTACAGTAAACCTGCTGTGGTGCATCGGTGCCTAATACAGGGCCCCCAGGGAGGAGCCAAAGTACATACGCTTCGAAACGGTACTCCTGTTGACAGAAATCGGCATTGTGAATTTTGAATTGATGCCCGATTAAATTTCTGTGTTTCATCGTCAATGGGATGGTCGAAGCGATACAGTAAACCTGCTGTGGTGCATCAGAGTCTAACACTGAGCCCCCAGGGAAGAGCCAAAAAACATATTACCCGAAACGTTACTCTCGTCAATATAAATCGGCATTGCGAATTTTGTATTGAATCCGGTTGCAATTACTGTGTTTCATCGTCAATGTGATGGTCGAAGGGTAACAGTAAACCTGCTGTGGTGCATCGGACTCTAACACTGAGCCCCCAGGGAAGAGCCAAAAAACAGACTCCTCGAAACGTTACTCTCGCCAATATAAATCGGCATTGCGAATTTTGTATTGAATCCGGATGCAACTTCAGTGTTTCATCGTCAATGTGATGGTCGAAGGGTAACAGTAAGCCTGCTGTGGTGCATCGGTGCCTAATACTGGGCCCCCAGGGATGAGCCAAATTACATACGCTTCGAAACGGTACTCCTGTTGACAGAAATCAGCATTGTGAATTTTGTATTGATGCCCGATTAAATTTCTGTGTTTCATCGTCAATGGGATGGTCGAAGCGTTACAGTCAACCTGATGTGGAGCATCGGAGTCTAACACTGAGCCCCCAGGGAAGAGCCAAAAAACATACTTCCCGAAACGTTCCTCTCGTCAAAATAAATCGGCATTGCGAATTTTGTATTGAATCCGGTTGCAATTTCTGTGTTTCATCGACAATGTGATGGTCGAAGGGTAACAGTGAACCTGCTGTGGTGCATCGGAGTCTAACACTGAGCCCCCAGGGAAGAGCCTAAAAACAGACTCTTCGAAACGTTACTGTCGCCAATATAAATCGGCATTGCGGATTTTGTATTGAATCCGGATGCAACTTCAGTGTTTCATCGTCAATGTGATGGTCGAAGGGTAACAGTAAGCCTGCTGTGGTGCATCGGTGCCTAATACTGGGCCCCCAGGGATGAGCCAAATTACATACGCTTCGAAACGGTACTCCTGTTGACAGAAATCAGCATTGTGAATTTTGTATTGATGCCCGATTAAATTTCTGTGTTTCATCGTCAATGGGATGGTCGAAGCGTTACAGTAAACCTGCTGTGGTGCATCGGAGTCTAACACTGAGCCCCCAGGGAAGAGCCAAAGAACATACTCCCCGAAACGTTACTCTCGTCAATATAAATCGGAAATGTGAATTTTGTATTGAATCCGGATGCAATTTCTGTGTTTCATCGTCAATGTGATGTCGAAGGGTAACAGTAAACCTGCTGTGGTGCATCGGACTCTAACACTGAGCCCCCAGGGAAGAGCCTAAAAACAGACTCTTCGAAACGTTACTCTCGCCAATATAAATCGGCATTGCGAATTTTGTATTGAATCCGGATGCAACTTCAGTGTTTCATCGTCAATGTGATGGTCGAAGGGTAACAGTAAGCCTGCTGTGGTGCATCGGTGCCTAATACTGGGCCCCCAGGGATGAGCCAAATTACATACGCTTCGAAACGGTACTCCTGTTGACAGAAATCAGCATTGTGAATTTTGTATTGATGCCCGCTTAAATTTCTGTGTTTCATCGTCAATGGGATGGTCGAAGCGTTACAGTAAACCTGCTGTGGTGCATCGGAGTCTAACACTGAGCCACCAGGGAAGAGCCAAAGAACATACTCCCCGAAACGTTACTCTCGTCAATATAAATCGGAAATGTGAATTTTGTATTGAATCCGGATGCAATTTCTGTGTTTCATCGTCAATGTGATGTCGAAGGGTAACAGTAAACCTGCTGTGGTGCATCGGACTCTAACACTGAGCCCCCAGGGAAGAGCCAAAAAACAGACTCCTCGAAACGTTACTCTCGCCAATATAAATCGGCATTGCGAATTTTGTATTGAATCCGGATACAACTTCAGTGTTTCATCGTCAATGTGAAGGTCGAAGGGTAACAGTAAGCCTGCTGTGGTGCATCGGTGCCTAATACTGGGCCCCCAGGGAGGAGCCAAATTACATACGCTTCGAAACGGTACTCCTGTTGACAGAAATCGGCATTGTGAATTTTGAATTGATGCCCGATTAAATTTCTGTGTTTCATCGTCAATGGGATGGTCGAAGCGTTACAGTAAACCTGCTGTGGTGCATCAGAGTCTAACACTGAGCCCCCAGGGAAGAGCCAAAAAACATATTTCCCGAAACGTTACTCTCGTCAATATAAATCGGCATTGCGAATTTTGTATTGAATCCGGTTGCAATTACTGTGTTTCATCGTCAATGTGATTGTCGAAGGGTAACAGTAAACCTGCTGTGGTGCATCGGACTCTAACACTGAGCCCCCAGGGAAGAGCCAAAAAACAGACTCCTTGAAACGTTACTCTCGCCAATATAAATCGGCATTGCGAATTTTGTATTGAATCCGGATGCAACTTCAGTGTTTCATCGTCAATGTGAAGGTCGAAGGGTAACAGTAAGCCTGCTGTGGTGCATCGGTGCCTAATACTGGGCCCCCAGGGAGGAGCCAAATTACATACGCTTCGAAACGGTACTCCTGTTGACAGAAATCAGCATTGTGAATTTTGTATTGATGCCCGATTAAATTTCTGTGTTTCATCGTCAATGGGATGGTCGAAGAGTTACAGTCAACCTGATGTGGAGCATCGGAGTCTAACACTGAGCCCCCAGGGAAGAGCCAAAAAACATACTTCCCGAAACGTTCCTCTCGTCAATATAAATCGGCATTGCGAATTTTGTATTGAATCCGGTTGCAATTTCTGTGTTTCATCGACAATGTGATGGTCGAAGGGTAACTGTAAACCTGCTGTGGTGCATCGGAGTCTAACACTGAGCCCCCAGGGAAGAGCCTAAAAACAGACTCTTCGAAACGTTACTCTCGCCAATATAAATCGGCATTGCGAATTTTGGATTGAATCCGGATGCAACTTCAGTGTTTCATCGTCAATGTGAAGGTCGAAGGGTAACAGTAAGCCTGCTGTGGTGCATCGGTGCCTAATACTGGGCCCCCAGGGAGGAGCCAAATTACATACGCTTCGAAACGGTACTCCTGTTGACAGAAATCAGCATTGTGAATTTTGTACTGATGCCCGATTAAATTTCTGTGTTTCATCGTCAATGGGATGGTCGAAGCGTTACAGTAAACCTGCTGTGGTGCATCGGAGTCTAACACTGAGCCCCCAGGGAAGAGCCAAAGAACATACTCCCCGAAACGTTACTCTCGTCAATATAAATCGGAAATGTGAATTTTGTATTGAATCCGGATGCAATTTCTGTGTTTCATCGTCAATGTGATGTCGAAGGGTAACAGTAAACCTGCTGTGGTGCATCGGAGTCTAACACTGAGCCCCCAGGGAAGAGCCAAAAAACAGACTCCTCGAAACATTACTCTCGCCAATATAAATCGGCATTGCGAATTTTGTATTGAATCCGGATGCAACTTCAGTGTTTCATCGTCAATGTGAAGGTCGAAGGGTAACAGTAAGCCTCCTGTGGTGCATCGGTGCCTAATACTGGGCCCCCAGGGAGGAGCCAAATTACATACGCTTCGAAACGGTACTCCTGTTGACAGAAATCGGCATTGTGAATTTTGAATTGATGCCCGATTAAATTTCTGTGTTTCATCGTCAATGGGATGGTCGAAGCGTTACAGTCAACCTGATGTGGAGCATCGGAGTCTAACACTGAGCCCCCAGGGAAGAGCCAAAAAACATACTTCCCGAAACGTTCCTCTCGTCAATATAAATCGGCATTGCGAATGTTGTATTGAATCCGGTTGCAATTTCTGTGTTTCATCGACAATGTGATGGTCGAAGGGTAACAGTAAACCTGCTGTGGTGCATCGGAGTCTAACACTGAGCCCCCAGGGAAGAGCCTAAAAACAGACTCTTCGAAACGTTACTCTCGCCAATATAAATCGGCATTGCGAATTTTGTATTGAATCCGGATGCAACTTCAGTGTTTCATCGTCAATGTGATGGTCGAAGGGTAACAGTAAGCCTGCTGTGGTGCATCGGTGCCTAATACTGGGCCCCCAGGGAGGAGCCAAATTACATACGCTTCGAAACGGTACTCCTGTTGACAGAAATCAGCATTGTGAATTTTGTATTGATGCCCGATTAAATTTCTGTGTTTCATCGTCAATGGGATGGTCGAAGCGTTACAGTAAACCTGCTGTGGTGCATCGGAGTCTAACACTGAGCCCTTAGGGAAGAGCCAAAGAACATACTCCCCGAAACGTTACTCTCGTCAATATAAATCGGCAATGTGAATTTTGTATTGAATCCGGGTGCAATTTCTGTGTTTCATCGTCAATGTGATGTCGAAGGGTAACAGTAAACCTGCTGTGGTGTATCGGAGTCTAACACTGAGCCCCCAGGGAAGAGCCAAAAAACAGGCTCCTCGAAACGTTACTCTCGCCAATGTAAATCGGCATTGCGAATTTTGTATTGAATCCGGATGCAACTTCAGTGTTTCATCGTCAACGTGATGGTCGAAGGGTAATAGTAAACCTGCTGTGGTGCATCGGTGCCTAATAATGGGCCCCAAGGGAGGAGCCAAAGTACATAAGCTTCGAAACGGTACTCCTGTTGACAGAAATCGGCATTGTGAATTTTGTATTGATGCCCGATTAAATTTCTGTGTTTCATCGTCAATGGCATGGTCGAAGCGTTACAGTAAACCTGCTGTGGTGCAACGGAGTCTAACACTGAGCCCCCAGGGAAGAGCCAAAAAACAGACTCCTCGAAACGTAACTCTCGCCAATATAAATCGGCATTGCGAATTTTGTATTGAATCCGGATGCAACTTCAGTGTTTCATCGTCAATGTGATGGTCGAAGGGTAACAGTAAACCTGCTGTGGTGCATCGGAGTCTAAAACTGAGCCCCCAGGGAAGAGCCAAAAAACAGACTCCTCGAAACGTTACTCTCGCCAATATAAATCGGCATTGCGAATTTTGTATTGAATCCGGATGCAACTTCAGTGTTTCATCGTCAATGTGAAGGTCGAAGGGTAACAGTAAGCCTCCTGTGGTGCATCGGTGCCTAATACTGGGCCCCCAGGGAGGAGCCAAATTACATACGCTTCGAAACGGTACTCCTGTTGACAGAAATCGGCATTGTGAATTTTGAATAGATGCCCGATTAAATTTCTGTGTTTCATCGTCAATGGGATGGTCGAGGCGTTACAGTAAACCTGCTGTGGTGCATCAGAGTCTAACACTGAGCCCCCAGGGAAGAGCCGAAAGACATACTTCCCGAAACGTTACTCTCGTCAATATAAATCGGCATTGCGAATTTTGTATTGAATCCGGTTGCAATTACTGTGTTTCATCGTCAATGTGATGGTCGAAGGGTAACAGTAAACCTGCTGTGGTGCATCGGAGTCTAACACTGAGCCCCCAGGGAAGAGCCAAAGAACATACTCCCCGAAACGTTACTCTCGTCAATATAAATCGGCAATGTGAATTTTGTATTGAATCCGGGTGCAATTTCTGTGTTTCATCGTCAATGTGATGTCGAAGGGTAACAGTAAACCTGCTGTGGTGTATCGGAGTCTAACACTGAGCCCCCAGGGAAGAGCCAAAAAACAGGCTCCTCGAAACGTTACGCTCGCCAATGTAAATCGGCATTGCGAATTTTGTATTGAATCCGGATGCAACTTCAGTGTTTCATCGTCAACGTGATGGTCGAAGGGTAACAGTAAACCTGCTGTGGTGCATCGGTGCCTAATAATGGGCCCCCAGGGAGGAGCCAAAGTACATAAGCTTCGAAACGGTACTCCTGTTGACAGAAATCGGCATTGTGAATTTTGTATTGATGCCCGATTAAATTTCTGTGTTTCATCGTCAATGGCATGGTCGAAGCGTTACAGTAAACCTGCTGTGGTGCAACGGAGTCTAACACTGAGCCCCCAGGGAAGAGCCAAAAAACAGACTCCTCGAAACGTAACTCTCGCCAATATAAATCGGCATTGCGAATTTTGTATTGAATCCGGATGCAACTTCAGTGTTTCATCGTCAATGTGATGGTCGAAGGGTAACAGTAAACCTGCTGTGGTGCATCGGTGCCTAATACTGGGCCCCAAGGGAGGAGCCAAAGTACATACGCTTCGAAACGGTACTCCTGTTGACAGAAATCGGCAATGTGAATTTTGTATTGATGCCCGATTAAATTTCTGTGTTTCATCGTCAATGGGATGGTCGAAGAGTTACAGTAAACCTGCTGTGGTGCATCGGAGTCTAACACTGAGCCCGCAGGGAAGAGCCAAAAAACAGACTATTCGAAACGTTACTCTCGCCAATATAAGTCGGCATTGCGAAATTTGTATTGAATCCGGATGCAATTTCAGTGTTTCATCATCAATATGATGGTCGAAGGGTAACAGTAAACCTGCTGTGGTGCATCGGTGCCTAATAATGGGCCCCCAGGGAGGAGCCAAAGTACATAAGCTTCGAAACGGTACTCCTGTTGACAGAAATCGGCATTGTGAATTTTGTATTGATGAACGATTAAATTTCTGTGTTTCATCGTCAATGGCATGGTCGAAGCGTTACAGTAAACCTGCTGTGGTGCAACGGAGTCTAACACTGAGCCCCCAGGGAAGAGCCAAAAAACAGACTCCTCGAAACGTAACTCTCGCCAATATAAATCGGCATTGCGAATTTTGTATTGAATCCGGATGCAACTTCAGTGTTTCATCGTCAATGTGATGGTCGAAGGGTAACAGTAAACCTGCTGTGGTGCATCGGAGTCTAAAACTGAGCCCCCAGGGAAGAGCCAAAAAACAGACTCCTCGAAACGTTACTCTCGCCAATATAAATCGGCATTGCGAATTTTGTATTGAATCCGGATGCAACCTCAGTGTTTCATCGTCAATGTGAAGGTCGAAGGGTAACAGTAAGCCTCCTGTGGTGCATCGGTGCCTAATACTGGGCCCCCAGGGAGGAGCCAAATTACATACGCTTCGAAACGGTACTCCTGTTGACAGAAATCGGCATTGTGAATTTTGAATTGATGCCCGATTAAATTTCTGTGTTTCATCGTCAATGGGATGGTCGAAGCGTTACAGTAAACCTGCTGTGGTGCATCAGAGTCTAACACTGAGCCCCCAGGGAAGAGCCGAAAGACATACTTCCCGAAACGTTACTCTCGTCAAAATAAATCGGCATTGCGAATTTTGTATTGAATCCGGTTGCAATTACTGTGTTTCATCGTCAATGTGATGGTCGAAGGGTAACAGTAAACCTGCTGTGGTGCATCGGAGTCTAACACTGAGCCCCCAGGGAAGAGCCAAAGAACATACTCCCCGAAACGTTACTCTCGTCAATATAAATCGGCAATGTGAATTTTGTTTTGAATCCGGGTGCAATTTCTGTGTTTCATCGTCAATGTGATGTCGAAGGGTAACAGTCAACCTGCTGTGGTGTATCGGAGTCTAACACTGAGCCCCCAGGGAAGAGCCAAAAAACAGGCTCCTCGAAACGTTACTCTCGCCAATGTAAATCGGCATTGCGAATTTTGTATTGAATCCGGATGCAACTTCAGTGTTTCATCGTCAACGTGATGGTCGAAGGGTAACAGTAAACCAGCTGTGGTGCATCGGTGCCTAATAATGGGCCCCCAGGGAGGAGCCAAAGTACATAAGCTTCGAAACGGTACTCCTGTTGACAGAAATCGGCATTGTGAATTTTGTATTGATGCCCGATTAAATTTCTGTGTTTCATCGTCAATGGCATGGTCGAAGCGTTACAGTAAACCTGCTGTGGTGCAACGGAGTCTAACACTGAGCCCCCAGGGAAGAGCCAAAAAACAGACTCCTCGAAACGTAACTCTCGCCAATATAAATCGGCATTGCGAATTTTGTATTGAATCCGGATGCAACTTCAGTGTTTCATCGTCAATGTGATGGTCGAAGGGTAACAGTAAACCTGCTGTGGTGCATCGGTGCCTAATACTGGGCCCCCAGGGAGGAGCCACAGTACATACACTTCGAAACGGTACTCCTGTTGACAGAAATCGGCATTGTGAATTTTGTATTGATGCCCGATTAAATTTCTGTGTTTCATCGTCAATGGGATGGTTGAAGCGTTACAGTAAACCTGCTGTGGTGCATCAGAGTCTAACACTGAGCCCCCAGGGAAGAGCCGAAAGACATACTTCCCGAAACGTTACTCTCGTCAATATAAATCGGCATTGCGAATTTTGTATTGAATCCGGGATGCAATTACTGTGTTTCATCGTCAATGTGATGGTCGAAGGGTAACAGTAAACCTGCTGTGGTGCATCGGAGTCGAACACTGAGCCCCCAGGGAAGAGCCAAAGAACATACTCCCCGAAACGTTACTCTCGTCAATATAAATCGGCAATGTGAATTTTGTATTGAATCCGGGTGCAATTTCTGTGTTTCATCGTCAATGTGATGTCGAAGGGTAACAGTAAACCTGCTGTGGTGTATCGGAGTCTAACACTGAGCCCCCAGGGAAGAGCCAAAAAACAGGCTCCTCGAAACGTTACTCTCGCCAATGTAAATCGGCATTGCGAATTTTGTATTGAATCCGGATGCAACTTCAGTGTTTCATCGTCAACGTGATGGTCGAAGGGTAACAGTAAACCTGCTGTGGTGCATCGGTGCCTAATAATGGGCCCCCAGGGAGGAGCCAAAGTACATAAGCTTCGAAACGGTACTCCTGTTGACAGAAATCGGCATTGTGAATTTTGTATTGATGCCCGATTAAATTTCTGTGTTTCATCGTCCATGGGATGGTCGAAGCGTTACAGTAAACCTGCTGTGGTGCATCAGAGTCTAACACTGAGCCCCCAGGGAAGAGCCGAAAGACATACTTCCCGAAACGTTACTCTCGTCAATATAAATCGGCATTGCGAATTTTGTATTGAATCCGGTTGCAATTACTGTGTTTCATCGTCAATGTGATGGTCGAAGGGTAACAGTAAACCTGCTGTGGTGCATCGGAGTCTAACACTGAGCCCCCAGGGAAGAGCCAAAGAACATACTCCCCGAAACGTTACTCTCGTCAATATAAATCGGCAATGTGAATTTTGTATTGAATCCGGGTGCAATTTCTGTGTTTCATCGTCAATGTGATGTCGAAGGGTAACAGTAAACCTGCTGTGGTGTATCGGAGTCTAACACTGAGCCCCCAGGGAAGAGCCAAAAAACAGGCTCCTCGAAACGTTACTCTCGCCAATGTAAATCGGCATTGCGAATTTTGTATTGAATCCGGATGCAACTTCAGTGTTTCATCGTCAACGTGATGGTCGAAGGGTAACAGTAAACCTGCTGTGGTGCATCGGTGCCTAATAATGGGCCCCCAGGGAGGAGCCAAAGTACATAAGCTTCGAAACGGTACTCCTGTTGACAGAAATCGGCATTGTGAATTTTGTATTGATGCCCGATTAAATTTCTGTGTTTCATCGTCCATGGCATGGTCGAAGCGTTACAGTAAACCTGCTGTGGTGCAACGGAGTCTAACACTGAGCCCCCAGGGAAGAGCCAAAAAACAGACTCCTCGAAACGTAACTCTCGCCAATATAAATCGGCATTGCGAATTTTGTATTGAATCCGGATGCAACTTCAGTGTTTCATCGTCAATGTGATGGTCGAAGGGTAACAGTAAACCTGCTGTGGTGCATCGGTGCCTAATACTGGGCCCCCAGGGAGGAGCCACAGTACATACACTTCGAAACGGTACTCCTGTTGACAGAAATCGGCATTGTGAATTTTGTATTGATGCCCGATTAAATTTCTGTTTTTCATCGTCAATGGGATGGTTGAAGCGTTACAGTAAACCTGCTGTGGTGCATCGGAGTGTAACACTGAGCCCCCAGCGAAGAGCCAAAAAGAGACTCTGCGAAACGTTACTCTCGCCAATATAAATCGGCATTGCGAATTTTGTATTGAATCCGGATGCAACTTCAGTGTTTCATCGTCAATGTGATGGTCGAAGCGTTACAGTAAACCTGCTGTGGTGCATCGGTGCCTAATACAGGGCCCCCAGGGAGGAGCCAAAGTACATACGCTTCGAAACGGTACTCCTGTTGACAGAAATCGGCATTGTGAATTTTGTATTGATGCCCGATTAAATTTCTGTGATTCATCGTCAATGGGATGGTCGAAGAGTTACAGTAAACCTGCTGTGGTGCATCGGAGTCTAACACTGAGCCCGCAGGGAAGAGCCAAAAAACAGACTATTCGAAACGTTACTCTCGCCAATATAAGTCGGCATTGCGAATTTTGTATTGAATCCGGATGCAATTTCAGTGTTTCATCATCAATATGATGGTCGAAGGGTAACAGTAAACCTGCTGTGGTGCATCGGTGCCTAATACTGGGCCCCCAGGGAGGAGCCACAGTACATACGCTCCGAAACGGTACTCCTGTTGACAGAAATCGGCATTGTGAATTTTGAATTGATGCCCGATTAAATCTCTGTGTTTCATCGTCAATGGAATGGTCGAAGCGTTACAGTAAACCTGCTGTGGTCCATCGGAGTCTAACACTGAGCCCCCAGGGAAGAGCCAAAAAACAGACTCCTCGAAACGTTACTCTCGCCAATATAAATCGGCATTGCGAATTTTTTATTGAATCCGGATGCAACTTCAGTGTTTCATCGTCAATGTGATGGTCGAAGCGTTACAGTAAACCTGCTGTGGTGCATCAGTGCCTAATACTGGGCCCCCATTAGGAGCCAAAGTACATACGCTTCGAAACGGTACTCCTGTTGACAGAAATCGGCATTGTGAATTTTGTATTGATGCCCGATTAAATTTCTGTGTTTCATCGTCAATGGGATGGTCGAAAAGTTACAGTAAATCTGCTATGGTGCATCGGAGTCTAACACTGAGCCCCCAGGGAAGAGCCAAAAAACAGACTCCTCGAAACGTTACTCTCGCCAATATAAATCGGCATTGCGAATTTTGTATAGAATCCGGATGCAACTTCAGTGTTTCATCGTCAATGTGATGGTCGAAGTTTAACAGTAAACCTGCTGTGGTGCATCGGTGCCTAATACTGGGCCCCCAGGGAGGTGCCAAAGTACATACGCTTCGAAACGGTACTCCTGTTGACAGAAATCGGCATTGTGAATTTTGTATTGATGCCCGATTAAATTTCTGTGTGTCATCGTCAATGGGATGGTCGAAGCGTTACAGTAAACCTGCTGTGGTGCATCGGAGTCTAACACTGAGCCCCCAGGGAAGAGCCAAGGAACAGACTCCTCGAAACGTTACTCTCGCCAATATAAGTCGGCATTGCGAATTTTGTATTGAATCCGGATGCAACTTCAGTGTTTCATCGTCAATGTGATGGTCGAAGGGTAACAGTAAACCTGCTGTGGTGCATCGGTGCCTAATACTGGGCCCCAGGGAGGAGCCAAAGTACATACGTTTCGAAACGGTACTCCTGTTGACAGAAATCGGCATTGTGAATTTTGTATTGATGCCCGATTAAATTTCTGTGTTTCATTGTCAATGGGATGGTCGAAGCGTTACAGTAAACCTGCTGTGGTGTATCGGAGTCTAACACTGAGCCCCCAGGGAAGAGCCAAAAAACAGACTCCTCGAAACGTTACTCTCGCCAATATAAGTCGGCTTTGCGAATTTTGTATTGAATCCGGATGCAACTTCAGTGATTCATCGTCAATGTGATGGTGGAAGCGTTACAGTAAACCTGCTGTGGTGCATCGGTGCCTAATACTGGGCCCCCAGGGAGGAGCCACAGTACATACGCTTCGAAACGGTACTCTGTTGACAGAAATCGGCATTGTGAATTTTGAATTGATGCCCGATTAAATTTCTGTGTTCATCGTCAATGGGATGGTCGAAGCGTTACAGTAAACCTGCTGTGGTGCATCGGAGTCTAACACTGAGCCCCCAGGGAAGAGCCAAAAAACATACTCCCCGAAACGTTACTCTCGTCAATATAAATCTGCATTGTGAATTTTGTATTGAATCCGGATGCAATTTCTGTGTTTCATCGTCAATGTGATGGTCGAAGGGTAACAGTAAACCAGCTGTGGTGCGTCGGAGTCTAACACTGAGCCCCCAGGGAAGAGCCAAAAAACAGACTCCTCGAAACGTTACTCTCGCCAATATAAATCGGCATTGCGAATTTTGTATTGAATCCGGATGCAACTTCAGTGTTTCATCGTCAATGTGATGGTCGAAGGGTAACAGTAAACCTGCTGTGGTGCATTGGTGCCTAATACTGGACCCCTGGGGGCAGCCAAATTACATACGCTTCGAAACGGTACTCCTGTTGACAGAAATCGGCATTGTGAATTTTGTATTGATGCCCGATTAAATTTCTGTGTTTCATTGTCAATGGGATGGTCGAAGCGTTACAGTAAACCTGCTGTGGTGCATCGTAGTCTAACACTGAGACCCCAGGGAAGAGCCAAAATACATACTCCCCGAAACGTTATACTCTTCAATATAAATCGGCATTGTGAATTTTGTATTGAATCCGGATGCAATTTCTGTGTTTCATCGTCAATGTGATGGTCGAAGGGTAACAGTAAACCTGCTGTGGTGTATCGGTGCCTAATACTGGGGCCCCAGGGAGGAGCCAAAGTACATACGCTTCGAAACGGTACTCCTGTTGACAGTAATCGGCATTGTGAATTTTGTATTGATGCCCGATTAAATCTCTGTGTTTCATCGTCAATGGAATGGTCGAAGCGTTACAGTAAACCTGCTGTGGTCCATCGGAGTCTAACACTGAGCCCCCAGGGAAGAGCCAAAAAACAGACTCCTCGAAACGTTACTCTCGCCAATATAAATCGGCATTGCGAATTTTTTATTGAATCCGGATGCAACTTCAGTGTTTCATCGTCAATGTGATGGTCGAAGCGTTACAGTAAACCTGCTGTGGTGCATCAGTGCCTAATACTGGGCCCCCATTAGGAGCCAAAGTACATACGCTTCGAAACGGTACTCCTGTTGACAGAAATCGGCATTGTGAATTTTGTATTGATGCCCGATTAAATTTCTGTGTTTCATCGTCAATGGGATGGTCGAAAAGTTACAGTAAATCTGCTATGGTGCATCGGAGTCTAACACTGAGCCCCCAGGGAAGAGCCAAAAAACAGACTCCTCGAAACGTTACTCTCGCCAATATAAATCGGCATTGCGAATTTTGTATAGAATCCGGATGCAACTTCAGTGTTTCATCGTCAATGTGATGGTCGAAGTTTAACAGTAAACCTGCTGTGGTGCATCGGTGCCTAATACTGGGCCCCCAGGGAGGTGCCAAAGTACATACGCTTCGAAACGGTACTCCTGTTGACAGAAATCGGCATTGTGAATTTTGTATTGATGCCCGATTAAATTTCTGTGTTTCATCGTCAATGGGATGGTCGAAAAGTTACAGTAAATCTGCTGTGGTGCATCGGAGTCTAACACTGAGCCCCCAGGGAAGTGCCAAAAAACAGAGTCCGCGAATCGTTACTCTCACCAATATAAATCGGCATTGCGAATTTTGTATTGAATCCGGATGCAACTTCAGTGTTTCATCGTCAATGTGATGGTCGAAGGGTAACAGTAAACCTGCTGTGGTGCATCAGTGCTTAATGCTGGGCCCCCTGGGAGGAGCCACAGTACATATACTTCGAAACGGTACTCCTGGTGACAGAAATCGGCATTGTGAATTTTGTATTGATGCCCGATTAAATTTCTGTGTGTCATCGTCAATGGGATGGTCGAAGCGTTACAGTAAACCTGCTGTGGTGCATCGGAGTCTAACACTGAGCCCCCAGGGAAGAGCCAAGGAACAGACTCCTCGAAACGTTACTCTCGCCAATATAAGTCGGCATTGCGAATTTTGTATTGAATCCGGATGCAACTTCAGTGTTTCATCGTCAATGTGATGGTCGAAGGGTAACAGTAAACCTGCTGTGGTGCATCGGTGCCTAATACTGGGCCCCAGGGAGGAGCCAAAGTACATACGTTTCGAAACGGTACTCCTGTTGACAGAAATCGGCATTGTGAATTTTGTATTGATGCCCGATTAAATTTCTGTGTTTCATCGTCAATGGGATGGTCGAAGCGTTACAGTAAACCTGCTGTGGTGTATCGGAGTCTAACACTGAGCCCCCAGGGAAGAGCCAAAAAACAGACTCCTCGAAACGTTACTCTCGCCAATATAAGTCGGCATTGCGAATTTTGTATTGAATCCGGATGCAACTTCAGTGATTCATCGTCAATGTGATGGTGGAAGCGTTACAGTAAACCTGCTGTGGTGCATCGGTGTCTAATACTGGGCCCCCAGGGAGGAGCCACAGTACATACGCTTCGAAACGGTACTCTGTTGACAGAAATCGGCATTGTGAATTTTGAATTGATGCCCGATTAAATTTCTGTGTTCATCGTCAATGGGATGGTCGAAGCGTTACAGTAAACCTGCTGTGGTGCATCGGAGTCTAACACTGAGCCCCCAGGGAAGAGCCAAAAAACATACTCCCCGAAACGTTACTCTCGTCAATATAAATCTGCATTGTGAATTTTGTATTGAATCCGGATGCAATTTCTGTGTTTCATCGTCAATGTGATGGTCGAAGGGTAACAGTAAACCAGCTGTGGTGCATCGGAGTCTAACACTGAGCCCCCAGGGAAGAGCCAAAAAACAGACTCCTCGAAACGTTACTCTCGCCAATATAAATCGGCATTGCGAATTTTGTATTGAATCCGGATGCAACTTCAGTGTTTCATCGTCAATGTGATGGTCGAAGGGTAACAGTAAACCTGCTGTGGTGCATTGGTGCCTAATACTGGACCCCTGGGGGCAGCCAAATTACATACGCTTCGATACGGTACTCCTGTTGACAGAAATCGGCATTGTGAATTTTGTATTGATGCCCGATTAAATTTCTGTGTTTCATTGTCAATGGGATGGTCGAAGCGTTACAGTAAACCTGCAGTGGTGCATCGGAGTCTAACACTGAGCCCCCAGCGAAGAGCCAAAAAACAGACTCCTCGAAACGTTACTCTCGCCAATATAAATCGGCATTGCGAATTTTGTATTGAATCCGGATGCAACTTCAGTGTTTCATCGTCAATGTGATGGTCGAAGGGTAACAGTAAACCTGGTGTGGTGCATCGCAGTCTAACATTGAGCCCCCAGGGAAGAGCCAAAAAACAGAGACCTCGAAACGTTACTCTCGTCAATATAAATCGGCATTGCGAATTTTGTATTGAATCCGGATGCAATTTCTATGTTTCATCGTCAAAGTGATGGTCGAAGGGTAACAGTAAACCTGCTGTTGTGCATCGGAGTCTAACACTGAGCCCCCAGGGAAGAGCCAAAAAACAGACTCCTCGAAATGTTACTCTCGCCAATATAAATTGGCATTGCGAATTTTGTATTGAATGCGGATGCAACTTCAGTGTTTCATCGTCAATGTGATGGTCGAAGGGTAACAGTAAACCTGCTGTGGTGCATCGAAGTCGAACACTGGACCCCCAGGTAGGAGCCAAAGTACAAACGCTTCGAAGCGGTACTCCTGTTGACAGAAATCGGCATTGTGAATTTTGTATTCATGCCCGATTAAATTTCTCTGTTTCATCGTCAATGGGATGGTCGAAGCGTTACAGTTAACCTACAGTGGTGCATCGGAGTCTAACCTTGAGAACCCAGGGAGGAGCCAAAAAACATGCTCCCCGAAACGTTACTCTCGTCAATATAAATCGGCATTGCGAATTTTGTATTGTATCCGGATGCAATTTCTGTGTTTCATCGTCAATGTGATGGTCGAAGGGTAACAGAAAACCTGCTGTGGTGCATCGGTGCCTAATACTGGGCCCCCAGGAAGGAGCCAAAGTACAAACGCTTCGAAGCGGTACTCCTGTTGACAGAAATCTGCATTGAGAATTTTGTATTGATACCCGATTAAATTTCTGTGTTTCATCGTCAATGGGATGGTCGAAAAGTTGTAGTAAATCTGCTGTGGTGCATCGGAGTCTAACACTGAGCCCCCAGGGAAGAGCCAAAAAACAGACTCCGCGAAACGTTACTCTCGCCAATATAAATCGGCATTGCGAATTTTGCATTTAATCCGGATGCAACTTCAGTATTTCATAGTCAATGTGATGGTCGAAGTGTAACAGTAAACCTGCTGTGGTGCATCAGTGCCTAATGCTGGGCCCCCAGGGAGGAGCCAAAGTATATACGTTTCGAAACGTTACTCCTGTTGACAGAAATCGGCATTCTGAATTTTGTATTGATGCCCGATTAAATTTCTGTGTTTCATCGTCAATGGGATGGTCGAAGAGTTACAGTAAACCTGCTGTGGTGCATCGGAGTCTAACACTGAGCCCCCAGGGAAGAGCCAAAAAACATACTCCCCGAAACGTTACTCTCGTCAATATAAATCGGCATTGCGAATTTTGTATTGTATCCGGATGCAATTTCTGTGTTTCATCGTCAATGTGATGGTCAAAGGGTAACAGAAAACCTGCTGTGGTGCATCGGAGTCTAACACTGAGCCCCCAGGGAAGAGCCAAAAAACATACTCCCCGAAACGTTACTCTCGTGAATATAAATCGGCATTGCGAATTTTGTATTGAATCCGGAAGGAATTTCTGTTTTCATCGTCAATGTGATGGTCGAAGGGTAACAGTAAACCTGCCTTGGTGCATAGGTGCCCAATACTGGGCCCCCAGAGAGGAGCCAAAGTATATACGTTTCGAAACGGTACTCCTGTTAACAGAAATCGGCATTGTGAATTTTGTATTGATGCCCGATTAAATTTCTGTGTTTCATCGTCAATGGGATGGTCGAAGAGTTACAGTAAACCTGCTGTGGTGCATCGGAGTCTAACACTGAGTCCCCAGGGAAGAGCCAAAAAACAGACTCCTCGAAACGTTACTCTCGCCAATATAAATCGGCATTGCGAATTTTGTATTGAATCCGGATGCAACTTCAGTGTTTCATCGTCAATGTGATGGTCGAAGGGTAACAGTAAATCTGCGGTGGTGCATCGGTGCCTAATACTGGGCCCCCAGGGAGGAGCCACAGTACATACGCTTCGAAACGGTACTCGTGTTGACAGAAATCGGCATTGCGAATTTTGTATTGATGCCCGATTAAATTTCTGTGTTTCATCGTCAATGGGATGGTCGAAGCGTTACACTAAACCTGCTGTGGTGCATCGGAGTCTAACACTGAGCCCCCAGGGAAGAGCCAAAGAACATACTCCCCGAAACGTTACTCTCGTCAATATAAATCGGCATTGCGAATTTTGTATTGAATCCGGATGCAATTTCTGTGTTTCATCGTCAATGTGATGGTCGAAGGGTAACAGTAAACCTGCTGTGGTGCATCGGAGTCTAACACTGAGCCCCCAGGGAAGAGCCAAAAAACAGACTCCTCGAAACGTTACTCTCGCCAATATAAATAGGCATTGCGAATTTTGTATTGAATCGGGATGCAACTTCAGTGTTTCATCGTCAACGTGATGGTCGAAGGGTAACAGTAAACCTGCTGTGGTGCATCGGTGCTTAATACTGGGCCCCCAGGGAGGAGCCAAAGCACATACGCTTCGAAACGGAACTCCTGTTGACAGAAATGAGCATTGTGAATTTTGTATTGATGCCCGATTAAATTTCTGTGTTTCATCGTCAATGGGATGGTCGAAGCGTTACAGGAAACCTGCTGTGGTGCATCGGAGTCTAACACAGAGCCCCCAGGGAAGAGCCAAAGAACATACTCCCCGAAACGTTACTCTCGTCAATATAAATCGGCAATGTGAACTTTGTATTGAATCCGGATGCAATTTCTGTGTTTCATCGTCAATGTGATGGCCGAAAATTACAGTAAACCTGCTGTGGTGCTTCGGAGTCTAACACTGAGCCAGTAGGGAAGAGCCAAAATACATACTCCCCGAAACGTCACTCTCGTCAATATAAATCGGCATTGCGAATTTTGTATTGAATCCGGATGCAATTTCTGTGTTTCATCGTCAATGGGATGGTCGAAGGGTAACAGTAAACCTGCTGAAGTGCATCGGAGTGTAACTCTGAGCCTCCAGCGAAGAGCCAAAGAACAGACTCCTCGAAACGTTACTCTCGCCAATAGAAGACGGCATTGCGAATTTTGTATTGAATCCGGATGCAACTTCAGTGATTCATCGTCAATGTGATGGTGGAAGCGTTACAGTAAACCTGCTGTGGTGCATCGGTGCCTAATACTGGGCCCCCAGGGACGAGCCAAAGTACATACGTTTCGAAACGGTACTCCTGTTGACAGAAATCGGCATTGTGAATTTTGTATTGATGCCCGATTAAATTTCTGTGTTTCATCGTCAATGGAATGGTCGAAGCGTTACAGTAAACCTGCTGTGGTGCATCGGAGTCTAACACTGAGCCCCCAGGGAAGAGCCAAAAAACAGACTCCCCGAAACGTTACTCTCGCCAATATAAATCGGCATTGCGAATTTTGTATTGAATCCGGATGCAACTTCAGTGTTTCATCGTCAATGTGATGGTCGAAGTTTAACAATAAACTTGCTGTGGTGCATAGGTGCCTAATACTGCTCCCCCAGGGAGGAGCGAAAGTACATATGCTTCGATACGGTACTCTTGTTGACAGAAATCGGCATTGAGAATTTTGTATTGATACCCGATTAAATTTCTGTGTTTCATCGTCAGTGGGATGGTCGAAAAGTTACAGTAAATCTGCTGTGGTGCATCGTAGTCTAACACTGAGCCCCCAGGGAAGAGCCAAAAAACAGACTCCGCGAAACGTTACTCTCGCCAATATAAATCGGCATTGCGAATTTTGTATTGAATCCGGATGCAACTTCAGTGTTTAATCGTCAATGTGATGGTCGAAGTGTAACAGTAAACCTGCTGTGGTGCATCAGTGCCTAATACTGGGCCCCCAGGGAGGAGCCAAAGTATATACGTTTCAAAACGGTACTCCTGTTGACAGAAATCGGCATTGTGAATTTTGTATTGATGCCCGATTAAATTTCTGTGTTTCATCGTCAATGGGATGCTCGATGCGTTACACTAAACCTGCTGTGGTGCATCGGTGTCTAACACTGAGCCCACAGGGAAGAGCCAAAGAACATACTCCCCGAAACGTTACTCTCGTCAATATAAATCGGCATTGCGAATTTTGTATTGAATCCGGATGCAATTTCTGTGTTTCATCGTCAATGTGATGGTCGAAGGGTAACAGTAAACCTGCTGTGGTGCATCGGAGTCTAACACTGAGCCCCCAGGGAAGAGCCAAAACACAGACTCCTTGAAACGTTACTCTCGCCAATATAAATCGGCATTGCGAATTTTGTATTGAATCCGGATGCAACTTCAGTGTTTCATCGTCAACGTGATGGTCGAAGGGTAACAGTAAACCTGCTGTGGTGCATCGGTGCTTAATACTGGGCCCCCAGGGAGGAGCCAAAGTACATATGCTTCGAAACGGTACTCCTGTTGACAGAAATCAGCATTGTGAATTTTGTATTGGTGCCCGATTACATTTCTGTGTTTCATCGTCAACGGGATGGTCGAAGCGTTACGGTAAACCTGCTGTGGTGCATCGGAGTCTAACACTAAGCCCCCAGGGAAGAGCCAAATAACATTCTCCCCGAAACGTTACTCTCGTCAATATAAATCGGCAATGTGAATTTTGTATTGAATCCGGACGCAATTTCTGTGTTTCATCGTCAATGTGATGGCCGAAAATTTACAGTAAACCTGCTGTGGTGCATCGGAGTCTAACACTGAGCCAGCAGGGAAGAGCCAAAAAACATACTGCCCGAAACGTCACTCTCGTCAATATAAATCGGCATTGCGAATTTTGTATTGAATCCGGAAGGAATTTCTGATTTCATCGTCAATGTGATGGTCGAAGGGTAACAGTAAACCTGCTGTGGTGCATCGGAGTCTAACACTGAGCCCCCAGGGAGGAGCCAAAAAAAGACTCTTCGAAACGTTACTCTCGCCAATATAAATCGGCATTGCGAATTTTGTATTGAATCCGGATGCAACTTCAGTGTTTCATCGTCAATGTGACGGTCGAAGGGTAACAGTAAACCTGCTGTGGTGCATCGGTGCCTAATACTGGGCCCCCAGGCAGGAACCAAAGTACATACGCTTCGAAACGGTACTCCTGTTGACAGAAATCGGCATTGTGAACTTTGTGTTGATGCCCGATTAAATTTCTGTGTTTCATCGTCAATGGGATGGTCGAAGCGTTACAGTAAACCTGCTGTGGTGCATCGGAGTCTAACACTGAGCCCCCAGCGAAGAGCCAAAAAACAGACTCTTCGAAACGTTACTCTCGCCAATATAAATCGGCATTGCGAATTTTGTATTGAATCCGGATGCAACTTCAGAGTTTCATCGTCAATGTGATGGTCGAAGGGTAACAGTAAACCTGCTGTGGTGCATCGGTGCCTAATACTGGGCCCCCAGAGAGGAGCCCAAGTACATACCCTTCGAAACAGTACTCCTGTTGACAGAAATCTGCATTGTGAATTTTGTATTGATGCCCGATTAAATTTCTGTGTTTCATAGGCAAAGGGATGGTAGAAGCGTTACAGTAAACCTGCTGTGGTGCATCGGAGTCTAACACTGACCCCCCAGGGAAGAGCCAAAGAACAGACTCCTCGAAACGTTACTCTCGCCAATATAAATCGGCATTGCGAATTTTGTATTGAATCCGGATGCAACTTCAGTGTTTCATCGTCAATGTGATGGTCGAAGGGTAACAGTAAACCTGCTGTGGTGCATCGGTGCCTAATACTGGGCCCCCAGGAAGGAGCCACAGTACATACGCTTCGAAACGGTACTCCTGTTGACAGAAATCGGCATTGATAAATTTGTATTGATACCCAATTAAATTTCTGTGTTTCATCGTCAATGGGATGGTCGAAGCGTTACAGTAAACCTGCTGTGGTGCATCGGAGTCTAACACTGAGCCCCCAGGGAAGAGCCAAAAAAAAGACTCTTCGAAACGTTACTCTCGCCAATATAAATCGGCATTGCGAATTTTGTATTGAATCCGGATGCAACATCAGTGTCTCATCGTCAATGTGATGGACGAAGGGTAACAGTAAACCTGCTGTGGTGCATCGGTGCCTAATACTGGGCCGCCAGAGAGGAGCCAAAGTACATACGCTTCGAAACGGTATTCCTGTTGACAGAAATCGGCATTGTGAATTTTGTATTGATGCCCGATTAATTTTCTGTGTTTCATCGTCAATGGGATGGTCGAAGCGTTACAGTAAACCTGCTGTGGTGCATCGGAGTCTAACACTGAGCCCCCAGGGAAGAGCCAAAAAACAGACACCTCGAAACGTTACTCTCACCAATATAAATCGGCATTGCGAATTTTGTAATGAATCCGGATGAAACTTCAGTGTTTCATCGTCAATGTGACGGTCGAAGGGTAACAGTAAACCTGCTGTGGTGCATCGGTGCCTAATACTGGGCCCCCGGGAGGAGCCAAAGTACATACGCTTCGAAATGGTATTCGTGTTGACAGAAATCGGCATTGTGAATTTTGTATTGATGCCCAATTAAATTTCTGTGTTTCATCGTCAATGGGATGGTCGAAGCGTTACAGTAAACCTGCTGTGGTGCATCGTAGTCTAACACTGAGCCCCCAGGGAAGAGCCAAAAAACAGACTCTTCGAAACGTTACTCTCGCCAATATAAATCGGCATTGCGAATTTTGTATTGAATCCGGATGCAACTTCAGTGTTTCATCGTCAATGTGATGGTCGAAGGGTAACAGTAAACCTGCAGTGGTGCATCGATGCCTAATACTGGGCCCCAAGGGAGGAGCCAAAGTACATACGCTTCGAAACGGTACTCCTGTTGACAGAAATCGGCATTGTGAATTTTGTATTGATGCCCGATAAAATTTCTGTGTTTCATCGTCAATGGAATGGTCGAAGCGTTACAGTAAACCTGCTGTGGTGCATCGGAGTCTAACACTGAGCCCCCAGCGAAGAGCCAAAAAACATACTCCCCGAAACGTTACTCTCGACAATATAATTCGGCATTGCGAATTTTGTATTGAATCCAGATGCAATTTCTGTGTTTCATCGTCAATGTGATGGACGAAGGGTAACAGTAAACCTGCTGTGGTGCATCGGTGCCTAATACTGGGCCGCCAGAGAGGAGCCAAAGTACATACGCTTCGAAACGGTATTCCTGTTGACAGAAATCGGCATTGTGAATTTTGTATTGATGCCCGATTAATTTTCTGTGTTTCATCGTCAATGGGATGGTCGAAGCGTTACAGTAAACCTGCTGTGGTGCATCGGAGTCTAACACTGAGCCCCCAGGGAAGAGCCAAAAAACAGACACCTCGAAACGTTACTCTCACCAATATAAATCGGCATTGCGAATTTTGTATTGAATCCGGATGAAACTTCAGTGTTTCATCGTCAATGTGACGGTCGAAGGGTAACAGTAAACCTGCTGTGGTGCATCGGTGCCTAATACTGGGCCCCCAGGGAGGAGCCAAAGTACATACGCTTCGAAACGGTATTCGTGTTGACAGAAATCGGCATTGTGAATTTTGTATTGATGCCCAATTAAATTTCTGTGTTTCATCGTCAATGGTATGGTCGAAGCGTTACAGTAAACCTGCTGTGGTGCATCGGAGTCTAACACTGAGCCCCCAGGGAAGAGCCAAAAAACAGACTCTTCGAAACGTTACTCTCGCCAATATAAATCGGCATTGCGAATTTTGTATTGAATCCGGATGCAACTTCAGTGTTTCATCGTCAATGTGATGGTCGAAGGGTAACAGTAAACCTGCAGTGGTGCATCGATGCCTAATACTGGGCCCCAAGGGAGGAGCCAAAGTACATACGCTTCGAAACGGTACTCCTGTTGACAGAAATCGGCATTGTGAATTTTGTATTGATGCCCGATAAAATTTCTGTGTTTCATCGTCAATGGAATGGTCGAAGCGTTACAGTAAACCTGCTGTGGTGCATCGGAGTCTAACACTGAGCCCCCAGCGAAGAGCCAAAAAACATACTCCCCGAAACGTTACTCTCGACAATATAATTCGGCATTGCGAATTTTGTATTGAATCCAGATGCAATTTCTGTGTTTCATCGTCAATGTGATGGTCGAAGAGTAACAGTAATCCTGCTTTGGTGCATCGGAGTCTAACACTGAGCCCCCAGGGAAGAGCCAAAGAACAGACTCCTCGAAACGTTACTCTCGCCAATATAAATCGGCATTGCGAATTTTGTATTGAATACTGATGCAACTTCAGTGTTTCATCGTCAATGTGATAGTCGAAGGGTAACAGAAAACCTGCTGTGGTGCATCGGTGCCTAATACTGGGCCCCCAGGGAGGAGCCAAAGTACATACGCTTCGAAACGGTACTCCTGTTGACAGAAATCGGCATTGTGAACTTTGTATTGATGCCCGATTAAATTTCTGTGTTTCATCGTCAATGGGATGGTCGAAGCGTTACAGTAAACCTGCTGTGGTGCATCGGAGTCTAACACTGAGCTCCCAGCGAAGAGCCAAAAAACAGACTCTTCGAAACGTTACTCTCGCCAATATAAATCGGCATTGCGAATTTTGTATTGAATCCGGATGCAACTTCAGTGTTTCATCGTCAATGTGATGGTCGAAGGGTAACAGTAAACCTGCTGTGGTGCATCGGTGCCTAATACTGGGCCCCCAGGGAGGAGCCAAAGTACATACGCTTCGAAACGGTACTCCTGTTGACAGAAATCGGCATTGTGAATTTTGTATTGATGCCCAATTAAATTTCTGTGTTTCATCGTCAATGGGATTGTCGAAGCGTTACAGTAAACCTGCTGTGGTGCATCGGAGTCTAACACTGAGCCCCCAGGGAAGAGCCAAATAACAGTCTCTTCGAAACGTTATTCTCGCCAATAAAAATCGGCATTGCGAATTTTGTGTTGAATCCGGATGCAACTTCAGTGTTTCATCGTCAATGTGATGGTCGAAGGGTAACAGTAAACCTGCTGTGGTGCATCGGTGCCTAATACTGGGCCCCCAGGGAGGAGCCAAATTACATACGCTTCAAAACGGTACTCCTGTTGACAAAAATTGGCATTGTGAATTTTGTATTGATGCCCGATTAAATCTCTGTGTTTCATCGTCAATGGAATGGTCGAAGCGTTACAGTAAACCTGCTGTGGTGCATCGGAGTCTAACACTGAGCCCCCAGGGAAGAGCCAAAAAACATACTCCCCGAAACGTTACTCTCGTCAATATAAATCGGCATTGCGAATTTTGTATTGAATCCAGATGCAATATCTGTGTTTCATCGTCAATGTGATGGTCGAAGGGTAACAGTAAACCTGCTGTGGTGCATCGGAGTCTAACACTGAGCCCCCAGGGAAGAGCCAAAGAACAGACTCCTCGAAACGTTACTCTCGCCAATATAAATCGGCATTGCGAATTTTGTATTGAATACTGATGCAACTTCAGTGTTTCATCGTCAATGTGATAGTCGAAGGGTAACAGTAAACCGGCTGTGGTGCATCGGTGCCTAATACTGGGCCCCCAGGGAGGAGCCAAAGTACAGACGCTTCGAAACGGTACTCCTGTTGACAGAAATCGGCATTGTGAATTTTGTATTGATGCCCAATTAAATTTCTGTGTTTCATCGTCAATGGGATGGTCGAAGCGTTACAGTTAACCTGCTGTGGTGCATCGGAGTCTAACACTGAGCCCCCAGGGAAGAGCCAAAAAACAGACTCTTCGAAACGATACTCTCGCCAATATAAATCGGCATTGCGAATTTTGTATTGAATCCGGATGCAACTTCAGTGTTTCATCGTCAATGTGATGGTCGAAGGGTAACAGTAAACCTGCTGTGGTGCATCGGTGCCTAATACTGGGCCCCCAAGAAGGAGCCAAAGTACATACGCTTCGAAACGGTACTCCTGTTGACAGAAATCGGCATTGTGAATTTTGTATTGATGCCCAATTAAATTTCTGTGTTTCATCGTCAATGGGATGGTCGAAGCGTTACAGTTAACCTGCTGTGGTGCATCGGAGTCTAACACTGAGCCCCCAGGGAAGAGCCAAAAAACAGACTCTTAGAAACGATACTCTCGCCAATATAAATCGGCATTGCGAATTTTGTATTGAATCCGGATGCAACTTCAGTGTCTCATCGTCAATGTGATGGTCTTAGTGTAACAGTAATTCTGCTGTGGTGCATCGGTGCCTAATACTGGGCCCCCAAAGAGGAGCCAAAGTACATACGCTTCGAAACGGTACTCCTGTTGACAGAAATCGCCATTGTGAACTTTGTATTGATGCCCGATTGAGTTTCTGTGTTTCATCGTCAATGGGATGGTCGAAGCGTTACAGTAAACCAGCTGTGGTGCATCGGAGTCTAACACTGAGCTCCCAGCGAAGAGCCAAAAAACAGACTCTTCGATACGTTACTCTCGCCAATATAAATCCGTATTGCGAATTTTGTATTGAATCCGGATGCAACTTCAGTGTTTCATCGTCAATGTGATGGTCGAAGGGTAACAGTAAACCAGCTGTGGTGCATCGGTGCCTAATACTGGGCCCCCAGGGAGGAGCCAAAGTACATACGCTTCGAAACGGTACTCCTGTTGACAGAAATCGGCATTGTGAATTTTGTATTGATGCCCAATTAAATTTCTGTGTTTCATCGTCAATGGGATGGTCGAAGCGTTACAGTTAACCTGCTGTGGTGCATCGGAGTCTAACATTGAGCCCCCAGGGAAGAGCCAAAAAACAGACTCTTCGAAACGATACTCTCGCCAATATAAATCGGCATTGCGAATTTTGTATTGAATCCGGATGCATACTCAGTGTTTCATCGTCAATGTGATGGTCGAAGGGTAACAGTAAACCTGCTGTGGTGCATCGGAGTCTAACACTGAGCCCCCAGGGAAGAGCCAAAAAACAGACTCCTCGAAACGTTACTCTCGCCAATATAAATCGGCATTGCGAATTTTGTATTGAATACGGATGCAATTTCTGTGATTCATCGTCAATGGGATGGTCGAAGCGTTACAGTAAACCTGCTGTGGTGCATCGGAGTCTAACACTGAGACCCCAGCGAAGAGCCAAAAAACAGACTCTTCGAAACGTTCCTCTCGCCAATATAAATCGGCATTGCGAATTTTGTATTGAATCCGGATGCAACTTCAGTGTCTCATCGTCAATGTGACGGTCGAAGGGTAACAGTAAACCTGCTGTGGTGCATCGGTGCCTAATACTGGGCCCCCAGGGAGGAGCCAAATTACATACGCTTCGAAACGGTACTCCTGTTGACAGAAATCGGCATTGTGAATTTTGTATTGATGCCCGATTAAATTTCTGTGTTTCATCGTCAATGGAATGGTCGAAGCGTTACAGTAAACCTGCTGTGGTGCATCGGAGTCTAACACTGAGCCCCCAGGGAAGAGCCAAAAAACAGACTCCTCGAAACGTTACTCTCGCCAATATAAATCGGCATTGCGAATTTTGTATTGAATCCGGATGCAACTTCAGTGTTTCATCGTCAATGTGACGGTCGAAGGGTAACAGTAAACCTGCTGTGGTGCATCGGTGCCTAATACTGGGCCCCCAGGGAGTAGCCAAATTACATACGCTTCGAAACGGTACTCCTGTTGACAGAAATCGGCATTGTGAATTTTGTATTGATGCCCGATTAAATTTCTGTGTTTCATCGTCAATGGAATGGTCGAAGCGTTACAGTAAACCTGCTGTGGTGCATCGGAGTCTAACACTGAGCCCCCAGGGAAGAGCCAAAAAACAGACTCTTCGAAACGTTACTCTCGCCATTATAAATTGTCATTGCTAATTTTGTGTTGAATCCGGATGCAACTTCAGTGTTTCATCGTCAATGTGATGGTCGAAGGGTAACAGTAAACCTGCTGTGGTGAATCGGTGTCTAATACTGGGCCCCCAGGGAGGAGCCAAGGTACATACACTTCGAAACGGTACTCCTGTTGACAGAAATCGGCATTGTGAATTTTGTATTGACGCCCGATTAAATTTCTGTGTTTCATCGTCAATGGAATGGTCGAAGCGTTACAGTAAACCTGCTGTGGTGCATCGGAGTCTAACACTGAGCCCCCAGGGAAGAGCCAAAAAACAGACTCCTCGAAACGTTACTCTAGCCAATATAAATCGGCATTGCGAATTTTGTATTGAATCCGGATGCAACTTCAGTGTTTCATCGTCAATGTGATGGTCGAAGGGTAACAGTAAACCTGCTGTGGTGCATCGGTGCCTAATACTGGGCCCCCAGGGAGGAGCCAAAGTACATACGCTTTGAAATGGTACTCCTGTTGACAGAAATCGGCATTGTGAATTTTGTATTGATGCCCGATTAAATTTCAGTGTTTCATCGTCAATGGAATGGTCGAAGCGTTACAGTAAACCTGCTGTGGTGCATCGGAGTCTAACACTGAGCCCCCAGGGAAGAGCCAAAAAACAGACTCTTCGAAACGTTACTCTCGCCAATATAAATCGGCATTGCGAATTTTGTATTGAATCCGGATGCAACTTCAGTGTTCCATCGTCAATGTGATGGTCGAAGGGTAACAGTAAACCTGCTGTGGTGCATCGGTGCCTAATACTGGGCCCCCAGGGAGGAGCCAAAGTACATACGCTTCGAAACGGTATTCCTGTTGACAGAAATCGGCATTGTGAATTTTGTAATGATGCCCGATTAAATTTCTGTGTTTCATCGTCAATGGGATGGTCGAAGCGTTACAGTAAACCTGCTGTGGTGCATCGGAGTCTAACACTGAGCCCCCAGCGAGGAGCCAAAAAACAGACTCCTCGAAACGTTACTCTCGCCAATATAAATCGGCATTGCGAATCTTGTATTGAATCCGGATGCAACTTCAGTGTTTCATCGTCAATGTGATGGTCGAAGGGTAACAGTAAACCTGCTGTGGTGCATCGGTGCCTAATACTGGGCCCCCAGGAAGTAGCCAAAGTACATACGCTTCGAAACGGTACTCCTATTGACAGAAATCGGCATTGTGAATTTTGTATTGATGCCCAATTTAATTTCTGTGTTTCATCGTCAATGGAATGGTCGAAGCGTTACAGTAAACCTGCTGTGGTGCATCGGAGTCTAACACTGAGCCCCCAGGGAAGAGCCAAAAAACAGACCCCTCGAAACGTTACTCTCGCCAATATAAATCGGCATTGCGAATTTTGTATTGAATCCGGATGCAACTTCAGTGTTTCATCGTCAATTTGATGGTCGAAGGGTAACAGTAAACCTGCTGTGGTGCATCGGTGCCTAATACTGGGCCCCCAGGCAGGCGCCAAAGTACATACGCTTCGAAACGGTACTCCTGTTGACAGAAATCGGCATTGTGAATTTTGTATTGATGCCCGATAAAATTTCTGTGTTTCATCGTCAATGGAATGGTCGAAGCGTTACAGTAAACATGCTGTGGTGCATCGGAGTCTAACACTGAGCCAGTAGGGAAGAGCCAAAATACATACTCCCCGAAACGTCACTCTCGTCAATATAAATCGGCATTGCGAATTTTGTATTGAATCCGGATGCAATTTCTGTGTTTCATCGTCAATGGGATGGTCGAAGGGTAACAGTAAACCTGCTGAAGTGCATCGGAGTCTAACTCTGAGCCCCCAGCGAAGAGCCAAAGAACACACTCCTCGAAACGTTACTCTCGCCAATATAAATCGGCATTGCAAATTTTGTATTGAATACGGATGCAATTTCTCTGATTCATCGTCAATGTGATGGTCGAAAAGTTACAGTAAACCTGCTGTGGTGCATCGGAGTCTATCACTGAGCTCCCAGGGAAGAGCCAAAAAACATACTCCGCGAAACGTTACTCTCGTCAATATAAATCGGCATTGCGAATTTTGTATTGAATCAGGAATAGGAATTTCTGTTTTCATCGTCAATGTGATGGTCGAAGGGTAACAGTAAACCTGCTGTGGTGCATCGGAGTGTAACACTGAGCACCCAGGGAAGAGCCAAATAACATACTCCCCGAAACGTTACTCTCGTCAATATAAATCGGCAATGTGAATTTTGTATTGAATCCGGACGCAATCTCTGTGTTTCATCGTCAATGTGATGGCCGAAAATTTACAGTAAACCTGCTGTGGTGCATCGGAGTCTAACACTGAGCCAGCAGGGAAGAGCCAAAAAACATACTCCCCGAAACGTCACTCTCGTCAATATAAATCGGCATTGCGAATTTTGTATTGAATCCGGATGCAATTTCTGTGTTTCATCGTCAACGGGATGGTCGAAGCGTTACGGTAAACCTGCTGTGGTGCATCGGAGTCTAACACTAAGCCCCCAGGGAAGAGCCAAATAACATACTCCCCGAAACGTTACTCTCGTCAATATAAATCGGCAATGTGAATTTTGTATTGAATCCGGACGCAATCTCTGTGTTTCATCGTCAATGTGATGGCCGAAAATTTACAGTAAACCTGCTGTGGTGCATCGGAGTCTAACACTGAGCCAGCAGGGAAGAGCCAAAAAACATACTGCCCGAAACGTCACTCTCGTCAATATAAATCGGTATTGCGAATTTTGTATTGAATCCGGAAGGAATTTCTGTTTTCATCGTCAATGTGATGGTCGAAGGGTAACAGTAAACCTTCTGTGGTGCATCGGAGTCTAACACTGAGCCCCCAGGGAGGAGCCAAAAAAAGACTCTTCGAAACGTTACTCTCGCCAATATAAATCGGCATTGCGAATTTTGTATTGAATCCGGATGCAACTTCAGTGTTTCATCGTCAATGTGACGGTCGAAGGGTAACAGTAAACCTGCTGTTGTGCATAGGTGCCTAATACTGGGCCCCCAGGGAGGAGCCAAAATATATACGTTTCGAAACGGTACTCCTGTTGACAGAAATCGGCATTGTGAATTTTGTATTGATGCCCGATTAAATTTCTGTGTTTCATCGTCAATGGGATGGTCGAAGAGTTACAGTAAACCTGCTGTGGTGCATCGGAGTCTAACACTGAGCCCCCAGCGAAGAGCCTAAGAACAGACTCCTCGAAACGTTACTCTCGCCAATATAAATCGGCATTGCGAATTTTTTATTGAATCCGGATGCAACTTCAGTGTTTCATCGTCAATGTGATGGTCGAAGGGTAACAGTAAACCTGGTTTGGGGCATCGCAGTCTAACACTGAGCCCCCAGGGAAGAGCCAAAAAACAGACTCCTCGAAACGTTACTCTCGCCAATATAAATCGGCATTGCGAATTTTGTATTGAATACGGATGCAATTTCTGTGATTCATCGTCAATGTGATGGTCGAGAAGTTGCAGTAAACCTGCTGTGGTGCATCGGAGTCTAACACTGAGCCCCCAGGGAAGAGCCAAAAAACAAACTCCCCGTAACGTTACTCTCGTCAATATAAATCGGCATTGCGAATTTTGTATTAAATCCGGAAGGAATATCTGTTTTCATCGTCAATGTGATGGTCGAAGGGTAACGGTAAACCTGCTGTGGTGCATCGGAGTCTAACACTGAGCCCCCAGGGACGAGCCAAAGAACAGACACCTCGAAACGTTACTCTCGCCAATATAAATCGGTATTGCGAATGTTGTATTGAATCCTGATGCAACTTCAGTGTTTCATCGTCAATGTGATAGTCGAGGGGTAACAGTAAACCTGCTGTGGTGCATCGGTGCCTAATACTGGGCCCCCAGGCAGGAACCAAAGTACATACGCTTCGACACGGTACTCCTGTTGACAGAAATCGGCATTGTGAACTTTGTGTTGATGCCCGATTAAATTTCTGTGTTTCATCGTCAATGGGATGGTCGAAGCGTTACAGTAAACCTGCTGTGGTGCATCGGAGTCTAACACTGAGCCCCCAGCGAAGAGCCAAATAACAGACTCTTCGAAACGTTACTCTCGCCAATATAAATCGGCATTGCGAATTTTGTATTGAATCCGGATGCAACTTCAGTGTTTCATCGTCAATGTGATGGTCGAAGGGTAACAGTAAACCTGCTGTGATGCATCGGTGCCTAATACTGGGCCCCCAGAGAGGAGCCCAAGTACATACCCTTCGAAACAGTACTCCTGTTGACAGAAAACGGCATTGTGAATTTTGTATTGATGCCCGGTTAAATTTCTGTGTTTCATAGTCAATGGGATGGTCGAAGCGGCACAGTAAACCTGCTGTGGTGCATCGGAGTCTAACACTGACCCCCCAGGGAAGAGCCAAAGTACAGACTCCTCGAAACGTTACTCTCGCCAATATAAATCGGCATTGCGAGTTTTGTATTGAATCCGGATGCAACTTCAGTGTTTCATCGTCAATGTGATGGTCGAAGGGTAACAGTAAACCTGCTGTGGTGCATCGGTGCCTAATACTGGGCCCCCAGAGAGGAGCCCAAGTACATACCCTTCGAAACGGTACTCCTGTTGACAGAAATCGGCATTGTGAATTTTGTATTGATGCCCGATTAAATTTCTGTGTTTCATAGGCAATGGGATGGTCGAAGCGTTACAGTAAACCTGCTGTGGTGCATCGGAGTCTAACACTGACCCCCCAGGGAAGAGCCAAAGAACAGACTCCTCGAAACGTTACTCTCGCCAATATAAATCGGCATTGCGAATTTTGTATTGAATCCGGATGCAACTTCAGTGTTTCATCGTCAATGTGATGGTCGAAGGGTAACAGTAAACCTGCTGTGGTGCATCGGTGCCTAATACTGGGCCCCCAGGAAGGAGCCAAAGTACATACGCTTCGAAACGGTACTCGTGTTGACAGAAATCGGCATTGTGAATTTTGTATTGATGCCCAATTAAATTTCTGTGTTTCATCGTCAATGGGATGGTCGAAGCGTTACAGTAAACCTGCTGTGGTGCATCGGAGACTAACACTGAGCCCCCAGGGAAGAGCCAAAAAACAGACTCTTCGAAACGTTACTCTCGCCAATATAAATCGGCATTGCGAATTTTGTATTGAATCCGGATGCAACTTCAGTGTTTCATCGTCAATGTGATGGTCGAAGGGTAACAGTAAACCTGCAGTGGTGCATCGATGCCTAATACTGGGCCTCAAGGGAGGATCCAAAGTACATACGCTTCGAAACGGTACTCCTGTTGACAGAAATCGGCATTGTGAATTTTGTATTGATGCCCGATAAAATTTCTGTGTTTCATCGTCAATGGAATGGTCGAAGCGTTACAGTAAACCTGCTGTGGTGCATCGGAGTCTAACACTGAGCCCCCAGCGAAGAGCCAAAGAACATACTCCCCGAAACGTTACTCTCGACAGTATAATTCGGCATTGCGAATTTTGTATTGAATCCAGATGCAATTTCTGTGTTTCATCGTCAATGTGATGGTCGAAGAGTAACAGTAATCCTGCTTTGGTGCATCGGAGTCTAACACTGAGCCCCCAGGGAAGAGCCAAAGAACAGACTCCTCGAAACGTTACTCTCGCCAATATAAATCGGCATTGCGAATTTTGTATTGAATACTGATGCAACTTCAGTGTTTCATCGTCAATGTGATAGTCGAAGGGTAACAGTAAACCTGCTGTGGTGCATCGGTGCCTAATACTGGGCCCCCAGGGAGGAGCCAAAGTACATACGCTTCGAAACGGTACTCCTGTTGACAGAAATCGGCATTGTGAACTTTGTATTGATGCCCGATTAAATTTCTGTGTTTCATCGTCAATGGGATGGTCGAAGCGTTACAGTAAACCTGTTGTGGTGCATCGGAGTCTAACACTGAGCTCCCAGCGAAGAGCCATAAAACAGACTCTTCGAAACGTTACTCTCGCCAATATAAATCGGCATTGCGAATTTTGTATTGAATCCGGATGCAACTTCAGTGTTTCATCGTCAATGTGATGGTCGAAGGGTAACAGTAAACCTGCTGTGGTGCATCGGTGCCTAATACTGGGCCCCCAGGGAGGAGCCAAAGTACATACGCTTCGAAACGGTACTCCTGTTGACAGAAATCGGCATTGTGAATTTTGTATTGATGCCCAATTAAATTTCTGTGTTTCATCGTCAATGGGATGGTCGAAGCGTTACAGTAAACCTGCTGTGGTGCATCGGAGTCTAACACTGAGCCCCCAGGGAAGAGCCAAAGAACAGTCTCTTCGAAACGTTATTCTCGCCAATAAAAATCGGCATTGCGAATTTTGTGTTGAATCCGGATGCAACTTCAGTGTTTCATCGTCAATGTGATGGTCGAAGGGTAACAGTAAACCTGCTGTGGTGCATCGGTGCCTAATACTGGGCCCCCAGGGAGGAGCCAAATTACATACGCTTCGAAACGGTACTCCTGTTGACAGAAATTGGCATTGTGAATTTTGTATTGATGCCCGATTAAATCTCTGTGTTTCATCGTCAATGGAATGGTCGAAGCGTTACAGTAAACCTGCTGTGGTGCATCGGAGTCTAACACTGAGCCCCCAGGGAAGAGCCAAAAAACAGACTCTTCGAAACGTTACTCTCGCCAATATAAATTGGCATTGCTAATTTTGTATTGAATCCGGATGCAACTTCAGTGTTTCATCGTCAATGTGATGGTCGAAGGGTAACAGTAAACCTGCTGTGGTGCATCGGTGCCTAATACAAGGGCCCCAGGGAGGAGCCAAAGTACATACGCTTCGAAACTGTACTCCTGTTGACAGAAATCGGCATTGTGAATTTTGTATTGATGCCCAATTTAATTTCTGTGTTTCATCGTCAATGGGATTGTCGAAGCGTTACAGTAAACCTTCTGTGGTGCATCGGAGTCTAACACTGAGCCCCCAGGGAAGAGCCAAAAAACAGACTCTTCGAAACGTTACTCTCGCCAATATAAATCGGCATTGCGAATTTTGTATTGAATCCGGATGCAACTTCAGTGTTTCATCGTCAATGTGATGGTCGAAGGGTAACAGTATACCTGCAGTGGTGCATCGATGCTTAATACTGGGCCCCAAGGGAGGAGCCAAAGTACATACGCTTCGAAACAGTACTCCTGTTGACAGAAATCGGCATTGTGAATTTTGTATTGATGCCCGATAAAATTTCTGTGTTTCATCGTCAATGGAATGGTCGAAGCGTTACAGTAAACCTGCTGTGGTGCATCGGAGTCTAACACTGAGCCCCCAGGGAAGAGCCAAAAAACATACTCCCCGAAACGTTACTCTCGTCAATATAAATCGGCATTGCGAATTTTGTATTGAATCCAGATGCAATATCTGTGTTTCATCGTCAATGTGATGGTCGAAGGGTAACAGTAAACCTGCTGTGGTGCATCGGTGCCTAATACTGGGCCCCCAGGAAGGAGCCAAAGTACATACGCTTCGAAACGGTACTCCTGTTGACAGAAATCGGCATTGTGAATTTTGTATTGATGCCCAATTAAATTTCTGTGTTTCATCGTCAATGGGATTGTCGAAGCGTTACAGTAAACCTGCTGTGGTGCATCGGAGTCTAACACTGAGCCCCCAGGGAAGAGCCAAAAAACAGACTCTTAGAAACGATACTCTCGCCAATATAAATCGGCATTGCGAATTTTGTATTGAATCCGGATGCAACTTCAGTGTCTCATCGTCAATGTGATGGTCTTAGGGTAACAGTAATTCTGCTGTGGTGCATCGGTGCCTAATACTGGGCCCCCAAAGAGGAGCCAAAGTACATACGCTTCGAAACGGTACTCCTGTTGACAGAAATCGCCATTGTGAACTTTGTATTGATGCCCGATTAAATTTCTGTGTTTCATCGTCAATGGGATGGTCGAAGCGTTACAGTAAACCAGCTGTGGTGCATCGGAGTCTAACACTGAGCTCCCAGCGAAGAGCCAAAAAACAGACTCTTCGATACGTTACTCTCGCCAATATAAATCCCAATTGCGAATTTTGTATTGAATCCGGATGCAACTTCAGTGTTTCATCGTCAATGTGATGGTCGAAGGGTAACAGTAAACCAGCTGTGGTGCATCGGTGCCTAATACTGGGCCCCCAGGGAGGAGCAAAAGTACATACGCTTCGAAACGGTACTCCTGTTGACAGAAATCGGCATTGTGAATTTTGTATTGATGCCCAATTAAATTTCTGTGTTTCATCGTCAATGGGATGGTCGAAGCGTTACAGTTAACCTGCTGTGGTGCATCGGAGTCTAACACTGAGCCCCCAGGGAAGAGCCAAAAAACAGACTCTTCGAAACGATACACTCGCCAATATAAATCGGCATTGCGAATTTTGTATTGAATCCGGATGCAACTTCAGTGTTTCATCGTCAATGTGATGGTCGAAGGGTAACAGTAAACCTGCTGTGGTGCATCGGAGTCTAACACTGAGCCCCCAGGGAAGAGCCAAAAAACAGACTCCTCGAAACGTCACTCTCGCCAATATAAATCGGCATTGCGAATTTTGTATTGAATACGGATGCAATTTCTGTGATTCATCGTCAATGGGATGGTCGAAGCGTTACAGTAAACCTGCTGTGGTGCATCGGAGTCTAACACTGAGACCCCAGCGAAGAGCCAAAAAACAGACTCTTCGAAACGTTACTCTCGCCAATATAAATCGGCATTGCGAATTTTGTATTGAATCCGGATGCAACTTCAGTGTCTCATCGTCAATGTGACGGTCGAAGGGTAACAGTAAACCTGCTGTGGTGCATCGGTGCCTAATACTGGGCCCCCAGGGAGGAGCCAAATTACATACGCTTCGAAACGGTACTCCTGTTGACAGAAATCGGCATTGTGAATTTTGTAATGATGCCCGATTAAATTTCTGTGTTTCATCGTCAATGGAATGGTCGAAGCGTTACAGTAAACCTGCTGTGGTGCATCGGAGTCTAACACTGAGCCCCCAGGGAAGAGCCAAAAAACAGACTCTTCGAAACGTTACTCTCGCCATTATAAAATGGCATTGCTAATTTTGTGTTGAATCCGGATGCAACTTCAGTGTTTCATCGTCAATGTGATGGTCGAAGGGTAACAGTAAACCTGCTGTGGTGAATCGGTGCCTAATATTGGGCCCCCAGGGAGGAGCCAAAGTACATACGCTTCGAAACGGTACTCCTGTTGACAGAAATCGGCATTGTGAATTTTGTATTGATGACCAATTAAATTTCTGTGTTTCATCGTCAATGGGATTGTCGAAGCGTTACAGTGAACCTGCTGTGGTGCATCGGAGTCTAAATCTTGAGCCCCCAGGGAAGAGCCAAAAAACAGACTCTTCGAAACGTTACTCTCGCCAATATAAACCGGCATTGCGAATTTTGTATTGAATCCGGATGCAACTTCAGTGTTTCATCGTCAATGTGATGGTCGAAGGGTAACAGTAAACCTGCTGTGGTGCATCGGTGTCCAATACTGGGCCCCCAGGGAGGAGCCAAGGTACATACACTTCGAAACGGTACTCCTGTTGACAGAAATCGGCATTGTGAATTTTGTATTGACGCCCGATTAAATTTCTGTGTTTCATCGTCAATGGAATGGTCGAAGCGTTACAGTAAACCTGCTGTGGTGCATCGGAGTCTAACACTGAGCCCCCAGGGAAGAGCCAAAAAACAGACTCCTCGAAACGTTACTCTAGCCAATATAAATCGGCATTGCGAATTTTGTATTGAATCCGGATGCAACTTCAGTGTTTCATCGTCAATGTGATGGTCGAAGGGTAACAGTAAACCTGCTGTGGTGCATCGGTGCCTAATACTGGGCCCCCAGGGAGGAGCCAAAGTACATACGCTTTGAAATGGTACTCCTGTTGACAGAAATCGGCATTGTGAATTTTGTATTGATGCCCGATTAAATTTCTGTGTTTCATCGTCAATGGAATGGTCGAAGCGTTACAGTAAACCTGCTGTGGTGCATCGGAGTCTAACACTGAGCCCCCAGCGAAGAGCCAAAAAACAGACTCTTCGAAACGTTACTCTCGCCAATATAAATCGGCATTGCGAATTTTGTATTGAATCCGGATGCAACTTCAGTGTTCCATCGTCAATGTGATGGTCGAAGGGTAACAGTAAACCTGCTGTGGTGCATCGGTGCCTAATACTGGGCCCCCAGGGAGGAGCCAAATTACATACGCTTCGAAACGGTATTCCTGTTGACAGAAATCGGCATTGTGAATTTTGTAATGATGCCCGATTAAATTTCTGTGTTTCATCGTCAATGGGATGGTCGAAGCGTTACAGTAAACCTGCTGTGGTGCATCGGAGTCTAACACTGAGCCCCCAGGGAAGAGCCAAAAAACATACTCCCCGAAACGTTACTCTCGTCAATATAAATCGGCATTGCGAATTTTGTATTGAATCCGGATTCGATTTCTGTGTTTCATCGTCAATGTGATGGTCGAAGGGTAACAGTAAACCTGCTGTGGTGCATCGGAGTCTAACACTGAGCCCCAGGGAAGAGCCAAAAGAACAGACTCCTCGAAACGTTACTCTCGCCAATATAAATCGGCATTGCGAATTTTGTATTGAATCCAGATGCAACTTCAGTGTTTCATCGTCAACGTGATGGTCGAAGGGTAACAGTAAACCTGCTGTGGTGCATCGGTGCTTAATACTGGCCCCTCAGGGAGGAGCCAAAGTACATACGCTTCGAAACGGTACTCCTGTTGACAGAAATCAGCATTGTGAATCTTGTATTGATGCCCGATTTAATTTCTGTGTTTCATCGTCAATGGAATGGTCGAAGCGTTACAGTAAACCTGCTGTGGTGCATCGGAGTCTAACACTGAGCCCCCAGGGAAGAACCAAAGAACATACTCCCCGAAACGTTACTCTCGTCAATATAAATCGGCAATGTGACTTTTGTATTGAAACCGGATGCAATTTCTGTGTTTCATCGTCAATGTGATGGTCGAAAATTTACAGTAAACCTGCTGTGGTGCATCGGAGTCTAACACTGAGCCAGCAGGGAAGAGCCAAAAAACATACTCCCCGAAACGTCACTCTCGTCAATATAAATCGGCATTGCGAATTTTGTATTGAATCCGGATGCAATTTCTGTGTTTCATCGTCAATGGGAAGGTCGAAGGGTAACAGTAAACCTGCTGTGGTGCATCGGTGCCTAATACTGGGCCCCCAGGGAGGAGCCAAAGTACATACGCTTCGAAACGGTACTCCTGTTGACAGAAATCGGCATTGTGAATTTTGTATTGATGCCCGATAAAATTTCTGTGTTTCATCGTCAATGGAATGGTCGAAGCGTTACAGTAAACCTGCTGTGGTGCATCGGAGTCTAACACTGAGCCCCCAGGGAAGAGCCAAAAAACATACTCCCCGAAACGTTACTCTCGTCAATATAAATCGGCATTGCGAATTTTGTATTGAATCTGGATTTAATTTCTGTGTTTCATCGTCAATGTGATGGTCGAAGGGTAACAGTAAACCTGCTGTGGTGCATCGGAGTCTAACACTGAGCCCCCAGGGAAGAGCCAAAAAACAGACCCCTCGAAACGTTACTCTCGCCAATATAAATCGGCATTGCGAATTTTGTATTGAATCCGGATGCAACTTCAGTGTTTCATCGTCAACGTGATGGTCGAAGGGTAACAGTAAACCTGCTGTGGTGCATCGGTGCTTAATACTGGCCCCTCAGGGAGGAGCCAAAGTATCTACGCTTCGAAACGGTACTCCTGTTGACAGAAATCAGCATTGTGAATTTTGTATTGATGCCCGATTGAATTTCTGTGTTTCATCGTCAATGGGATGGTCGAAGCGTTACAGTAAACCTGCTGTGGTGCATCGGAGTCTAACACTGAGCCCCCAGGGAAGAACCAAAGAACATACTCCCCGAAACGTTACTCTCGTCAATATAAATCGGCAATGTGACTTTTGTATTGAAACCGGATGCAATTTCTGTGTTTCATCGTCAATGTGATGGTCGAAAATTTACAGTAAACCTGCTGTGGTGCATCGGAGTCTAACACTGAGCCAGCAGGGAAGAGCCAAAAAACATACTCCCCGAAACGTCACTCTCGTGAATATAAATCGGCATTGCGAATTTTATATTGAATCCGGATGCAATTTCTGTGTTTCATCGTCAATGGGATGGTCGAAGGGTAACAGTAAACCTGCTGTGGTGCATCGGAGTCTAACACTGAGCCCCCAGCGAAGAGCCAAAGAACAAACTCCTCGAAACGTTACTCTCGCCAATATAAATCGACATTGCGAATTTTGTAACGAATCCGGATGCAACTTCAGTGTCTCATCGCCAATTTGACGGTCGAAAGGTAACAGTAAACCTGCTGTGGTGCATCGGTGCCTAATACTGGGCCCCCAGCAAGGAGCCAAAGTACATACGCTTCGAAACGGTACTCCTGTTGACAGAAATCGGCATTTTGAATTTTGTAATGATGCTCAATTAAATTTCTGTGTTTCATCGTCAATGGGATGGTCGAAGCGTTATAGTAAACCTGCTGTGGTGCATCGGAGTCTAACACTGAGCCCCCAGGGAAGAGCCAAAAAACAGTCTCTTCGAAACGTTATTCTCGCCAATATAAATCGGCATTGCGAATTTTTTATTGAATCCGGATGCAACTTCAGTGTTCATCGTCAATGTGATGGTCGAAGGGTAACAGTAAACCTGCTGTGGTGCATCGGTGCCTAATACTGGGCCCCCAGGAAGGAGCCAAAGTACATACGCTTCGAAACGGTACTCCTGTTGACAGAAATCGGCATTGTGAATTTTGTATTGATGCCCAATTTAATTTCTGTGTTTCATCGTCAATGGAATGGTCGAAGCGTTACAGTAAACCTGCTGTGGTGCATCGGAGTGTAACACTGAGCCCCCAGGGAAGAGCCAAAAAACAGACCCCTCGAAACGTTACTCTCGCCAATATAAATCGGCATTGCGAATTTTGTATTGAATCCGGATGCAACTTCAGTGTTTCATCGTCAATTTGATGGTCGAAGGGTAACAGTAAACCTGCTGTGGTGCATCGGTGCCTAATACTGGGCCCCCAGGGAGGCGCCAAAGTACATACGCTTCGAAACGGTACTCCTGTTGACAGAAATCAGCATTGTGAATTTTGTATTGATGCCCGATAAAATTTCTGTGTTTCATCGTCAATGGAATGGTCGAAGCGTTACAGTAAACCTGCTGTGGTGCATCGGAGTCTAACACTGAGCCCCCAGGGAAGAGCCAAAAAACATACTCCCCGAAACGTTACTCTCGTCAATATAAATCGGCATTGCGAATTTTGTATTGAATCCGGATTCGATTTCTGTGTTTCATCGTCAATGTGATGGTCGAAGGGTAACAGTAAACCTGCTGTGGTGCATCGGAGTCTAACACTGAGCCCCAGGGAAGAGCCAAAAGAACAGACTCCTCGAAACGTTACTCTCGCCAATATAAATCGGCATTGCGAATTTTGTATTGAATCCGGATGCAACTTCAGTGTTTCATCGTCAACGTGATGGTCGAAGGGTAACAGTAAACCTGCTGTGGTGCATCGGTGCCTAATACTGGCCCCTCAGGGAGGAGCCAAAGTACATACACTTCGAAACGGTACTCCTGTTGACAGAAATCAGCATTGTGAATCTTGTATTGATGCCCGATTAAATTTCTGTGTTTCATCGTCAATGGAATGGTCGAAGCGTTACAGTAAACCTGCTGTGGTGCATCGGTGTCTAAGACTGAGCCCCCAGGGAAGAACCAAAGAACATACTCCCCGAAACGTTACTCTCGTCAATATAAATCGGCAATGTGACTTTTGTATTGAAACCGGATGCAATTTCTGTGTTTCATCGTCAATGTGATGGTCGAAAATTTACAGTAAACCTGCTGTGGTGCATCGGAGTCTAACACTGAGCCAGCAGGGAAGAGCCAAAAAACATACTCCCCGAAACGTCACTCTCGTCAATATAAATCGGCATTGCGAATTTTGTATTGAATCCGGATGCAATTTCTGTGTTTCATCGTCAATGGGATGGTCGAAGGGTAACAGTAAACCTGCTGTGGTGCATCGGAGTCTAACACTGAGCCCCCAGCGAAGAGCCAAAGAACAAACTCCTCGAAACGTTACTCTCGCCAATATAATTCGACATTGCGAATTTTGTATTGAATCCGGATGCAACTTCAGTGTCTCATCGCCAATTTGACGGTCGAAGGGTAACAGTAAACCTGCTGTGGTGCATCGGTGCCTAATACTGGGCCCCCAGGAAGGAGCCAAAGTACATACGCTTCGAAACGGTACTCCTGTTGACAGAAATCGGCATTTTGAATTTTGTAATGATGCTCAATTAAATTTCTGTGTTTCATCGTCAATGGGATGGTCGAAGCGTTATAGTAAACCTGCTGTGGTGCATCGGAGTCTAACACTGAGCCCCCAGGGAAGAGCCAAAAAACAGTCTCTTCGAAACGTTATTCTCGCCAATATAAATCGGCATTGCGAATTTTTTATTGAATCCGGATGCAACTTCAGTGTTTCATCGTCAATGTGATGGTCGAAGGGTAACAGTAAACCTGCTGTGGTGCATCGGTGCCTAATACTGGGCCCCCAGGAAGGAGCCAAAGTACATACGCTTCGAAACGGTACTCCTGTTGACAGAAATCGGCATTGTGAATTTTGTATTGATGCCCAATTTAATTTCTGTGTTTCATCGTCAATGGAATGGTCGAAGCGTTACAGTAAACCTGCTGTGGTGCATCGGAGTCTAACACTGAGCCCCCAGGGAAGAGCCAAAAAACAGACCCCTCGAAACGTTACTCTCGCCAATATAAATCGGCATTGCGAATTTTGTATTGAATCCGGATGCAACTTCAGTGTTTCATCGTCAATTTGATGGTCGAAGGGTAACAGTAAACCTGCTGTGGTGCATCGGTGCCTAATACTGGGCCCCCAGGGAGGAGCCAAAGTACATACGCTTCGAAACGGTACTCCTGTTGACAGAAATCGGCATTGTGAATTTTGTATTGATGCCCGATAAAATTTCTGTGTTTCATCGTCAATGGAATGGTCGAAGCGTTACAGTAAACCTGCTGTGGTGCATCAGAGGCTAACACTGAGCCCCCAGGGAAGAGCCAAAAAACAGACTCCTCGAAACGTTACTCTCTCCAATATAAATCGGCATTGCGAATTTTGTATTGAATCCGGATGCAACTTCAGTGTTTCATCGTCAACGTGATGGTCGAAGGGTAACAGTAAACCTGCTGTGGTGCATCGGTGCTTAATACTGGCCCCTCAGGGAGGAGCCAAAGCACATACGCTTCGAAACGGTACTCCTGTTGACAGAAATCAGCATTGTGAATTTTGTATTGATGCCCGATTAAATTTCTGTGTTTCATCGTCAATGGGATGGTCGAAGCGTTACAGTAAAGCTGCTGTGGTGCATCGGTGTCTAACACTGAGCCCCCAGGGAAGAACCAAAGAACATACTCCCCGAAACGTTACTCTTGTCAATATAAATCGGCAATGTGACTTTTGTATTGAATCCGGATGCAATTTCTGTGTTTCATCGTCAATGTGATGGTCGAAAATTTACAGTAAACCTGCTGTGGTGCATCGGAGTCTAACACTGAGCCAGCAGGGAAGAGCCAAAAAACATACTCCCCGAAACGTCACTCTCGTCAATGTAAATCGGGATTGCGAATTTTGTATTAAATCCGGATGCAATTTCTGTGTTTCATCGTCAATGGGATGGTCGAAGGGTAACAGTAAACCTGCTGTGGTGCATCGGAGTCTAACACTGAGCCCCCAGCGAGGAGCCAAAAAACAGACTCCTCGAAACGTTACTCTCGCCAATATAAATCGGCATTGCGAATCTTGTATTGAATCCGGATGGAACTTCAGTGTTTCATCGTCAATGTGATGGTCGAAGGGTAACAGTAAACCTGCTGTGGTGCATCGGTGCCTAATACTGGGCCCCCAGGAAGGAGCCAAAGTACATACGCTTCGAAACGGTACTCCTGTTGACAGAAATCGGCATTGTGAATTTTGTATTGATGCCCAATTTAATTTCTGTGTTTCATCGTCAATGGAATGGTCGAAGCGTTACAGTAAACCTGCTGTGGTGCATCGGAGTCTAACACTGAGCCCCCAGGGAAGAGCCAAAAAACAGACCCCTCGAAACATTACTCTCACCAATATAAAACGGCATTGCGAATTTTGTATTGAATCCGGATGCAACTTCAGTATTTCATCGTCAACGTGATGGTCGAAGGGTAACAGTAAACCTGCTGTGGTGCATCGGTGCCTAATACTGGGCCCCCAGGGAGGAGCCAAAGTACATACGCTTCGAAACGGTACTCCTGTTGACAGAAATCGGCATTGTGAATTTTGTATTGATGCCCGATAAAATTTCTGTGTTTCAACGTCAATGGAATGGTCGAAGCGTTACAGTAAACCTGCTGTGGTGCATCGGAGTCTAACACTGAGCCCCCAGGGAAGAGCCAAAAAACATACTCCCCGAAACGTTACTCTCGTCAATATAAATCGGCATTGCGAATTTTGTATTGAATCCGGATGCAACTTCAGTGTTTCATCGTCAACGTGATGGTCGATGGGTAACAGTAAACCTGCTGTGGTGCATCGGTGCTTAATACTGGCCCCTCAGGGAGGAGCCAAAGTACATACGCTTCGAAACGGTACTCCTGTTGACAGAAATCAGCATTGTGAATTTTGTATTGATGCCCGATAAAATTTCTGTGTTTCATCGTCAATGGGATGGTCGAAGCGTTACAGTAAACCTGCTGTGGTGCATCGGAGTCTAACACTGAGCCCCCAGGGAAGAACCAAAGAACATACTCCCCGAAACGTTACTCTTGTCAATATAAATCGGCAATGTGACTTTTGTATTGAATCCGGATGCAATTTCTGTGTTTCATCGTCAATGTGATGGTCGAAAATTTACAGTAAACCTGCTGTGGTGCATCGGAGTCTAACACTGAGCCAGCAGGGAAGAGCCAAAAAACATACTCCCCGAAACGTTACTCTCGTCAATATAAATCGGCATTGCGAATTTTGTATTGAATCCGGATTCAATTTCTGTGTTTCATCATCAATGTGATGGTCGAAGGGTAACAGTAAACCTGCTGTGGTGCATCGGAGTCTAACACTGAGCCCCCAGGGAAGAGCCCAAAAACAGACTCCTCGAAACGTTATTCTCGCCGATATAAATCGGCATTGCGAATTTTGTATTGAATCCGGATGCAACTTCAGTGTTTCATCGTCAACGTGATGGTCGAAGATTAACAGTAAACCTGCTGTGGTGCATCGGTGCTTAATACTGGCCCCTCAGGGAGGAGCCAAAGTACATACGCTTCGAAACGGTACTCCTGTTGACAGAAATCAGCATTGTGAATTTTGTATTGATGCCCGATTAAATTTCTGTGTTTCATCGTCAATGGGATGGTCGAAGCGGCACAGGAGACCTGCTGTGGTGCATCGGAGTCTAACACTGAGCCCCCAGGGAAGAACCAAAGAACATACTCCCCGAAACGTTACTCTCGTCAATATAAATCGGCAATGTGACTTTTGTATTGAAACCGGATGCAATTTCTGTGTTTCATCGTCAATGTGATGGTCGAAAATTTACAGTAAACCTGCTGTGGTGCATCGGAGTCTAACACTGAGCCAGCAGGGAAGAGCCAAAAAACATACTCCCCGAAACGTCACTCTCGTCAATATAAATCGGCATTGCGAATTTTGTATTGAATCCGGATGCAATTTCTGTGATTCATCGTCAATGGGATGGTCGAAGGGTAACAGTAAACCTGCTGTGGTGCATCGGAGTCTAACACTGAGCCCCCAGCGAAGAGCCAAAGAACAAACTCCTCGAAACGTTACTCTCGCCAATATAAATCGGCATTGCGAATTTTGTATTGAATCCGGATGCAACTTCAGTGTCTCATCGTCAATGTGACGGACGAAGGGTAACAGTAAACCTGCTGTGGTGCATCGGTGCCTAATACTGGGCCCCCAGAGAGGAGCCAAAGTACATACGCTTCGAAACGGTACTCCTGTTGACAGAAATCGGCATTTTGAATTTTGTATTGATGCCCGATAAAATTTCTGTGTTTCATCGTCAATGGAATGGTCGAAGCGTTACAGTAAACCTGCTGTGGTGCATCGGAGTCTAACACTGAGCCCCCAGGGAAGAGCCAAAAAACATACTCCCCGAAACGTTACTCTCGTCAATATAAATCGGCATTGCGAATTTTGTATTGAATCCGGATGCAACTTCAGTGTTTCATCGTCAACGTGATGGTCGATGGGTAACAGTAAACCTGCTGTGGTGCATCGGTGCTTAATACTGGCCCCTCAGGGAGGAGCCAAAGTACATACGCTTCGAAACGGTACTCCTGTTGACAGAAATCAGCATTGTGAATTTTGTATTGATGCCCGATAAAATTTCTGTGTTTCATCGTCAATGGGATGGTCGAAGCGTTACAGTAAACCTTCTGTGGTGCATCGGAGTCTAACACTGAGCCCCCAGGGAAGAACCAAAGAACATACTCCCCGAAACGTTACTCTTGTCAATATAAATCGGCAATGTGACTTTTGTATTGAATCCGGATGCAATTTCTGTGTTTCATCGTCAATGTGATGGTCGAAAATTTACAGTAAACCTGCTGTGGTGCATCGGAGTCTAACACTGAGCCAGCAGGGAAGAGCCAAAAAACATACTCCCCGAAACGTCACTCTCGTCAATATAATTCGGCATTGCGAATTTTGTATTGAATCCGGATGCAATTTCTGTGTTTCATCGTCAATGGGATGGTCGAAGGGTAACAGTAAACCTGCTGTGGTGCATCGGAGTCTAACACTGAGCCCCCAGCGAAGAGCCAAAGAACAAACTCCTCGAAACGTTACTCTCGCCAATATAAATCGGCATTGCGAATTTTGTATTGAATCCGGATGCAACTTCAGTGTTCCATCGTCAATGTGATGGTCGAAGGGTAACAGTAAACCTGCTGTGGTGCATCGGTGCCTAATACTGGGCCCCCAGGGAGGAGCCAAAGTACATACGCTTCGAAACGGTATTCCTGTTGACAGAAATCGGCATTGTGAATTTTGTAATGATGCCCGATTAAATTTCTGTGTTTCATCGTCAATGGGATGGTCCAAGCGTTACAGTAAACCTGCTGTGGTGCATCGGAGTCTAACACTGAGCCCCCAGCGAGGAGCTAAAAAACAGACTCCTCGAAACGTTACTCTCACCAATATAAATCGGCATTGCGAATCCTGTATTGAATCCGGATGCAACTTCAGTGTTTCATCGTCAATGTGATGGTCGAAGGGTAACAGTAAACCTGCTGTGGTGCATCGGTGCCTAATACTGGGCCCCCAGGAAGGAGCCAAATTACATACGCTTCGAAACGGTACTCCTGTTGACAGAAACCGGCATTGTGAATTTAGTATTGATGCCCGATAAAATTTCTGTGTTTCATCGTCATTGGAATGGTCGAAGCGTTACAGTAAACCTGCTGTGGTGCATCGGAGTCTAACACTGAGCCTCCAGGGAAGAGCCAAAAAACATACTCCCCGAAACGTTATTCTCGTCAATATAAATCGGCATTGCGAATTTTGTATTGAATCCGGATTCAATTTCTGTGTTTCATCATCAATGTGATGGTCGAAGGGTAACAGTAAACCTGCTGTGGTGCATCGGAGTCTAACACTGAGCCCCCAGGGAAGAGCCCAAAAACAGACTCCTCGAAACGTTATTCTCGCCGATATAAATCGGCATTGCGAATTTTGTATTGAATCCGGATGCAACTTCAGTGTTTCATCGTCAACGTGATGGTCAAAGATTAACAGCAAACCTGCTGTGGTGCATCGGTGCTTAATACTGGCCCCTCAGGGAGGAGCCAAAGTACATACGCTTCGAAACGGTACTCCTGTTGACAGAAATCAGCATTGTGAATTTTGTATTGATGCCCGATTAAATTTCTGTGTTTCATCGTCAATGGGATGGTCGAAGCGGCACAGTAAACCTGCTGTGGTGCATCGGAGTCTAACACTGAGCCCCCAGGGAAGAACCAAAGAACATACTCCCCGAAACGTTACTCTCGTCAATATAAATCGGCAATGTGACTTTTGTATTGAAACCGGATGCAATTTCTGTGTTTCATCGTCAATGTGATGGTCGAAAATTTACAGTAAACCTGCTGTGGTGCATCGGAGTCTAACACTGAGCCAGCAGGGAAGAGCCAAAAAACATACTCCCCGAAACGTCACTCTCGTCAATATAAATCGGCATTGCGAATTTTGTATTGAATCCGGATGCAATTTCTGTGATTCATCGTCAATGGGATGGTCGAAGGGTAACAGTAAACCTGCTGTGGTGCATCGGAGTCTAACACTGAGCCCCCAGCGAAGAGCCAAAGAACAAACTCCTCGAAACGTTACTCTCGCCAATATAAATCGGCATTGCGAATTTTGTATTGAATCCGGATGCAACTTCAGTGTCTCATCGTCAATGTGACGGACGAAGGGTAACAGTAAACCTGCTGTGGTGCATCGGTGCCTAATACTGGGCCCCCAGAGAGGAGCCAAAGTACATACGCTTCGAAACGGTACTCCTGTTGACAGAAATCGGCATTTTGAATTTTGTAATGATGCCCAATTAAATTTCTGTGTTTCATCGTCAATGGGATGGTCGAAGCGTTACAGTAAACCTGCTGTGGTGCATCGGAGTCTAACACTGAGCCCCCAGGGAAGAGCCAAAAAACAGTCTCTTCGAAACGTTATTCTCGCCAATATAAATCGGCATTGCGAATTTTGTATTGAATCCGGATGCAACTTCAGTGTTTCATCGTCAATGTGATGGTCGAAGGGTAACAGTAAACCTGCTGTGGTGCATCGGTGCCTAATACTGGGCCCCCAGGAAGGAGCCAAAGTACATACTGTTCGAAACGGTACTCCTGTTGACAGAAATCGGCATTGCGAATTTTGTATTGATCACCAATTTAATTTCTGTGTTTCATCGTCAATGGAATGGTCGAAGCGTTACAGTAAACCTGCTGTGGTGCATCGGAGTCTAACACTGAGCCCCCAGGGAAGAGCCAAAAAACAGACCCCTCGAAACGTTACTCTCGCCAATATAAATCGGCATTGCGAATTTTGTATTGAATCCGGATGCAACTTCAGTGTTTCATCGTCAATTTGATGGTCGAAGGGTAACAGTAAACCTGCTGTGGTGCATCGGTGCCTAATACTGGGCCCCCAGGGAGGAGCCAAAGTACATACGCTTCGAAACGGTACTCCTGTTGACAGAAATCGGCATTGTGAATTTTGTATTGATGCCCGATAAAATTTCTGTGTTTCATCGTCAATGGAATGGTCGAAGCGTTACAGTAAACCTGCTGTGGTGCATCGGAGTCTAACACTGAGCCCCCAGGGAAGAGCCAAAAAACATACTCCCCGAAACGTTACTCTCGTCAATATAAATCGGCATTGCGAATTTTGTATTGAATCCGGATGCAACTTCAGTGTTTCATCGTCAACGTGATGGTCGATGGGTAACAGTAAACCTGCTGTGGTGCATCGGTGCTTAATACTGGCCCCTCAGGGAGGAGCCAAAGTACATACGCTTCGAAACGGTACTCCTGTTGACAGAAATCAGCATTGTGAATTTTGTATTGATGCCCGATTAAATTTCTGTGTTTCATCGTCAATGGGATGGTCGAAGCGTTACAGTAAACCTGCTGTGGTGCATCGGAGTCTAACACTGAGCCCCCAGGGAAGAACCAAAGAACATACTCCCCGAAACGTTACTCTTGTCAATATAAATCGGCAATGTGACTTTTGTATTGAATCCGGATGCAATTTCTGTGTTTCATCGTCAATGTGATGGTCGAAAATTTACAGTAAACCTGCTGTGGTGCATCGGAGTCTAACACTGAGCCAGCAGGGAAGAGCCAAAAAACATACTCCCCGAAACGTCACTCTCGTCAATATAATTCGGCATTGCGAATTTTGTATTGAATCCGGATGCAATTTCTGTGTTTCATCGTCAATGGTATGGTCGAAGGGTAACAGTAAACCTGCTGTGGTGCATCGGAGTCTAACACTGAGCCCCCAGCGAAGAGCCAAAGAACAAACTCCTCGAAACGTTACTCTCGCCAATATAAATCGGCATTGCGAATTTTGTATTGAATCCGGATGCAACTTCAGTGTTCCATCGTCAATGTGATGGTCGAAGGGTAACAGTAAACCTGCTGTGGTGCATCGGTGCCTAATACTGGGCCCGCAGGGAGGAGCCAAAGTACATACGCTTCGAAACGGTATTCCTGTTGACAGAAATCGGCATTGTGAATTTTGTAATGATGCCCGATTAAATTTCTGTGTTTCATCGTCAATGGGATGGTCCAAGCGTTACAGTAAACCTGCTGTGGTGCATCGGAGTCTAACACTGAGCCCCCAGCGAGGAGCCAAAAAACAGACTCCTCGAAACGTTACTCTCGCCAATATAAATCGGCATTGCGAATCTTGTATTGAATCCGGATGCAACTTCAGTGTTTCATCGTCAATGTGATGGTCGAAGGGTAACAGTAAACCTGCTGTGGTGCATCGGTGCCTAATACTGGGCCCCCAGGAAGGAGCCAAAGTACATACGCTTCGAAACGGTACTCCTGTTGACAAAAATCGGCATTGTGAATTTTGTATTGATGCCCAATTTAATTTCTGTGTTTCATCGTCAATGGAATGGTCGAACCGTTACAGTAAACCTGCTGTGGTGCATCGGAGTCTAACACTGAGCCCCCAGGGAAGAGCCAAAAAACAGACCCCTCGAAACGTTACTCTCGCCAATATAAATCGGCATTGCGAATTTTGTATTGAATCCAGATGCAACTTCAGTGTTTCATCGTCAATTTGATGGTCGAAGGGTAACAGTAAACCTGCTGTGGTGCATCGGTGCCTAATACTGGGCCCCCAGGGAGGAGCCAAAGTACATACGCTTCGAAACGGTACTCCTGTTGACAGAAATCGGCATTGTGAATTTTGTATTGATGCCCGATAAAATTTCTGTGTTTCATCGTCAATGGAATGGTCGAAGCGTTACAGTAAACCTGCTGTGGTGCATCGGAGTCTAACACTGAGCCCCCAGGGAAGAGCCAAAAAACAGACTCCTGGAAACGTTACTCTCGCCAATATAAATCGGCATTGCGAATTTTGTATTGAATCCGGATGCAACTTCAGTGTTTCATCGTCAACGTGATGGTCGAAGGGTAACAGTAAACCTGCTGTGGTGCATCGGTGCTTAATACTGGCCCCTCAGGGAGGAGCCAAAGTACATACGCTTCGAAACGGTACTCCTGTTGACAGAAATCAGCATTGTGAATTTTGTATTGATGCCCGATTAAATTTCTGTGTTTCATCGTCAATGGGATGGTCGAAGCGTTACAGTAAACCTGCTGTGGTGCATCGGAGTCTAACACTGAGCCAGCAGGGAAGAGCCAAAAAACATACTCCCCGAAACGTCACTCTCGTCAATATAAATTGGCATTGCGAATTTTGTATTGAATCCGGATGCAATTTCTGTGTTTCATCGTCAATGGGATGGTCGAAGGGTAACAGTAAACCTGCTGTGGTGCATCGGAGTCTAACACTGAGCCCCCAGCGAAGAGCCAAAGAACAAACTCCTCGAAACGTTACTCTCGCCAATATAAATCGGCATTGCGAATTTTGTATTGAATCCGGATGCAACTTCAGTGTTTCATCGTCAATGTGATGGTCGAAGGGTAACAGTAAACCTGCTGTGGTGCATCGGTGCCTAATGCTGGGCCCCCAGGAAGGAGCCAAAGTACATACGCTTCGAAACGGTACTCCTGTTGACAGAAATCGGCATTGTGAATTTTGTATTGATGCCCAATTTAATTTCTGTGTTTCATCGTCAATGGAATGGTCGAAGCGTTACAGTAAACCTGCTGTGGTGCATCGGAGTCTAACACTGAGCCCCCAGGGCTGGCTGGCTGGCTCTGAGCACTATCCGACTTAACTACTGAGGTTATCAGTCGCCTAGAACTTAGAACTAATTAAACCTAACTAACCTAAGGACATCACACACATCCATGCCCGAGGCAGGATTCGAACCTGCGACCGTAGCTGTCCCGCGGTTCCGGACTGAGCGCCTAGAACCGCTAGACCACCGCGGCCGGCAGCCCCCAGGGAAGAGCCAAAAAACAGAATCCTCGAAACGTTACTCTCGCCAATATAAATCGGCATTGCGAATTTTGTATTGAATCCGGATGCAACTTCAGTGTTTCATCGTCAATGTGATGGTCGAAGGGTAACAGTAAACCTGCTGTGGTGCATCGGAGTCTAACACTGAGCCACCAGGGAACAGCCAAAGAACAGTCTCTTTGAAACGTTTCTCTCGCCAATATAAATCGGCATTGTGAATTTTGTATTGATGCCCGATAAAATTTCTGTGTTTCATCGTCAATGGAATGGTCGAAGCGTTACAGTAAACCTGCTGTGGTGCATCGGAGTCTAACACTGAGCCCCCAGGGACGAGCCAAAAAACATACTCCCCGCAACGTTACTCTCGTCAATATAAATCGGCATTGCGAATTTTGTATTGAATCCGGATTCAATTTCTGTGTTTCATCGTCAATGTGATGGTCGAAGGGTAACAGTAAACCTGCTGTGGTGCATCGGAGTCTAACACTGAGCCACCAGGGAACAGCCAAAGAACAGTCTCTTTGAAACGTTTCTCTCGCCAATATAAATCGGCATTGCCAATTTTGTATTGAATCCGGATGCAACTTCAGTGTTTCATCGTCAATGTGATGGTCGAAGGGTAACAGTAAACCTGCTGTGGTGCATCGGTACCTAATACTGGGCCCCCAGAGAGGAGCGAAAGTACATACGCATCGAAACGGTATTCCTGTTGACAGAATTCGGCATTGTGAATTTTGTATTGATGCCCGATTAAATTTCTGTGTTTCATCGTCAATGGGATGGTCGAAGCGTTACAGTAAACCTGCTGTGGTGCATCGGAGTCTAACACTGAGCCCCCAGGGAAGAGCAAAAGAACAGACTCCTCGAAACGTTACTCTCGCCAATATAAATCGGCATTGCGAATTTTGTATTGAATCCGGATGCAACTTCAGTGTTTCATCGTCAATGTGATGGTCGAAGGGTAACAGTAAACCTGCTGTGGTGCATCGGTGCCTAATACTGGGCCCCCAGAGAGGAGCCATAGTACATACGCTTCGAAACGGTACTCCTGTTGACAGAAATCGGCATTGTGAAATTTGTATTGATGCCCGATTAAATTTCTGTGTCTCATCGTCAATGGGATGGTCGAAGCGTTACAGTATACCTGCTGTGGTGCTTCGGAGTCTAACACTGAGTCCCCAGGGAAGAGCCAAAAAACAGGCTCTTCGAAACGTTACTCTCGCCAATATAAATCGGCATTGCGAATTTTGTACTGAATCCGGATGCAACTTCAGTGTTTCATCGTCAATGTGATGGTCGAAGAGTAACAGTAAACCTGCTGTGGTGCATCGGTGCCTAATACTGGGCCCCCAGGGAGGAGCCAAAGTACATACGCTTCGAAACGTTACTCCTTTTGACAGAAATCGGCATTGTGAATTTTGTATTGCTGCCCAATTAAATTTCTGTGTTTCATCGTCAATGGGATGGTCGAAGCGTTACAGTAAACCTGCTGTGGTGCATCGAGGTCTAACACTGAGCCCCCAGGGAAGAGCCAAAAAACAGACTCTTCGAAACGTTACTCTCGCCAATATAAATCGGCATTTCGAATTTTGTGTTGAATCCGGATGCAACTTCAGTATTTCATCGTCAATGTGATGGTCGAATGGTAACAGTAAACCTGCTGTGGTGCATCGGTGCCTAATACTGGGCCCCCAGAGAGGAGCCAAAGTACATACGCTTCGAAACGGTACTCCCGTTGACAGAAATCGGGATTGTGAATTTTGTATTGATGCCCGATTAAATTTCTGTGTTTCATCGTCAATGGAATGGTCGAAGCGTTACAGTAAACCTGCTGTGGTGCATCGGAGTCTAACACTGAGCCCCCAGGGAAGAGCCAAATAACAGACTCCTCGAAACGTTACTCTCGCCAATATAAATCGGCATTGCGAATTTTGTATTGAATCCTTATGCAACTTCAGTGTTTCATCGTCAATGTGATGGTCGAAGGGTAACAGTAAACCTGCTGAGGTGCATCGGTGCCTGATACTGGGCCCCCAGGGAGGAGCCAAAAGTATGTACGCTTCGAAACGGTATTTCTGATGACAGAAATCGGCATTGTGAATTTTGTATTGATGCCCAATTAAATTACTGTGTTTCATCGTCAATGGAATGGTCGAATCGTTACAGTAAACCTCCTGTGGTGCATCGGAGTCTAACACTGAGCCCCCAGGGAAGAGCCAAAAAACAGACTCTTCGAAACGTTACTCTCGCCAATATAAATCGGCATTGCGAATTTTGTATTGAATCCGGATGCAACTTCAGTGTTCCATCGTCAATGTGATGGTCGAAGGGTAACAGTAAACCTGCTGTGGTGCATCGGTGCCTAATACTGGGCCCCCAAGGAGGAGCCAAAGTACATACGCATCGAAACGGTATTCCTGTTGACAGAAATCGGCATTGTGAATTTTGTAATGATGCCCGATTAAATTTCTGTGTTTCATCGTCAATGGAATGGTCGAAGCGTTACAGTAAACCTGCTGTGGTGCATCGGAGTCTAACACTGAGCCCCCAGGGAAGAGCCAAAAAACAGACTCCTCGAAACGTTACTCTCGCCAATATGAATCGGCATTGCGAATTTTGTATTGAATCCGGATGCAACTTCAGTGTTTCATCGTCAATTTGATGGGCGAAGGGTAACAGTAAACCTGCTGTGGTGCATCGGTGCCTTATACTGGGCCCCCAGGGAGGAGCCAAAGTACATACGCTTCGAAACGGTACTCCTGTTGACAGAAATCGGCATTGTGAATTTTGTATTGATGCCCGATAAAATTTCTGTATATCATCGTCAATGGAATGGTCGAAGCGTTACAGTAAACCTGCTGTGGTGCATCGGAGTCTAACACTGAGCCCCCAGGGAAGAGCCAAAAAACATACTCCCCGAAACGTTACTCTCGTCAATATAAATCGGCATTGCGAATTTTGTATTGAATCCGGATGCAATTTCTGTGTTTCATCGTCAATGTGATGGTCGAAGGGTAACAGTAAACCTGCTGTGGTGCATCGGAGTCTAACACTGAGCCCCCAGGGAAGAGCCAAAAAACAGACTCCTCGAAACGTTACTCTCGCCAATATAAATCGGCATTGCGAATTTTGTATTGAATCCGGATGCAACTTCAGTGTTTCATCGTAAACGTGATGGGCGAAGGGTAACAGTAAACCTGCTGTGGTGCATCGGTGCTTAATACATGGCCCGCAGGGAGGAGCCAAAGTACATACGCTTCGAAACGGTACTCCTGTTGACAGAAATCAGCATTGTGAATTTTGTATTGATGCCCGGTTAAATTTCTGTGTTTCATCGTCAATGGGATGGTCGAAGCGTTACAGTAAACCTGCTGTGGTGAATCGGAGTCTAACACTGAGCCCCCAGGGAAGAACCAAAGAACATACTCCCCGAAACGTTACTCTCGTCAATATAAATCGGCAATGTGAATTTTGTATTGAATCCGGATGCAATTTCTGTGTTTCATCGTCAATGTGATGGTCGAAAATTTACAATAAACCTGCTGTGGTGCATCGGAGTCTAACACTGAGCAAGCAGGGAAGAGCCAAAAAACATACTCCCCGAAACGTCACTCTCGTCAATATAAATCGAAATTGCGAAATTTGTATTGAATCCGGATGCAATTTCTGTGTTTCATCGTCAATGGGATGGTCGAACGGTAACAGTAAACCTGCTGTGGTGCATCGGAGTCTAACACTGAGCCCCCAGCGAAGAGCCAAAGAACAAACTCCTCGAAACGTTACTCTCGCCAATATAAATCGGCATTGCGAATTTTGTATTGAATCCGGATGCAACTTCAGTGTTTCATCGTCAATGTGATGGTGGAAGGGTAACAGTAAACCTGGTGTGGTGCATCGCAGTCTAACACTGAGCCCCCAGGGAAGAGCCAAAAAACAGAATCCTCGAAACGTTACTCTCGCCAATATAAATCGGCATTGCGAATTTTGTATTGAATACGGATGCAATTTCTGTGATTCATCGTCAATGTGATGGTCGAAAAGTTACAATAAACCTGCTGTGGTGCATCGGAGTCTAACACTGAGCCCCCAGGTAAGAGCCAAGGAACAGACTCCTCGAAACGTTACTCTCGCCAATATAAATCGGCATTGCGAATTTTGTATTGAATCCGGATGCAACTTCAGTGTTTCATCGTCAATGTGATAGTCGAAGGGTAACAGTAAACCTGCTGTGGTGCATCGGTGCCTAATACTGGGCCCCCAGGGAGGAGCCAAATTACATACGCTTCGGAACGGTATTCCTGTTGACAGAAATCGGCATTGTGAATTTTGTAATGATGCCCGATTAATTTTCTGTGTTTCATCGTCAATGGGATGGTCGAAGCGTTACAGTAAACCTGCTGTGGTGCATCGGAGTCTAACACTGAGCCCCCAGCGAGGAGCCAAAAAACAGACTCCTCGAAACGTTACTCTCGCCAATATAAATCGGCATTGCGAATTTTGTATTGAATCCGGATGCAACTTCAGTGTTTCATCGTCAATGTGACGGTCGAAGGGTAACAGTAAACCTGCTGTGGTGCATCGGTGCCTAATACTGGGCCCCCAGGAAGGAGCCAAAGACATACGCTTCGAAACGGTACTCCTGTTGACAGAAAACGGCATTGTGAATTTTGTATTGATGCCCAATTTAATTTCTGTGTTTCATCGTCAATGGAATGGTCGAAGCGTTACAGTAAACCTGCTGTTGTGCATCGGAGTAACACTGAGCCCCCAGGGAAGAGCCAAAAAACATACTCCTCGAAACGTTACTCTCGCCAATATAAATCGGCATTGCGAATTTTGTATTGAATCCGGATGCAACTTCAGTGTTTCATCGTCAATTTGATGGTCGAAGGGTAACAGTAAACCTGCTGTGGTGCATCGGTGCCTTATACTGGGCCCCCAGGGAGGAGCCAAAGTACATACGCTTCGAAACGGTACTCCTGTTGACAGAAATCGGCATTGTGAATTTTGTATTGATGCCCGATAAAATTTCTGTATATCATCGTCAATGGAATGGTCGAAGCGTTACAGTAAACCTGCTGTGGTGCATCGGAGTCTAACACTGGGCCCCCAGGGAAGAGCCAAAAAACATACTCCCCGAAACGTTACTCTCGTCAATATAAATCGGCATTGCGAATTTTGTATTGAATCCGGATGCAATTTCTGTGTTTCATCGTCAATGTGATGGTCGAAGGGTAACAGTAAACCTGCTGTGGTGCATCGGAGTCTAACACTGAGCCCCCAGGGAAGAGCCAAAAAACAGACTCCTCGAAACGTTACTCTCGCCAATATAAATCGGCATTGCGAATTTTGTATTGAATCCGGATGCAACTTCAGTGTTTCATCGTAAACGTGATGGGCGAAGGGTAACAGTAAACCTGCTGTGGTGCATCGGTGCTTAATACATGGCCCGCAGGGAGGAGCCAAAGTACATACGCTTCGAAACGGTACTCCTGTTGACAGAAATCAGCATTGTGAATTTTGTATTGATGCCCGGTTAAATTTCTGTGTTTCATCGTCAATGGGATGGTCGAAGCGTTACAGTAAACCTGCTGTGGTGAATCGGAGTCTAACACTGAGCCCCCAGGGAAGAACCAAAGAACATACTCCCCGAAACGTTACTCTCGTCAATATAAATCGGCAATGTGAATTTTGTATTGAATCCGGATGCAATTTCTGTGTTTCATCGTCAATGTGATGGTCGAAAATTTACAATAAACCTGCTGTGGTGCATCGGAGTCTAACACTGAGCAAGCAGGGAAGAGCCAAAAAACATACTCCCCGAAACGTCACTCTCGTCAATATAAATCGAAATTGCGAAATTTGTATTGAATCCGGATGCAATTTCTGTGTTTCATCGTCAATGGGATGGTCGAACGGTAACAGTAAACCTGCTGTGGTGCATCGGAGTCTAACACTGAGCCCCCAGCGAAGAGCCAAAGAACAAACTCCTCGAAACGTTACTCTCGCCAATATAAATCGGCATTGCGAATTTTGTATTGAATCCGGATGCAACTTCAGTGTTTCATCGTCAATGTGATGGTCGAAGGGTAACAGTAAACCTGGTGTGGTGCATCGCAGTCTAACACTGAGCCCCCAGGGAAGAGCCAAAAAACAGAATCCTCGAAACGTTACTCTCGCCAATATAAATCGGCATTGCGAATTTTGTATTGAATACGGATGCAATTTCTGTGATTCATCGTCAATGTGATGGTCGAAAAGTTACAGTAAACCTGCTGTGGTGCATCGGAGTCTAACACTGAGCCCCCAGGTAAGAGCCAAGGAACAGACTCCTCGAAACGTTACTCTCGCCAATATAAATCGGCATTGCGAATTTTGTATTGGATCCGGATGCAACTTCAGTGTTTCATCGACAATGTGATAGTCGAAGGGTAACAGTAAACCTGCTGTGGTGCATCGGTGCCTAATACTGGGCCCCCAGGGAGGAGCCAAATTACATACGCTTCGGAACGGTATTCCTGTTGACAGAAATCGGCATTGTGAATTTTGTAATGATGCCCGATTAATTTTCTGTGTTTCATCGTCAATGGGATGGTCGAAGCGTTACAGTAAACCTGCTGTGGTGCATCGGAGTCTAACACTGAGCCCCCAGCGAGGAGCCAAAAAACAGACTCCTCGAAACGTTACTCTCGCCAATATAAATCGGCATTGCGAATTTTGTATTAAATCCGGATGCACCTTCAGTGTTTCATCGTCAATGTGACGGTCGAAGGGTAACAGTAAACCTGCTGTGGTGCATCGGTGCCTACTACTGGGCCCCCAGGAAGGAGCCAAAGACATACGCTTCGAAACGGTACTCCTGTTGACAGAAAACGGCATTGTGAATTTTGTATTGATGCCCAATTTAATTTCTGTGTTTCATCGTCAATGGAATGGTCGAAGCGTTACAGTAAACCTGCTGTTGTGCATCGGAGTAACACTGAGCCCCCAGGGAAGAGCCAAAAAACAGACTCCTCGAAACGTTACTCTCGCCAATATAAATCGGCATTGCGAATTTTGTATTGAATCCGGATGCAACTTCAGTGTTTCATCGTCAATGTGATGGTCGAAGGGTAACAATAAACCTGCTGTGGTGCATCGGTGCCTAATACTGGGCCCCCAGGGAGGAGCCAAAGTACATACGCTTCGAAACGGTACTCCTGTTGACAGAAATCGGCATTGTGAATTTTGTATTGATGCCCGATTAAATTTCTGTGTTTCATCGTCAATGGGATGGTCGAAGCGTTACAGTAAACCAGCTGTGGTGCATCGGAGTCTAACACTGAGCCCCCAGGGAAGAGCAAAAGAACAGACTCCTCGAAACGTTACTCTCGCCAATATAAATCGGCATTGCGAATTTTGTATTGAATCCGGATGCAACTTCAGTGTTTCATCGTCAATGTGATGGTCGAAGGGTAACAGTAAACCTGCTGTGGTGCATCGGTGCGTACTACTGGGCCCCCAGGGAGGAGCCAAAGTACATACGCTTCGAAACGGTACTCCTGTTGACAGAAATCGGCATTGTGAATTTTGTATTGATGCCCGATAAAATTTCTGTATATCATCGTCAATGGAATGGTCGAAGCGTTACAGTAAACCTGCTGTGGTGCATCGGAGTCTAACACTGAGCCCCCAGGGAAGAGCCAAAAAACATACTCCCCGAAACGTTACTCTCGTCAATATAAATCGGCATTGCGAATTTTGTATTGAATCCGGATGCAATTTCTGTGTTTCATCGTCAATGTGATGGTCGAAGGGTAACAGTAAACCTGCTGTGGTGCATCGGAGTCTAACACTGAGCCCCCAGGGAAGAGCCAAAAAACAGACTCCTCGAAACGTTACTCTCGCCAATATAAATCGGCATTGCGAATTTTGTATTGAATCCGGATGCAACTTCAGTGTTTCATCGTAAACGTGATGGGCGAAGGGTAACAGTAAACCTGCTGTGGTGCATCGGTGCTTAATACATGGCCCGCAGGGAGGAGCCAAAGTACATACGCTTCGAAACGGTACTCCTGTTGACAGAAATCAGCATTGTGAATTTTGTATTGATGCCCGGTTAAATTTCTGTGTTTCATCGTCAATGGGATGGTCGAAGCGTTACAGTAAACCTGCTGTGGTGAATCGGAGTCTAACACTGAGCCCCCAGGGAAGAACCAAAGAACATACTCCCCGAAACGTTACTCTCGTCAATATAAATCGGCAATGTGAATTTTGTATTGAATCCGGATGCAATTTCTGTGTTTCATCGTCAATGTGATGGTCGAAAATTTACAATAAACCTGCTGTGGTGCATCGGAGTCTAACACTGAGCAAGCAGGGAAGAGCCAAAAAACATACTCCCCGAAACGTCACTCTCGTCAATATAAATCGAAATTGCGAAATTTGTATTGAATCCGGATGCAATTTCTGTGTTTCATCGTCAATGGGATGGTCGAACGGTAACAGTAAACCTGCTGTGGTGCATCGGAGTCTAACACTGAGCCCCCAGCGAAGAGCCAAAGAACAAACTCCTCGAAACGTTACTCTCGCCAATATAAATCGGCATTGCGAATTTTGTATTGAATCCGGATGCAACTTCAGTGTTTCATCGTCAATGTGATGGTCGAAGGGTAACAGTAAACCTGGTGTGGTGCATCGCAGTCTAACACTGAGCCCCCAGGGAAGAGCCAAAAAACAGAATCCTCGAAACGTTACTCTCGCCAATATAAATCGGCATTGCGAATTTTGTATTGAATACGGATGCAATTTCTGTGATTCATCGTCAATGTGATGGTCGAAAAGTTACAATAAACCTGCTGTGGTGCATCGGAGTCTAACACTGAGCCCCCAGGTAAGAGCCAAGGAACAGACTCCTCGAAACGTTACTCTCGCCAATATAAATCGGCATTGCGAATTTTGTATTGAATCCGGATGCAACTTCAGTGTTTCATCGTCAATGTGATAGTCGAAGGGTAACAGTAAACCTGCTGTGGTGCATCGGTGCCTAATACTGGGCCCCCAGGGAGGAGCCAAATTACATACGCTTCGGAACGGTATTCCTGTTGACAGAAATCGGCATTGTGAATTTTGTAATGATGCCCGATTAATTTTCTGTGTTTCATCGTCAATGGGATGGTCGAAGCGTTACAGTAAACCTGCTGTGGTGCATCGGAGTCTAACACTGAGCCCCCAGCGAGGAGCCAAAAAACAGACTCCTCGAAACGTTACTCTCGCCAATATAAATCGGCATTGCGAATTTTGTATTGAATCCGGATGCAACCTCAGTGTTTCATCGTCAATGTGACGGTCGAAGGGTAACAGTAAACCTGCTGTGGTGCATCGGTGCCTAATACTGGGCCCCCAGGAAGGAGCCAAAGACATACGCTTCGAAACGGTACTCCTGTTGACAGAAAACGGCATTGTGAATTTTGTATTGATGCCCAATTTAATTTCTGTGTTTCATCGTCAATGGAATGGTCGAAGCGTTACAGTAAACCTGCTGTTGTGCATCGGAGTAACACTGAGCCCCCAGGGAAGAGCCAAAAAACATACTCCTCGAAACGTTACTCTCGCCAATATAAATCGGCATTGCGAATTTTGTATTGAATCCGGATGCAACTTCAGTGTTTCATCGTCAATTTGATGGTCGAAGGGTAACAGTAAACCTGCTGTGGTGCATCGGTGCCTTATACTGGGCCCCCAGGGAGGAGCCAAAGTACATACGCTTCGAAACGGTACTCCTGTTGACAGAAATCGGCATTGTGAATTTTGTATTGATGCCCGATAAAATTTCTGTATATCATCGTCAATGGAATGGTCGAAGCGTTACAGTAAACCTGCTGTGGTGCATCGGAGTCTAACACTGAGCCCCCAGGGAAGAGCCAAAAAACATACTCCCCGAAACGTTACTCTCGTCAATATAAATCGGCATTGCGAATTTTGTATTGAATCCGGATGCAATTTCTGTGTTTCATCGTCAATGTGATGGTCGAAGGGTAACAGTAAACCTGCTGTGGTGCATCGGAGTCTAACACTGAGCCCCCAGGGAAGAGCCAAAAAACAGACTCCTCGAAACGTTACTCTCGCCAATATAAATCGGCATTGCGAATTTTGTATTGAATCCGGATGCAACTTCAGTGTTTCATCGTAAACGTGATGGGCGAAGGGTAACAGTAAACCTGCTGTGGTGCATCGGTGCTTAATACATGGCCCGCAGGGAGGAGCCAAAGTACATACGCTTCGAAACGGTACTCCTGTTGACAGAAATCAGCATTGTGAATTTTGTATTGATGCCCGGTTAAATTTCTGTGTTTCATCGTCAATGGGATGGTCGAAGCGTTACAGTAAACCTGCTGTGGTGAATCGGAGTCTAACACTGAGCCCCCAGGGAAGAACCAAAGAACATACTCCCCGAAACGTTACTCTCGTCAATATAAATCGGCAATGTGAATTTTGTATTGAATCCGGATGCAATTTCTGTGTTTCATCGTCAATGTGATGGTCGAAAATTTACAATAAACCTGCTGTGGTGCATTGGAGTCTAACACTGAGCAAGCAGGGAAGAGCCAAAAAACATACTCCCCGAAACGTCACTCTCGTCAATATAAATCGAAATTGCGAAATTTGTATTGAATCCGGATGCAATTTCTGTGTTTCATCGTCAATGGGATGGTCGAACGGTAACAGTAAACCTGCTGTGGTGCATCGGAGTCTAACACTGAGCCCCCAGCGAAGAGCCAAAGAACAAACTCCTCGAAACGTTACTCTCGCCAATATAAATCGGCATTGCGAATTTTGTATTGAATCCGGATGCAACTTCAGTGTTTCATCGTCAATGTGATGGTCGAAGGGTAACAGTAAACCTGGTGTGGTGCATCGCAGTCTAACACTGAGCCCCCAGGGAAGAGCCAAAAAACAGAATCCTCGAAACGTTACTCTCGCCAATATAAATCGGCATTGCGAATTTTGTATTGAATACGGATGCAATTTCTGTGATTCATCGTCAATGTGATGGTCGAAAAGTTACAGTAAACCTGCTGTGGTGCATCGGAGTCTAACACTGAGCCCCCAGGTAAGAGCCAAGGAACAGACTCCTCGAAACGTTACTCTCGCCAATATAAATCGGCATTGCGAATTTTGTATTGAATCCGGATGCAACTTCAGTGTTTCATCGACAATGTGATAGTCGAAGGGTAACAGTAAACCTGCTGTGGTGCATCGGTGCCTAATACTGGGCCCCCAGGGAGGAGCCAAATTACATACGCTTCGGAACGGTATTCCTGTTGACAGAAATCGGCATTGTGAATTTTGTAATGATGCCCGATTAATTTTCTGTGTTTCATCGTCAATGGGATGGTCGAAGCGTTACAGTAAACCTGCTGTGGTGCATCGGAGTCTAACACTGAGCCCCCAGCGAGGAGCCAAAAAACAGACTCCTCGAAACGTTACTCTCGCCAATATAAGTCGGCATTGCGAATTTTGTATTAAATCCGGATGCAACTTCAGTGTTTCATCGTCAATGTGACGGTCGAAGGGTAACAGTAAACCTGCTGTGGTGCATCGGTGCCTAATACTGGGCCCCCAGGAAGGAGCCAAAGACATACGCTTCGAAACGGTACTCCTGTTGACAGAAAACGGCATTGTGAATTTTGTATTGATGCCCAATTTAATTTCTGTGTTTCATCGTCAATGGAATGGTCGAAGCGTTACAGTAAACCTGCTGTTGTGCATCGGAGTAACACTGAGCCCCCAGGGAAGAGCCAAAAAACAGACTCCTCGAAACGTTACTCTCGCCAATATAAATCGGCATTGCGAATTTTGTATTGAATCCGGATGCAACTTCAGTGTTTCATCGTCAATGTGATGGTCGAAGGGTAACAATAAACCTGCTGTGGTGCATCGGTGCCTAATACTGGGCCCCCAGGGAGGAGCCAAAGTACATACGCTTCGAAACGGTACTCCTGTTGACAGAAATCGGCATTGTGAATTTTGTATTGATGCCCGATTAAATTTCTGTGTTTCATCGTCAATGGGATGGTCGAAGCGTTACAGTAAACCAGCTGTGGTGCATCGGAGTCTAACACTGAGCCCCCAGGGAAGAGCAAAAGAACAGACTCCTCGAAACGTTACTCTCGCCAATATAAATCGGCATTGCGAATTTTGTATTGAATCCGGATGCAACTTCAGTGTTTCATCGTCAATGTGATGGTCGAAGGGTAACAGTAAACCTGCTGTGGTGCATCGGTGCGTACTACTGGGCCCCCAGGGAGGAGCCAAAGTACATACGCTTCGAAACGTTACTCCTGTTGACAGAAATCGGCATTGTGAATTTTGTATTGATGCCCAATTAAATTTCTGTGTTTCATCGTCAATGGAATAGTCGAAGCGTTACAGTAAACCTGCTGTGGTGCATCGGAGTCTAACACTGAGCCCCCAGGGAAGAGCCAAGAAACAGACTCTTCGAAACGTTACTCTCGCCAATGTAAATCGGCATTGCGAATTTTGTATTGAATCTAGATGCAACTTCAGTGTTTCATCGTCAATGTGATGGTCGAAGGGTAACAGTAAACCTGCTCTGGTGCATCAGTGCCTAATACTGGGCCCCCAGGGAGGAGCCATAGTACATACGCTTCGAAACGGTACTCCTGTTGACAGAAATCGGCATTGTGAATTTTGTATTGATGCCCGATTAAATTTCTGTGTCTCATCGTCAATGGGATGGTCGAAGCGTTACAGTATACCTGCTGTGGTGCTTCGGAGTCTAACACTGAGCCCCCAGGGAAGAGCCAAAAAACAGGCTCTTCGAAACGTTACTCTCGCCAATATAAATCGGCATTGCGAATTTTGTACTGAATCCGGATGCAACTTCCGTGTTTCATCGTCAATGTGATGGTCGAAGAGTAACAGTAAACTTGCTGTGGTGCATCGGTGCCTAATACTGGGCCCCCAGGGAGGAGCCAAAGTACATACGCTTCGAAACGTTACTCCTTTTGACAGAAATCGGCATTGTGAATTTTGTATTGCTGCCCAATTATATTTCTGTGTTTCATCGTCAATGGGATGGTCGAAGCGTTACAGTAAACCTGCTGTGGTGCATCGGAGTCTAACACTGAGCCCCCAGGGAAGAACCGAAGAACATTCTCCCCGAAACGTTACTCTCGTCGATATAAATCGGCAATGTGAATTTTGTATTGAATCCGGATGCAATTTCTGTGTTTCATCGTCAATGTGATGGTCGAAAATTTACAATAAACCTGCTGTGGTGCATCGGAGTCTAACACTGCGCCAGCAGGGAAGAGCCAAAAAACATACTCCCCGAAACGTCACTCTCGTCAATATAAATCGGCATTGCGAATTTTGTATTGAATCCGGATGCAATTTCTGTGTTTCATCGTCAATGGGATGGTCGAAGGGTAACAGTAAACCTGCTGTGGTGCATCGGAGTCTACCACTGAGCCCCCAGGGAAGAGCCAAAGAACAGAATCCTCGAAACGTTACTCTCGCCAATATAAATCGGCATTGCGAATTTTGTATTGAATACGGATGCAATTTCTGTGATTCATCGTCAATGTGATGGTCGAAAAGTTACAGTAAACCTGCTGTGGTGCATCGGAGTCTAACACTGAGCCCCCAGGTAAGAGCCAAAGAACAGACTCCTCGAAACGTTACTCTCGCCAATATAAATCGGCATTGCGAATTTTGTATTGAATCCGGATGCAACTTCAGTGTTTCATCGTCAATGTGATAGTCGAAGGGTAACAGTAAACCTGCTGTGGTGCATCGGTGCCTAATACTGGGCCCCCAGGGAGGAGCCAAAGCACATACGCTTCGAAACGGTACTCCTGTTGACAGAAATCGGCATTGTGAATTTTGTATTGATGCCCGATTAAATTTCTGTGTTTCATCGTCAATGGGATGGTCGAAGCGTTACAGTAAACCTGCTGTGGTGCATCGGAGTCTAACACTGAGCCCCCAGGGAAGAGCAAAAGAACAGACTCCTCGAAACGTTACTCTCGCCAATATAAATCGGCATTGCGAATTTTGTATTGAATCCGGATGCAACTTCAGTATTTCATCGTCAATGTGATGGTCGAAGGGTAACAGTAAACCTGCTGTGGTGCATCGGTGCGTACTACTGGGCCCCCAGGGAGGAGCCAAAGTACATACGCTTCGAAACGTTACTCCTGTTGACAGAAATCGGCATTGTGAATTTTGTATTGATGCCCAATTAAATTTCTGTGTTTCATCGTCAATGGAATAGTCGAAGCGTTACAGTAAACCTGCTGTGGTGCATCGGAGTCTAACACTGAGCCCCCAGGGAAGAGCCAAGGAACAGGCTCTTCGAAACGTTACTCTCGCCAATGTAAATCGGCATTGCGAATTTTGTATTGAATCTAGATGCAACTTCAGTGTTTCATCGTCAATGTGAAGGTCGAAGGGTAACAGTAAAACTGCTCTGGTGCATCAGTGCGTAATACTGGGCCCCCAGGGAGGAGCCATAGTACATACGCTTCGAAACGGTACTCCTGTTGACAGAAATCGGCATTGTGAATTTTGTATTGATGCCCGATTAAATTTCTGTGTCTCATCGTCAATGGGATGGTCGAAGCGTTACAGTATACCTGCTGTGGTGCTTCGGAGTCTAACACTGAGCCCCCAGGGAAGAGCCAAAAAACAGGCTCTTCGAAACGTTACTCTCGCCAATATAAATCGGCATTGCGAATTTTGTACTGAATCCGGATGCAACTTCAGTGTTTCATCGTCAATGTGATGGTCGAAGAGTAACAGTAAACCTGCTGTGGTTCATCGGTGCCTAATACTGGGCCCCCAGGGAGGAGCCAAAGTACATACGCTTCGAAACGTTACTCCTTTTGACAGAAATCGGCATTGTGAATTTTGTATTGTTGCCCAATTAAATTTCTGTGTTTCATCGTCAATGGGATGGTCGAAGCGTTACAGTAAACCTGCTGTGGTGCATCGAGGTCTAACACTGAGCCCCCAGGGAAGAGCCAAAAAACAGACTCTTCGAAACGTTACTCTCGCCAATATAAATCGGCATTTCGAATTTTGTGTTGAATCCGGATGCAACTTCAGTATTTCATCGTCAATGTGATGGTCGAATGGTAACAGTAAACCTGCTGTGGTGCATCGGTGCCTAATACTGGGCCCCCAGAGAGGAGCCAAAGTACATACGCTTCGAAACGGTACTCCTGTTGACAGAAATCGGCATTGTGAATTTTGTATTGATGCCCGATAAAATTTCTGTTTCATCGTCAATGGAATGGTCGAAGCGTTACAGTAAACCTGCTGTGGTGCATCGGAGTCTAACACTGAGCCCCCAGGGAAGAGCCAAAAAACATACTCCCCGAAACGTTACTCTCGTCAATATAAATCGGCATTGCGAATTAGTATTGAATCCGGATGCAATTTCTGTGTTTCATCGTCAATGTGATGGTCGAAGGGTAACAGTAAACCTGCTGTGGTGCATCGGAGTCTAACACTGAGCCCCCAGGGAAGAGCCAAAAAACAGACTCCTCGAAACGTTACTCTCGCCAATATAAATCGGCATTGCGAATTTTGTATTGAATCCGGATGCAACTTCAGTGTTTCATCGTAAACGTGATGGTCGAAGGGTAACAGTAAACCTGCTGTGGTGCATCGGTGCTTAATACATGGCCCCCAGGGAGGAGCCAAAGTACATAGCTTCGAAACGGTACTCCTGTTGACAGAAATCAGCATTGTGAATTTTGTATTGATGCCCGGTGAAATTACTGTGTTTCATCGTCAATGGGATGGTCGAAGCGTTACAGTAAACCTGCTGTGGTGCATCGGAGTCTCACACTGAGCCCCCAGGGAAGAACCAAAGAAAATACTCCCCGAAACGTTACTCTCGTCAATATAAATCGGCAATGTGAATTTTGTATTGAATCCGGATGCAATTTCTGTGTTTCATCGTCAATGTGATGGTCGAAAATTTACAATAAACCTGCTGTGGTGCATCGGAGTCTAACACTGAGCCAGCAGGGAAGAGCCAAAGAACATACTCCCCGAAACGTCACTCTCGTCAATATAAATCGGCATTGCGAATTTTGTATTGAATCCGTATGCAATTTCTGTGTTTCATCGTCAGTGGGATGGTCGAAGGGTAACAGTAAACCTGCTGTGGTGCATCGGAGTCTACCACTGAGCCCCCAGCGAAGAGCCAAAGAACAAACACCTCGAAACGTTACTCTCGCCAATATAAATCGGCATTGCGAATTTTGTATTGAATCCGGATGCAACTTCAGTGTTTCATCGTCAATGTGATGGTCGAAGGGTAACAGTAAACCTGGTGTGGTGCATCGCAGTCTAACACTGAGCCCCCAAGGAAGAGCCAAAAAACAGAATCCTCGAAACGTTACTCTTGCCAATATAAATCGGCATTGCGAATTTTGTATTGAATACGGATGCAATTTCTGTGATTCATCGTCAATGTGATGGTCGAAAAGTTACAGTAAACCTGCTGTGGTGCATCGGAGTCTAACACTGAGCCCCCAGGTAAGAGCCAAAGAACAGACTCCTCGAAACGTTACTCTCGCCAATATAAATCGGCATTGCGAATTTTGTATTGAATCCGGATGCAACTTCAGTGTTTCATCGTCAATGTGATAGTCGAAGGGTAACAGTAAACCTGCTGTGGTGCATCGGTGCCTAATACTGGGCCCCCAGGGAGGAGCCAAAGTACATACGCTTCGAAACGGTACTCCTGTTGTCAGAAATCGGCATTGTGAATTTTGTATTGATGCCCGATTAAATTTCTGTGTTTCATCGTCAATGGGATGGTCGTAGCGCTACGGTAAACCTGCTGTGGTGCATCGGAGTCTAACACTGAGCCCCCAGGGAAGAGCAAAAGAACAGACTCCTCGAAACGTTACTCTCGCCAAAATAAATCGGCATTGCGAATTTTGTATTGAATCCGGATGCAACTTCAGTGTTTCATCGTCAATGTGATGGTCGAAGGGTAACAGTAAACCTGCTGTGGTGCATCGGTGCCTAATACTGGGCCCCCAGGGAGGAGCCATAGTACATACGCTTCGAAACGGTACTCCTGTTGACAGAAATCGGCATTGTGAATTTTGTATTGATGCCCGATTAAATTTCTGTGTCTCATCGTCAATGGGATGGTCGAAGCGTTACAGTATACCTGCTGTGGTGCTTCGGAGTCTAACACTGAGCCCCCAGGGAAGAGCCAAATAACAGGCTCTTCGAAACGTTACTCTCGCCAATATAAATCGGCATTGCGAATTTTGTACTGAATCCGGATGCAACTTCAGTGTTTCATCGTCAATGTGATGGTCGAAGAGTAACAGTAAACCTGCTGTGGTGCATCGGTGCCTAATACTGGGCCCCCAGGGAGGAGCCAAAGTACATACGCTTCGAAACGTTACTCCTTTTGACAGAAATCGGCATTGTGAATTTTGTATTGTTGCCCAATTAAATTTCTGTGTTTCATCGTCAATGGGATGGTCGAAGCGTTACAGTAAACCTGCTGTGGTGCATCGAGGTCTAACACTGAGCCCCCAGGGAAGAGCCAAAAATCAGACTCTTCGAAACGTTACTCTCGCCAATATAAATCGGCATTTCGAATTTTGTGTTGAATCCGGATGCAACTTCAGTATTTCATCGTCAATGTGATGGTCGAATGGTAACAGTAAACCTGCTGTGGTGCATCGGTGCCTAATACTGGGCCCCCAGAGAGGAGCCAAAGTACATACGCTTCGAAACGGTACTCCTGTTGACAGAAATCGGCATTGTGAATTTTGTATTGATGCCCGATTAAATTTCTGTGTTTCATCGTCAATGGAAAGGTCGAAGCGTTACAGTAAACCTGCTGTGGTGCATCGGAGTCTAACACTGAGCCCCCAGGGAAAAGCCAAAAAACAGACTCTTCGAAACGTTACTCTCGCCAATATAAATCGGCATTGCGATATTTGTATTGAATCCGGATGCAACTTCAGTGTTCCATCGTCAATGTGATGGTCGAAGGGTAACAGTAAACCTGCAGTTGTGCATCGGTGCCTAATACTGGGCCCCCAGGGAGGAGCCAAAGTACATACGCTTCGAAACGGTATTCCTGTTGACAGAAATCGGCATTGTGAATTTTGTAATGATGCCCGATTAAATTTCTGTGTTTCATCGTCAATGGGATGGTCGAAGCGTTACAGTAAACCTGCTGTGGTGCATCGGAGTCTAACACTGAGCCCCCAGCGAGGAGCCAAAGAACAGACTCCTCGAAACGTTACTCTCGCCAATATAAATCGGCATTGCGAATTTTGTATTGAATCCGGATGCAACTTCAGTGTTTCATCGTCAATGTGATGGTCGAAGGGTAACAGTAATCCTGCTGTGGTGCATCGGTGCCTAATACTGGGCCCCCAGGAAGGAGCCAAAGTACATACGCTTCGAAACGGTACTCCTGTTGACAGAAATCGGCATTGTGAATTTTGTATTGATGCCCAATTTAATTTCTGAGTTTCATCGTCAATGGAATGGTCGAAGCGTTACAGTAAACCTGCTGTGGTACATCGGAGTCTAACACTGAGCCCCCAGGGAAGAGCCAAATAACAGACCCCTCAAAACGTTGCTCTCGCCAATATAAATCGGCATTGCGAATTTTGTATTGAATCCGGATGCAAATTCAGTGTTTCATCGTCAATTTGATGGTCGAAGGGTAACAGTAAACCTGCTGTGGTGCATCGGTGCCTAATACTGGGCCCCCAGGGAGGAGCCAAAGTACATACGCTTCGAAACGGTACGACTGTTGACAGAAATCGGCATTGTGAATTTTGTATTGATGCCCGATAAAATTTCTGTGTTTCATCGTCAATGGAATGGTCGAAGCGTTACAGTAAACCTGCTGTGGTGCATCGAGGTCTAACACTGAGCCCCCAGGGAAGAGCCAAAAAACAGACTCTTCGAAACGTTACTCTCGCCAATATAAATCGGCATTTCGAATTTTGTGTTGAATCCGGATGCAACTTCAGTATTTCATCGTCAATGTGATGGTCGAATGGTAACAGTAAACCTGCTGTGGTGCATCGGTGCCTAATACTGGGCCCCCAGAGAGGAGCCAAAGTACATACGCTTCGAAACGGTACTCCTGTTGACAGAAATCGGCATTGTGAATTTTGTATTGATGCCCGATTAAATTTCTGTGTTTCATCGTCAATGGAATGGTCGAAGCGTTACAGTAAACCTGCTGTGGTGCATCGGAGGCTAACACTGAGCCCCCAGGGAAAAGCCAAAAAACAGACTCTTCGAAACATTACTCTCGCCAATATAAATCGGCATTGCGATATTTGTATTGAATCCGGATGCAACTTCAGTGTTCCATCGTCAATGTGATGGTCGAAGGGTAACAGTAAACCTGCAGTTGTGCATCGGTGCCTAATACTGGGCCCCCAGGGAGGAGCCAAAGTACATACGCTTCGAAACGGCATTCCTGTTGACAGAAATCGGCATTGTGAATTTTGTAATGATGCCAGATTAAATTTCTGTGTTTCATCGTCAATGGGATGGTCGAAGCGTTACAGTAAACCTGCTGTGGTGCATCGGAGTCTAACACTGAGCCCCCAGCGAGGAGCCAAAGAACAGACTCCTCGAAACGTTACTCTCGCCAATATAAATCGGCATTGCGAATTTTGTATTGAATCCGGATGCAACTTCAGTGTTTCATCGTCAATGTGATGGTCGAAGGGTAACAGTAAACCTGCTGTGGTGCATCGGTGCCTAATACTGGGCCCCCAGGAAGGAGCCAAAGTACATACGCTTCGAAACGGTACTCCTGTTGACAGAAATCGGCATTGTGAATTTTGTATTGATGCCCAATTTAATTTCTGTGTTTCATCGTCAATGGAATGGTCGAAGCGTTACAGTAAACCTGCTGTGGTACATCGGAGTCTAACACTGAGCCCCCAGGGAAGAGCCAAATAACAGACCCCTCGAAACGTTGCTCTCGCCAATATAAATCGGCATTGCGAATTTTGTATTGAATCCGGATGCAACTTCAGTGTTTCATCGTCAATTTGATGGTCGAAGGGTAACAGTAAACCTGCTGTGGTGCATCGGTGCCTAATACTGGGCCCCCAGGGAGGAGCCAAAGTACATACGCTTCGAAACGGTACGACTGTTGACAGAAATCGGCATTGTGAATTTTGTATTGATGCCCGATAAAATTTCTGTGTTTCATCGTCAATGGAATGGTCGAAGCGTTACAGTAAACCTGCTGTGGTGCATCGGAATCTAACACTAAGCCCCCAGGGAAGAGCCAAAAAACAGACTCCTCGAAACGTTACTCTCGCCAATATAAATCGGCATTGCGAATTTTGTATTGAATCCGGATGCAACTTCAGTGTTTCATCGTCAATTTGATGGTCGAAGGGTAACAGTAAACCTGCTGTGGTGCATCGGTGCCTAATACTGGGCCCCCAGGGAGGAGCCAAAGTACATACGCTTCGAAACGGTACTCCTGTTGACAGAAATCGGCATTGTGAATTTTGTATTGATGCCCGATAAAATTTCTGTTTCATCGTCAATGGAATGGTCGAAGCGTTACAGTAAACCTGCTGTGGTGCATCGGAGTCTAACACTGAGCCCCCAGGGAAGAGCCAAAAAACATACTCCCCGAAACGTTACTCTCGTCAATATAAATCGGCATTGCGAATTAGTATTGAATCCGGATGCAATTTCTGTGTTTCATCGTCAATGTGATGGTCGAAGGGTAACAGTAAACCTGCTGTGGTGCATCGGAGTCTAACACTGAGCCCCCAGGGAAGAGCCAAAAAACAGACTCCTCGAAACGTTACTCTCGCCAATATAAATCGGCATTGCGAATTTTGTATTGAATCCGGATGCAACTTCAGTGTTTCATCGTAAACGTGATGGTCGAAGGGTAACAGTAAACCTGCTGTGGTGCATCGGTGCTTAATACATGGCCCCCAGGGAGGAGCCAAAGTACATAGCTTCGAAACGGTACTCCTGTTGACAGAAATCAGCATTGTGAATTTTGTATTGATGCCCGGTGAAATTACTGTGTTTCATCGTCAATGGGATGGTCGAAGCGTTACAGTAAACCTGCTGTGGTGCATCGGAGTCTCACACTGAGCCCCCAGGGAAGAACCAAAGAAAATACTCCCCGAAACGTTACTCTCGTCAATATAAATCGGCAATGTGAATTTTGTATTGAATCCGGATGCAATTTCTGTGTTTCATCGTCAATGTGATGGTCGAAAATTTACAATAAACCTGCTGTGGTGCATCGGAGTCTAACACTGAGCCAGCAGGGAAGAGCCAAAGAACATACTCCCCGAAACGTCACTCTCGTCAATATAAATCGGCATTGCGAATTTTGTATTGAATCCGTATGCAATTTCTGTGTTTCATCGTCAGTGGGATGGTCGAAGGGTAACAGTAAACCTGCTGTGGTGCATCGGAGCCTACCACTGAGCCCCCAGCGAAGAGCCAAAGAACAAACACCTCGAAACGTTACTCTCGCCAATATAAATCGGCATTGCGAATTTTGTATTGAATCCGGATGCAACTTCAGTGTTTCATCGTCAATGTGATGGTCGAAGGGTAACAGTAAACCTGGTGTGGTGCATCGCAGTCTAACACTGAGCCCCCAAGGAAGAGCCAAAAAACAGAATCCTCGAAACGTTACTCTTGCCAATATAAATCGGCATTGCGAATTTTGTATTGAATACGGATGCAATTTCTGTGATTCATCGTCAATGTGATGGTCGAAAAGTTACAGTAAACCTGCTGTGGTGCATCGGAGTCTAACACTGAGCCCCCAGGTAAGAGCCAAAGAACAGACTCCTCGAAACGTTACTCTCGCCAATATAAATCGGCATTGCGAATTTTGTATTGAATCCGGATGCAACTTCAGTGTTTCATCGTCAATGTGATAGTCGAAGGGTAACAGTAAACCTGCTGTGGTGCATCGGTGCCTAATACTGGGCCCCCAGGGAGGAGCCAAAGTACATACGCTTCGAAACGGTACTCCTGTTGTCAGAAATCGGCATTGTGAATTTTGTATTGATGCCCGATTGAATTTCTATGTTTCATCGTCAATGGGATGGTCGTAGCGTTACGGTAAACCTGCTGTGGTGCATCGGAGTCTAACACTGAGCCCCCAGGGAAGAGCAAAAGAACAGACTCCTCGAAACGTTACTCTCGCCAAAATAAATCGGCATTGCGAATTTTGTATTGAATCCGGATGCAACTTCAGTGTTTGATCGTCAATGTGATGGTCGAAGGGTAACAGTAAACCTGCTGTGGTGCATCGGTGCCTAATACTGGGCCCCCAGGGAGGAGCCAAATTACATACGCTTCGAAACGGTATTCCTGTTGACAGAAATCGGCATTGTGAATTTTGTAATGATGCCCGATTAATTTTCTGTGTTTCATCGTCAATGGGATGGTCGAAGCGTTACAGTAAACCTGCTGTGGTGCATCGGAGTCTAACACTGAGCCCCCAGCGAGGAGCCAAAAAACAGACTCCTCGAAACGTTACTCTCGCCAATATAAATCGGCATTGCGAATTTTGTATTGAATCCGGATGCAACTTCAGTGTTTCATCGTCAATGAGATGGTCGAAGGGTAACAGTAAACCTGCTGTGGTGCATCGGTGCCTAATATTGGGCCCCCAGGAAATAGCCAAAGTACATACGCTTCGAAACGGTACTCCTGTTGACAGAAAACGGCATTGTGAATTTTGTATTGATGCCCAATTTAATTTCTGTGTTTCATCGTCAATGGAATGGTCGAAGCGTTACAGTAAACCTGCTGTGGTGCATCGGAGTAACACTGAGCCCCCAGGGAAGAGCCAAAAAACAGACTCCTCGAAACGTTACTCTCGCCAATATAAATCGGCATTGCGAATTTTGTATTGAATCCGGATGCAACTTCAGTGTTTCATCGTCAATGTGATGGTCGAAGGGTAACAATAAACTTGCTGTGGTGCATCGGTGCCTAATACTGGGCCCCCAGGGAGGAGCCAAAGTACATACGCTTCGAAACGGTACTCCTGTTGACAGAAATCGGCATTGTGAATTTTGTATTGATGCCCGATAAAATTTCTGTGTTTCATCGTCAATGGAATGGTCGAAGCGTTACAGTAAACCTGCTGTGGTGCATCGGAGTCTAAGAAAGAGCCCCCAGGGAAGAGCCAAAAAACATACTCCCCGAAACGTTACTCTCGTCAATATAAATCGGCATTGCGAATTTTGTATTGAATCCGGATGCAATTTCTGTGTTTCATCGTCAATGTGATGGTCGAAGGGTAACAGTAAACCTGCTGTGGTGCATCGGAGTCTAACACTGAGCCCCCAGGGAAAAGCCAAAAAACAGACTCCTCGAAACGTTACTCTCGCCAATATAAATCGGCATTGCGAATTTTGTATTGAATCCGGATGCAACTTCAGTGTTTCATCGTCAATGTGATGGTCGAAGGGTAACAGTAAACCTGCTGTGGTGCATCGGTGCCTAATACTGGGCCCCCAGGAAGGAGCCAAAGTACATACGCTTCGAAACGGTACCCCTGTTGACAGAAATCGGCATTGTGAATTTTGTATTGATGCCCAATTTAATTTCTGTGTTTCATCGTCAATGGAATGGTCGAAGCGTTACAGTAAACCTGCTGTGGTGCATCGGAGTCTAACACTGAGCCATCAGGGAAGAGCCAAGAAACAGACTCCTCGAAACGTTACTCTCGCCAATATAAATCGGCATTGCGAATTTTGTATTGAATCCGGATGCAACTTCAGTGTTTCATCGTCAATGTGATGGTCAAAGGGTAACAATAAACCTGCTGTGGTGCATCGGTGCCTAATACTGGGCCCCCAGGGAGGAGCCAAAGTACATACGCTTCGAAACGGTACTCCTGTTGACAGAAATCGGCATTGTGAATTTTGTATTGATGCCCGATAAAATATCTGTGTTTCATCGTCAATGGAGTGGTCGAAGCGTTACAGTAAACCTGCTGTGGTGCATCGGAGTCTAACAAAGAGCCCCCAGTGAAGAGCCAAAAAACATACTCCCCAAAACGTTACTCTCGTCAATATAAATCGGCATTGCGAATTTTGTATTGAATCCGGATGCAATTTCTGTGTTTCATCGTCAATGTGATGGTCGAAGGGTAACAGTAAACCTGCTGTGGTGCATCGGAGTCTAACACTGAGCCCCCAGGGAAGAGCCAAAAAACAGACTCCTCGAAACGTTACTCTCGCCAATATAAATCGGCATTGCGAATTTTGTATTGAATCCGGATGCAACTTCAGTGTTTCATCGTCAACGTGATGGTCGAAGGGTAACAGTAAACCTGCTGTGGTGCATCGGTGCTTAATACATGGCCCCCAGGGAGGAGCCAAAGTACATACGCTTCGAAACGGTACTCCTGTTGACAGAAATCAGCATTGTGAATTTTGTATTGATGCCCGGTTAAATTTCTGTGTTTCATCGTCAATGTGATGGTCGAAGGGTAACAGTAAACCTGCTGTGGTGCATCGGAGTCTCACACTGAGCCCCCAGGGAAGAACCAAAGAAAATACTCCCCGAAACGTTACTCTCGTCAATATAAATCGGCAATGTGAATTTTGTATTGAATCCGGATGCAATTTCTGTGTTTCATCGTCAATGTGATGGTCGAAAATTTACAATAAACCTGCTGTGGTGCATCGGAGTCTAACACTGAGCCAGCAGGGAAGAGCCAAAGAACATACTCCCCGAAACGTCACTCTCGTCAATATAAATCGGCATTGCGAATTTTGTATTGAATCCGTATGCAATTTCTGTGTTTCATCGTCAGTGGGATGGTCGAAGGGTAACAGTAAACCTGCTGTGGTGCATCGGAGCCTACCACTGAGCCCCCAGCGAAGAGCCAAAGAACAAACACCTCGAAACGTTACTCTCGCCAATATAAATCGGCATTGCGAATTTTGTATTGAATCCGGATGCAACTTCAGTGTTTCATCGTCAATGTGATGGTCGAAGGGTAACAGTAAACCTGGTGTGGTGCATCGCAGTCTAACACTGAGCCCCCAAGGAAGAGCCAAAAAACAGAATCCTCGAAACGTTACTCTTGCCAATATAAATCGGCATTGCGAATTTTGTATTGAATACGGATGCAATTTCTGTGATTCATCGTCAATGTGATGGTCGAAAAGTTACAGTAAACCTGCTGTGGTGCATCGGAGTCTAACACTGAGCCCCCAGGTAAGAGCCAAAGAACAGACTCAACGAAACGTTACTCTCGCCAATATAAATCGGCATTGCGAATTTTGTATTGAATCCGGATGCAACTTCAGTGTTTCATCGTCAATGTGATAGTCGAAGGGTAACAGTAAACCTGCTGTGGTGCATCGGTGCCTAATACTGGGCCCCCAGGGAGGAGCCAAAGTACATACGCTTCGAAACGGTACTCCTGTTGTCAGAAATCGGCATTGTGAATTTTGTATTGATGCCCGATTGAATTTCTATGTTTCATCGTCAATGGGATGGTCGTAGCGTTACGGTAAACCTGCTGTGGTGCATCGGAGTCTAACACTGAGCCCCCAGGGAAGAGCAAAAGAACAGACTCCTCGAAACGTTACTCTCGCCAAAATAAATCGGCATTGCGAATTTTGTATTGAATCCGGATGCAACTTCAGTGTTTCATCGTCAATGTGATGGTCGAAGGGTAACAGTAAACCTGCTGTGGTGCATCGGTGCCTAATACTGGGCCCCCAGGGAGGAGCCAAATTACATACGCTTCGAAACGGTATTCCTGTTGACAGAAATCGGCATTGTGAATTTTGTAATGATGCCCGATTAATTTTCTGTGTTTCATCGTCAATGGGATGGTCGAAGCGTTACAGTAAACCTGCTGTGGTGCATCGGAGTCTAACACTGAGCCCCCAGCGAGGAGCCAAAAAACAGACTCCTCGAAACGTTACTCTCGCCAATATAAATCGGCATTGCGAATTTTGTATTGAATCCGGATGCAACTTCAGTGTTTCATCGTCAATGAGATGGTCGAAGGGTAACAGTAAACCTGCTGTGGTGCATCGGTGCCTAATATTGGGCCCCCAGGAAATAGCCAAAGTACATACGCTTCGAAACGGTACTCCTGTTGACAGAAAACGGCATTGTGAATTTTGTATTGATGCCCAATTTAATTTCTGTGTTTCATCGTCAATGGAATGGTCGAAGCGTTACAGTAAACCTGCTGTGGTGCATCGGAGTAACACTGAGCCCCCAGGGAAGAGCCAAAAAACAGACTCCTCGAAACGTTACTCTCGCCAATATAAATCGGCATTGCGAATTTTGTATTGAATCCGGATGCAACTTCAGTGTTTCATCGTCAATGTGATGGTCGAAGGGTAACAATAAACTTGCTGTGGTGCATCGGTGCCTAATACTGGGCCCCCAGGGAGGAGCCAAAGTACATACGCTTCGAAACGGTACTCCTGTTGACAGAAATCGGCATTGTGAATTTTGTATTGATGCCCGATAAAATTTCTGTGTTTCATCGTCAATGGAATGGTCGAAGCGTTACAGTAAACCTGCTGTGGTGCATCGGAGTCTAAGAAAGAGCCCCCAGGGAAGAGCCAAAAAACATACTCCCCGAAACGTTACTCTCGTCAATATAAATCGGCATTGCGAATTTTGTATTGAATCCGGATGCAATTTCTGTGTTTCATCGTCAATGTGATGGTCGAAGGGTAACAGTAAACCTGCTGTGGTGCATCGGAGTCTAACACTGAGCCCCCAGGGAAAAGCCAAAAAACAGACTCCTCGAAACGTTACTCTCGCCAATATAAATCGGCATTGCGAATTTTGTATTGAATCCGGATGCAACTTCAGTGTTTCATCGTCAATGTGATGGTCGAAGGGTAACAGTAAACCTGCTGTGGTGCATCGGTGCCTAATACTGGGCCCCCAGGAAGGAGCCAAAGTACATACGCTTCGAAACGGTACCCCTGTTGACAGAAATCGGCATTGTGAATTTTGTATTGATGCCCAATTTAATTTCTGTGTTTCATCGTCAATGGAATGGTCGAAGCGTTACAGTAAACCTGCTGTGGTGCATCGGAGTCTAACACTGAGCCATCAGGGAAGAGCCAAGAAACAGACTCCTCGAAACGTTACTCTCGCCAATATAAATCGGCATTGCGAATTTTGTATTGAATCCGGATGCAACTTCAGTGTTTCATCGTCAATGTGATGGTCAAAGGGTAACAATAAACCTGCTGTGGTGCATCGGTGCCTAATACTGGGCCCCCAGGGAGGAGCCAAAGTACATACGCTTCGAAACGGTACTCCTGTTGACAGAAATCGGCATTGTGAATTTTGTATTGATGCCCGATAAAATATCTGTGTTTCATCGTCAATGGAGTGGTCGAAGCGTTACAGTAAACCTGCTGTGGTGCATCGGAGTCTAACAAAGAGCCCCCAGTGAAGAGCCAAAAAACATACTCCCCAAAACGTTACTCTCGTCAATATAAATCGGCATTGCGAATTTTGTATTGAATCCGGATGCAATTTCTGTGTTTCATCGTCAATGTGATGGTCGAAGGGTAACAGTAAACCTGCTGTGGTGCATCGGAGTCTAACACTGAGCCCCCAGGGAAGAGCCAAAAAACAGACTCCTCGAAACGTTACTCTCGCCAATATAAATCGGCATTGCGAATTTTGTATTGAATCCGGATGCAACTTCAGTGTTTCATCGTCAACGTGATGGTCGAAGGGTAACAGTAAACCTGCTGTGGTGCATCGGTGCTTAATACATGGCCCCCAGGGAGGAGCCAAAGTACATACGCTTCGAAACGGTACTCCTGTTGACAGAAATCAGCATTGTGAATTTTGTATTGATGCCCGGTTAAATTTCTGTGTTTCATCGTCAATGTGATGGTCGAAGGGTAACAGTAAACCTGCTGTGGTGCATCGGAGTCTAACTCTGAGCCCCCAGGGAAGAGCCAAAAAACAGACTCCTCGAAACGTTACTCTCGCCAATATAAATCGGCATTGCGAATTTTGTATTGAATCCGGATGCAACTTCAGTGTTTCATCGTCAATGTGATGGTCGAAGGGTAACAGTAAACCTGCTGTGGTGCATCGGTGCCTAATACTGGGCCCCCAGGAAGGAGCCAAAGTACATACGCTTCGAAACGGTACTCCTGTTGACAGAAATCGGCATTGTGGATTTTGTATTGATGCCCAATTTAATTTCTGTGTTTCATCGTCAATGGAATGGTCGAAGCGTTACAGTAAACCTGCTGTGGTGCATCGGAGTCTAACACTGAGCCCCCAGGGAAGAGCCAAAGAACAGACTCTTCGAAACGTTACTCTCGCCAATATAAATCGGCATTGCGAATTTTGTATTGAATCCGGATGCAACTTCAGTGTTTCATCGTCAATGTGATGGTCGAAGGGTAACAATAAACCTGCTGTGGTGCATCGGTGCCTAATACTGGGCCCCCAGGGAGGAGCCAAAGTACATACGCTTCGAAACGGTACTCCTGTTGACAGAAATCGGCATTGTGAATTTTGTATTGATGCCCGATAAAATTTCTGTGTTTCATCGTCAATGGAATGGTCGAAGCGTTACAGTAAGCCTGCTGTGGTGCATCGGACTCTAACAAAGAGCCCCCAGGGAAGAGCCAAAAAACATACTCCCCGAAACGTTACTCTCGTCAATATAAATCGGCATTGCGAATTTTGTATTGAATCCGGATGCAATTTCTGTGTTTCATCGTCAATGTGATGGTCGAAGGGTAACAGTAAACCTGCTGTGGTGCATCGGAGTCTAACACTGAGCCCCCAGGGAAGAGCCAAAAAACAGACTCCTCGGAACGCTACTCTCGCCAACATAAATCGGCATTGCGAATTTTGTATTGAATCCGGATGCAACTTCAGTGTTTCATCGCCAACGTGATGGTCGAAGGGTAACAGTAAACCTGCTGTGGTGCATCGGTGCTTAATACATGGCCCCCAGGGAGGAGCCAAAGTACATACGCTTCGAAACGGTACTCCTGTTGACAGAAATCAGCATTGTGAATTTTGTATTGATGCCCGGTTAAAATTCTGTGTTTCATCGTCAATGGGATGGTCGAAGCGTTACAGTAAACCTTCTGTGGTGCATCGGAGTCTAACACTGACCCCCAGTGAAGAATCAAAGAACATACTCCCCGAAACGTTACTCTCGTCAATATAAATCGGCAATGTGAATTTTGTATTGAATCCGGATGCAATTTCTGTGTTTCATCGTCAAAGTGATGGTCGAAAATTTACAGTAAACCTGCTGTGGTGCATCGGAGTCTAACAAAGAGCCCCCAGGGAAGAGCCAAAAAACAGAATCCTCGAAACGTTACTCTCGCCACTATAAATCTTCATTGCGAATTTTGTATTGAATACGGTTGCAATTTCTGTGATTCATCGTCAATGTGATGGTCGAAAAGTTACAGTAAACCTGCTGTGGTGCATCGGAGTCTAACACTGAGTCCCCTGGGAAGAGCCAAATAACAGACTCTTCGATACGTTACTCTCGCCAATATAAATCGGCAATGCGAATTTTGTATTGAATCCGGATGCAACTTCAGTGTTTCATCGTCAATGTGATGGTCGAAGGGTAACAGTAAACCTGCTGTGGTGCATCGGTGCCTAATACTGGGCCCCCAGGGAGGAGCCAAAGTACATACGCTTCGAAACGGTACTCCTGTTGACAGAAATCGGCATTGTGAATTTTGTATTGATGCCCATTTAATTTCTGTGTTTCATCGTCAATGGGATGGTCGAAGCGTTACAGTAAACCTGCTGTGGTGCATCGGAGTCTAACACTGAGTCCCCTGGGAAGAGCCAAATAACAGACTGTTCGATACGTTACTCTCGCCAATATAAATCGGCAATGCGAATTTTGTATTGAATCCGGATGCAACTTCAGTGTTTCATCGTCAATGTGATGGTCGAAGGGTAACAGTAAACCTGCTGTGGTGAATCGGTGCCTAATACTGGGCCCCCAGGGAGGAGCCAAAGTACATACGCTTCGAAACGGAATTCCTGTTGACAGAAATCGGCATTGTGAATTTTGTATTGATGCCCGATTAAATTTCTGTGTTTCATCGTCAATGGGATGGTCGAAGCGTTACAGTAAACCTGCTGTGGTGCATCGGAGTCTAACACTGAGCCCCCAGCGAAGAGCCAAAAAACAGACTCTTCGAAACGTTATTCTCGCCAATATAAACCGGCATTGCGAATTTTGTATTGAATCCGGATGCAAATTCAGTGTCTCATCGTCAATTTGATGGTCGAAGGGTAACAGTAAACCTGCTGTGGTGCATCGGTGCCTAATACTGGGCCCCCAGAGAGGAGCCAAAGTACATACGCTTCGAAACGGTATTCCTGTTGACAGAAATTGGCATTGTGAATTTTGTATTGATGCCCGATTAAATATCTGTGTTTCATCGTCAATGGGATGGTCGAAGCGTTACAGTAAACCTGCTGTGGTGCATGGGAGTCTAGCACTGAGCCCCCAGGGAAGAGCCAAAAAACAGACTCCTCGAAACGTTACTCTCACCAATATAAATCGGCATTGCGAATTTTGTATTGAATCCGGATGCAACTTCTGTGTTTCATCGTCAATGTGATGGTCGAAGGGTAACAGTAAACCTGCTGTGGTGCATCGGTGCCTAAAACTGGGCCCCCAGGAAGGGCCCAAAGTACATACGCTTCGAAACGGTACTCCTGTTGACAGAAATCGGCATTGTGAATTTTGTATTGATGCCCAATTAAATTTCTGTGTTTCATCGTCAATGGAATGGTTGAAGCGTTACAGTAAACCTGCTGTGGTGCATTGGAGTCTAACACTGAGCCCCCAGGGAAGAGACAAAAAACAGACTCTTCGAAACGTTACTCTCGCCAATATAAATTGGCATTGCTAATTTTGTGTTGAATCCGGATGCAACTTCAGTGTTTCATCGTCAATGTGATGGTCGAAGGGTAACAGTAAACCTGCTGTGGTGCATCGGTGCCTAATAGTGGGCCCCCAGGGAGGAGCCAAAGTACATACGCTTCGAAACGGTACTCCTGTTGACAGAAATCGGCATTGTGAATTTTGTATTGATGCGCAATTTAATTTCTGTGTTTCATCGTCAATGGGATTGTGGGATTGTAGAAGCGTTACAGTGAACCTTCTGTGGTGCATCGGAGTCTAACACTGAGCCCCCAGGTCAGAGCCAAAAAACAGACTCTTCGAAACGTTACTCTCGCCAATATAAATCGGCATTGCGAATTTTGTATTGAATCCGGATGCAACTTCAGTGTTTCATCGTCAATGTGATGGTCGAAGGGTAACAGTAAACCTGCTGTGGTGCATCGGTGCCTAATAGTGGGCCCCCAGGGAGGAGCCGAAGTACATACGCTTCGAAAGGGTACTCCTGTTGACAGAAATCGGCATTGTGAATTTTGTATTGATGCCCGATTAAATTTCTGTGTTTCATTGTCAATGGAATGGTCGAAGCGTTACAGTAAACCTGCTGTGGTGCATCGGAGTCTAACACTGAGCCCCCAGGGAAGAGCCAAAAAACAGACTCCTCGAAACCTTACTCTCGCCAATATAAATCGGCATTGCGAATTTTGTATTGAATCCGGATGCAACTTCAGTGTTTGATCGTCAATGTGATGGTCGAAGGGTAACAGTAAACCTGCTGTGGTGCATCGGTGCCTAATACTGGGCCCCCAGGGAGGAGCCAAATTACATACGCTTCGAAACGGTATTCCTGTTGACAGAAATCGGCATTGTGAATTTTGTAATGATGCCCGATTAATTTTCTGTGTTTCATCGTCAATGGGATGGTCGAAGCGTTACAGTAAACCTGCTGTGGTGCATCGGAGTCTAACACTGAGCCCCCAGCGAGGAGCCAAAAAACAGACTCCTCGAAACGTTACTCTCGCCAATATAAATCGGCATTGCGAATTTTGTATTGAATCCGGATGCAACTTCAGTGTTTCATCGTCAATGAGATGGTCGAAGGGTAACAGTAAACCTGCTGTGGTGCATCGGTGCCTAATATTGGGCCCCCAGGAAATAGCCAAAGTACATACGCTTCGAAACGGTACTCCTGTTGACAGAAAACGGCATTGTGAATTTTGTATTGATGCCCAATTTAATTTCTGTGTTTCATCGTCAATGGAATGGTCGAAGCGTTACAGTAAACCTGCTGTGGTGCATCGGAGTAACACTGAGCCCCCAGGGAAGAGCCAAAAAACAGACTCCTCGAAACGTTACTCTCGCCAATATAAATCGGCATTGCGAATTTTGTATTGAATCCGGATGCAACTTCAGTGTTTCATCGTCAATGTGATGGTCGAAGGGTAACAATAAACTTGCTGTGGTGCATCGGTGCCTAATACTGGGCCCCCAGGGAGGAGCCAAAGTACATACGCTTCGAAACGGTACTCCTGTTGACAGAAATCGGCATTGTGAATTTTGTATTGATGCCCGATAAAATTTCTGTGTTTCATCGTCAATGGAATGGTCGAAGCGTTACAGTAAACCTGCTGTGGTGCATCGGAGTCTAAGAAAGAGCCCCCAGGGAAGAGCCAAAAAACATACTCCCCGAAACGTTACTCTCGTCAATATAAATCGGCATTGCGAATTTTGTATTGAATCCGGATGCAATTTCTGTGTTTCATCGTCAATGTGATGGTCGAAGGGTAACAGTAAACCTGCTGTGGTGCATCGGAGTCTAACACTGAGCCCCCAGGGAAAAGCCAAAAAACAGACTCCTCGAAACGTTACTCTCGCCAATATAAATCGGCATTGCGAATTTTGTATTGAATCCGGATGCAACTTCAGTGTTTCATCGTCAATGTGATGGTCGAAGGGTAACAGTAAACCTGCTGTGGTGCATCGGTGCCTAATACTGGGCCCCCAGGAAGGAGCCAAAGTACATACGCTTCGAAACGGTACCCCTGTTGACAGAAATCGGCATTGTGAATTTTGTATTGATGCCCAATTTAATTTCTGTGTTTCATCGTCAATGGAATGGTCGAAGCGTTACAGTAAACCTGCTGTGGTGCATCGGAGTCTAACACTGAGCCATCAGGGAAGAGCCAAGAAACAGACTCCTCGAAACGTTACTCTCGCCAATATAAATCGGCATTGCGAATTTTGTATTGAATCCGGATGCAACTTCAGTGTTTCATCGTCAATGTGATGGTCAAAGGGTAACAATAAACCTGCTGTGGTGCATCGGTGCCTAATACTGGGCCCCCAGGGAGGAGCCAAAGTACATACGCTTCGAAACGGTACTCCTGTTGACAGAAATCGGCATTGTGAATTTTGTATTGATGCCCGATAAAATATCTGTGTTTCATCGTCAATGGAGTGGTCGAAGCGTTACAGTAAACCTGCTGTGGTGCATCGGAGTCTAACAAAGAGCCCCCAGTGAAGAGCCAAAAAACATACTCCCCAAAACGTTACTCTCGTCAATATAAATCGGCATTGCGAATTTTGTATTGAATCCGGATGCAATTTCTGTGTTTCATCGTCAATGTGATGGTCGAAGGGTAACAGTAAACCTGCTGTGGTGCATCGGAGTCTAACACTGAGCCCCCAGGGAAGAGCCAAAAAACAGACTCCTCGAAACGTTACTCTCGCCAATATAAATCGGCATTGCGAATTTTGTATTGAATCCGGATGCAACTTCAGTGTTTCATCGTCAACGTGATGGTCGAAGGGTAACAGTAAACCTGCTGTGGTGCATCGGTGCTTAATACATGGCCCCCAGGGAGGAGCCAAAGTACATACGCTTCGAAACGGTACTCCTGTTGACAGAAATCAGCATTGTGAATTTTGTATTGATGCCCGGTTAAATTTCTGTGTTTCATCGTCAATGTGATGGTCGAAGGGTAACAGTAAACCTGCTGTGGTGCATCGGAGTCTAACTCTGAGCCCCCAGGGAAGAGCCAAAAAACAGACTCCTCGAAACGTTACTCTCGCCAATATAAATCGGCATTGCGAATTTTGTATTGAATCCGGATGCAACTTCAGTGTTTCATCGTCAATGTGATGGTCGAAGGGTAACAGTAAACCTGCTGTGGTGCATCGGTGCCTAATACTGGGCCCCCAGGAAGGAGCCAAAGTACATACGCTTCGAAACGGTACTCCTGTTGACAGAAATCGGCATTGTGGATTTTGTATTGATGCCCAATTTAATTTCTGTGTTTCATCGTCAATGGAATGGTCGAAGCGTTACAGTAAACCTGCTGTGGTGCATCGGAGTCTAACACTGAGCCCCCAGGGAAGAGCCAAAGAACAGACTCTTCGAAACGTTACTCTCGCCAATATAAATCGGCATTGCGAATTTTGTATTGAATCCGGATGCAACTTCAGTGTTTCATCGTCAATGTGATGGTCGAAGGGTAACAATAAACCTGCTGTGGTGCATCGGTGCCTAATACTGGGCCCCCAGGGAGGAGCCAAAGTACATACGCTTCGAAACGGTACTCCTGTTGACAGAAATCGGCATTGTGAATTTTGTATTGATGCCCGATAAAATTTCTGTGTTTCATCGTCAATGGAATGGTCGAAGCGTTACAGTAAGCCTGCTGTGGTGCATCGGACTCTAACAAAGAGCCCCCAGGGAAGAGCCAAAAAACATACTCCCCGAAACGTTACTCTCGTCAATATAAATCGGCATTGCGAATTTTGTATTGAATCCGGATGCAATTTCTGTGTTTCATCGTCAATGTGATGGTCGAAGGGTAACAGTAAACCTGCTGTGGTGCATCGGAGTCTAACACTGAGCCCCCAGGGAAGAGCCAAAAAACAGACTCCTCGGAACGCTACTCTCGCCAACATAAATCGGCATTGCGAATTTTGTATTGAATCCGGATGCAACTTCAGTGTTTCATCGCCAACGTGATGGTCGAAGGGTAACAGTAAACCTGCTGTGGTGCATCGGTGCTTAATACATGGCCCCCAGGGAGGAGCCAAAGTACATACGCTTCGAAACGGTACTCCTGTTGACAGAAATCAGCATTGTGAATTTTGTATTGATGCCCGGTTAAAATTCTGTGTTTCATCGTCAATGGGATGGTCGAAGCGTTACAGTAAACCTTCTGTGGTGCATCGGAGTCTAACACTGACCCCCAGTGAAGAATCAAAGAACATACTCCCCGAAACGTTACTCTCGTCAATATAAATCGGCAATGTGAATTTTGTATTGAATCCGGATGCAATTTCTGTGTTTCATCGTCAAAGTGATGGTCGAAAATTTACAGTAAACCTGCTGTGGTGCATCGGAGTCTAACAAAGAGCCCCCAGGGAAGAGCCAAAAAACAGAATCCTCGAAACGTTACTCTCGCCACTATAAATCTTCATTGCGAATTTTGTATTGAATACGGTTGCAATTTCTGTGATTCATCGTCAATGTGATGGTCGAAAAGTTACAGTAAACCTGCTGTGGTGCATCGGAGTCTAACACTGAGTCCCCTGGGAAGAGCCAAATAACAGACTCTTCGATACGTTACTCTCGCCAATATAAATCGGCAATGCGAATTTTGTATTGAATCCGGATGCAACTTCAGTGTTTCATCGTCAATGTGATGGTCGAAGGGTAACAGTAAACCTGCTGTGGTGCATCGGTGCCTAATACTGGGCCCCCAGGGAGGAGCCAAAGTACATACGCTTCGAAACGGTACTCCTGTTGACAGAAATCGGCATTGTGAATTTTGTATTGATGCCCATTTAATTTCTGTGTTTCATCGTCAATGGGATGGTCGAAGCGTTACAGTAAACCTGCTGTGGTGCATCGGAGTCTAACACTGAGTCCCCTGGGAAGAGCCAAATAACAGACTGTTCGATACGTTACTCTCGCCAATATAAATCGGCAATGCGAATTTTGTATTGAATCCGGATGCAACTTCAGTGTTTCATCGTCAATGTGATGGTCGAAGGGTAACAGTAAACCTGCTGTGGTGAATCGGTGCCTAATACTGGGCCCCCAGGGAGGAGCCAAAGTACATACGCTTCGAAACGGAATTCCTGTTGACAGAAATCGGCATTGTGAATTTTGTATTGATGCCCGATTAAATTTCTGTGTTTCATTGTCAATGGAATGGTCGAAGCGTTACAGTAAACCTGCTGTGGTGCATCGGAGTCTAACACTGAGCCCCCAGGGAAGAGCCAAAAAACAGACTCCTCGAAACCTTACTCTCGCCAATATAAATCGGCATTGCGAATTTTGTATTGAATCCGGATGCAACTTCAGTGTTTGATCGTCAATGTGATGGTCGAAGGGTAACAGTAAACCTGCTGTGGTGCATCGGTGCCTAATACTGGGCCCCCAGGGAGGAGCCAAATTACATACGCTTCGAAACGGTATTCCTGTTGACAGAAATCGGCATTGTGAATTTTGTAATGATGCCCGATTAATTTTCTGTGTTTCATCGTCAATGGGATGGTCGAAGCGTTACAGTAAACCTGCTGTGGTGCATCGGAGTCTAACACTGAGCCCCCAGCGAGGAGCCAAAAAACAGACTCCTCGAAACGTTACTCTCGCCAATATAAATCGGCATTGCGAATTTTGTATTGAATCCGGATGCAACTTCAGTGTTTCATCGTCAATGAGATGGTCGAAGGGTAACAGTAAACCTGCTGTGGTGCATCGGTGCCTAATATTGGGCCCCCAGGAAATAGCCAAAGTACATACGCTTCGAAACGGTACTCCTGTTGACAGAAAACGGCATTGTGAATTTTGTATTGATGCCCAATTTAATTTCTGTGTTTCATCGTCAATGGAATGGTCGAAGCGTTACAGTAAACCTGCTGTGGTGCATCGGAGTAACACTGAGCCCCCAGGGAAGAGCCAAAAAACAGACTCCTCGAAACGTTACTCTCGCCAATATAAATCGGCATTGCGAATTTTGTATTGAATCCGGATGCAACTTCAGTGTTTCATCGTCAATGTGATGGTCGAAGGGTAACAATAAACTTGCTGTGGTGCATCGGTGCCTAATACTGGGCCCCCAGGGAGGAGCCAAAGTACATACGCTTCGAAACGGTACTCCTGTTGACAGAAATCGGCATTGTGAATTTTGTATTGATGCCCGATAAAATTTCTGTGTTTCATCGTCAATGGAATGGTCGAAGCGTTACAGTAAACCTGCTGTGGTGCATCGGAGTCTAAGAAAGAGCCCCCAGGGAAGAGCCAAAAAACATACTCCCCGAAACGTTACTCTCGTCAATATAAATCGGCATTGCGAATTTTGTATTGAATCCGGATGCAATTTCTGTGTTTCATCGTCAATGTGATGGTCGAAGGGTAACAGTAAACCTGCTGTGGTGCATCGGAGTCTAACACTGAGCCCCCAGGGAAAAGCCAAAAAACAGACTCCTCGAAACGTTACTCTCGCCAATATAAATCGGCATTGCGAATTTTGTATTGAATCCGGATGCAACTTCAGTGTTTCATCGTCAATGTGATGGTCGAAGGGTAACAGTAAACCTGCTGTGGTGCATCGGTGCCTAATACTGGGCCCCCAGGAAGGAGCCAAAGTACATACGCTTCGAAACGGTACCCCTGTTGACAGAAATCGGCATTGTGAATTTTGTATTGATGCCCAATTTAATTTCTGTGTTTCATCGTCAATGGAATGGTCGAAGCGTTACAGTAAACCTGCTGTGGTGCATCGGAGTCTAACACTGAGCCATCAGGGAAGAGCCAAGAAACAGACTCCTCGAAACGTTACTCTCGCCAATATAAATCGGCATTGCGAATTTTGTATTGAATCCGGATGCAACTTCAGTGTTTCATCGTCAATGTGATGGTCAAAGGGTAACAATAAACCTGCTGTGGTGCATCGGTGCCTAATACTGGGCCCCCAGGGAGGAGCCAAAGTACATACGCTTCGAAACGGTACTCCTGTTGACAGAAATCGGCATTGTGAATTTTGTATTGATGCCCGATAAAATATCTGTGTTTCATCGTCAATGGAGTGGTCGAAGCGTTACAGTAAACCTGCTGTGGTGCATCGGAGTCTAACAAAGAGCCCCCAGTGAAGAGCCAAAAAACATACTCCCCAAAACGTTACTCTCGTCAATATAAATCGGCATTGCGAATTTTGTATTGAATCCGGATGCAATTTCTGTGTTTCATCGTCAATGTGATGGTCGAAGGGTAACAGTAAACCTGCTGTGGTGCATCGGAGTCTAACACTGAGCCCCCAGGGAAGAGCCAAAAAACAGACTCCTCGAAACGTTACTCTCGCCAATATAAATCGGCATTGCGAATTTTGTATTGAATCCGGATGCAACTTCAGTGTTTCATCGTCAACGTGATGGTCGAAGGGTAACAGTAAACCTGCTGTGGTGCATCGGTGCTTAATACATGGCCCCCAGGGAGGAGCCAAAGTACATACGCTTCGAAACGGTACTCCTGTTGACAGAAATCAGCATTGTGAATTTTGTATTGATGCCCGGTTAAATTTCTGTGTTTCATCGTCAATGTGATGGTCGAAGGGTAACAGTAAACCTGCTGTGGTGCATCGGAGTCTAACTCTGAGCCCCCAGGGAAGAGCCAAAAAACAGACTCCTCGAAACGTTACTCTCGCCAATATAAATCGGCATTGCGAATTTTGTATTGAATCCGGATGCAACTTCAGTGTTTCATCGTCAATGTGATGGTCGAAGGGTAACAGTAAACCTGCTGTGGTGCATCGGTGCCTAATACTGGGCCCCCAGGAAGGAGCCAAAGTACATACGCTTCGAAACGGTACTCCTGTTGACAGAAATCGGCATTGTGGATTTTGTATTGATGCCCAATTTAATTTCTGTGTTTCATCGTCAATGGAATGGTCGAAGCGTTACAGTAAACCTGCTGTGGTGCATCGGAGTCTAACACTGAGCCCCCAGGGAAGAGCCAAAGAACAGACTCTTCGAAACGTTACTCTCGCCAATATAAATCGGCATTGCGAATTTTGTATTGAATCCGGATGCAACTTCAGTGTTTCATCGTCAATGTGATGGTCGAAGGGTAACAATAAACCTGCTGTGGTGCATCGGTGCCTAATACTGGGCCCCCAGGGAGGAGCCAAAGTACATACGCTTCGAAACGGTACTCCTGTTGACAGAAATCGGCATTGTGAATTTTGTATTGATGCCCGATAAAATTTCTGTGTTTCATCGTCAATGGAATGGTCGAAGCGTTACAGTAAGCCTGCTGTGGTGCATCGGACTCTAACAAAGAGCCCCCAGGGAAGAGCCAAAAAACATACTCCCCGAAACGTTACTCTCGTCTATATAAATCGGCATTGCGAATTTTGTATTGAATCCGGATGCAATTTCTGTGTTTCATCGTCAATGTGATGGTCGAAGGGTAACAGTAAACCTGCTGTGGTGCATCGGAGTCTAACACTGAGCCCCCAGGGAAGAGCCAAAAAACAGACTCCTCGGAACGCTACTCTCGCCAACATAAATCGGCATTGCGAATTTTGTATTGAATCCGGATGCAACTTCAGTGTTTCATCGCCAACGTGATGGTCGAAGGGTAACAGTAAACCTGCTGTGGTGCATCGGTGCTTAATACATGGCCCCCAGGGAGGAGCCAAAGTACATACGCTTCGAAACGGTACTCCTGTTGACAGAAATCAGCATTGTGAATTTTGTATTGATGCCCGGTTAAAATTCTGTGTTTCATCGTCAATGGGATGGTCGAAGCGTTACAGTAAACCTTCTGTGGTGCATCGGAGTCTAACACTGACCCCCAGTGAAGAATCAAAGAACATACTCCCCGAAACGTTACTCTCGTCAATATAAATCGGCAATGTGAATTTTGTATTGAATCCGGATGCAATTTCTGTGTTTCATCGTCAAAGTGATGGTCGAAAATTTACAGTAAACCTGCTGTGGTGCATCGGAGTCTAACAAAGAGCCCCCAGGGAAGAGCCAAAAAACAGAATCCTCGAAACGTTACTCTCGCCACTATAAATCTTCATTGCGAATTTTGTATTGAATACGGTTGCAATTTCTGTGATTCATCGTCAATGTGATGGTCGAAAAGTTACAGTAAACCTGCTGTGGTGCATCGGAGTCTAACACTGAGTCCCCTGGGAAGAGCCAAATAACAGACTCTTCGATACGTTACTCTCGCCAATATAAATCGGCAATGCGAATTTTGTATTGAATCCGGATGCAACTTCAGTGTTTCATCGTCAATGTGATGGTCGAAGGGTAACAGTAAACCTGCTGTGGTGCATCGGTGCCTAATACTGGGCCCCCAGGGAGGAGCCAAAGTACATACGCTTCGAAACGGTACTCCTGTTGACAGAAATCGGCATTGTGAATTTTGTATTGATGCCCATTTAATTTCTGTGTTTCATCGTCAATGGGATGGTCGAAGCGTTACAGTAAACCTGCTGTGGTGCATCGGAGTCTAACACTGAGTCCCCTGGGAAGAGCCAAATAACAGACTGTTCGATACGTTACTCTCGCCAATATAAATCGGCAATGCGAATTTTGTATTGAATCCGGATGCAACTTCAGTGTTTCATCGTCAATGTGATGGTCGAAGGGTAACAGTAAACCTGCTGTGGTGAATCGGTGCCTAATACTGGGCCCCCAGGGAGGAGCCAAAGTACATACGCTTCGAAACGGAATTCCTGTTGACAGAAATCGGCATTGTGAATTTTGTATTGATGCCCGATTAAATTTCTGTGTTTCATCGTCAATGGGATGGTCGAAGCGTTACAGTAAACCTGCTGTGGTGCATCGGAGTCTAACACTGAGCCCCCAGCGAAGAGCCAAAAAACAGACTCTTCGAAACGTTATTCTCGCCAATATAAACCGGCATTGCGAATTTTGTATTGAATCCGGATGCAAATTCAGTGTCTCATCGTCAATTTGATGGTCGAAGGGTAACAGTAAACCTGCTGTGGTGCATCGGTGCCTAATACTGGGCCCCCAGAGAGGAGCCAAAGTACATACGCTTCGAAACGGTATTCCTGTTGACAGAAATTGGCATTGTGAATTTTGTATTGATGCCCGATTAAATATCTGTGATTCATCGTCAATGGGATGGTCGAAGCGTTACAGTAAACCTGCTGTGGTGCATGGGAGTCTAGCACTGAGCCCCCAGGGAAGAGCCAAAAAACAGACTCCTCGAAACGTTACTCTCACCAATATAAATCGGCATTGCGAATTTTGTATTGAATCCGGATGCAACTTCTGTGTTTCATCGTCAATGTGATGGTCGAAGGGTAACAGTAAACCTGCTGTGGTGCATCGGTGCCTAAAACTGGGCCCCCAGGAAGGGCCCAAAGTACATACGCTTCGAAACGGTACTCCTGTTGACAGAAATCGGCATTGTGAATTTTGTATTGATGCCCAATTAAATTTCTGTGTTTCATCGTCAATGGAATGGTTGAAGCGTTACAGTAAACCTGCTGTGGTGCATTGGAGTCTAACACTGAGCCCCCAGGGAAGAGACAAAAAACAGACTCTTCGAAACGTTACTCTCGCCAATATAAATTGGCATTGCTAATTTTGTGTTGAATCCGGATGCAACTTCAGTGTTTCATCGTCAATGTGATGGTCGAAGGGTAACAGTAAACCTGCTGTGGTGCATCGGTGCCTAATAGTGGGCCCCCAGGGAGGAGCCAAAGTACATACGCTTCGAAACGGTACTCCTGTTGACAGAAATCGGCATTGTGAATTTTGTATTGATGCGCAATTTAATTTCTGTGTTTCATCGTCAATGGGATTGTGGGATTGTAGAAGCGTTACAGTGAACCTTCTGTGGTGCATCGGAGTCTAACACTGAGCCCCCAGGTCAGAGCCAAAAAACAGACTCTTCGAAACGTTACTCTCGCCAATATAAATCGGCATTGCGAATTTTGTATTGAATCCGGATGCAACTTCAGTGTTTCATCGTCAATGTGATGGTCGAAGGGTAACAGTAAACCTGCTGTGGTGCATCGGTGCCTAATAGTGGGCCCCCAGGGAGGAGCCGAAGTACATACGCTTCGAAAGGGTACTCCTGTTGACAGAAATCGGCATTGTGAATTTTGTATTGATGCCCGATTAAATTTCTGTGTTTCATTGTCAATGGAATGGTCGAAGCGTTACAGTAAACCTGCTGTGGTGCATCGGAGTCTAACACTGAGCCCCCAGGGAAGAGCCAAAAAACAGACTCCTCGAAACCTTACTCTCGCCAATATAAATCGGCATTGCGAATTTTGTATTGAATCCGGATGCAACTTCAGTGTTTGATCGTCAATGTGATGGTCGAAGGGTAACAGTAAACCTGCTGTGGTGCATCGGTGCCTAATACTGGGCCCCCAGGGAGGAGCCAAAGTACATACGCTTCGAAACGGTACTCCTGTTGACAGAAATCGGCATTGTGAATTTTGTATTGATGCCCAATTAAATTTCTGTGTTTCATCGTCAATGGAATGGTCGAAGCGTTACAGTTAACCTGCTGTGGTGCATCGGAGTCTAACACTGAGCCCCCAGGGACGAGCCAAAAACAGACTCCTCGAAACGTTACTCTCGCCAATATAAATCGGCATTGCGAATTTTGTATTGAATCCGGATGCAACTTCAGTGTTTCATCGTCAATGTGATGGTCGAAGGGTAACAGTAAACCTGCTGTGGTGCATCGGTGCCTAATACTGGGCCCCCAGGGAGGAGCCAAAGTACATACGCTTCGAAACGGAATTCCTGTTGACAGAAATCGGCATTGTGAATTTTGTATTGATGCCCGATTAAATTTCTGTGTTTCATCGTCAATGGGATGGTCGAAGCGTTACAGTAAACCTGCTGTGGTGCATCGGAGTCTAACACTGAGCCCCCAGCGAAGAGCCAAAAAACAGACTCTTCGAAACGTTACTCTCGCCAATATAAATCGGCATTGCGAATTTTGTATTGAATCCGGATGCAACGTCAGTGTCTCATCGTCAATTTGATGGTCGAAGGGTAACAGTAAACCTGCTGTGGTGCATCGGTGCCTAATACTGGGCCCCCAGGGAGGAGCCAAAGTACATACGCTGAGCCCCCAGGGACGAGCCAAAAAACAGACTCCTCGAAACGTTACTCTCGCCAATATAAATCGGCATTGCGGATTTTGTATTGAATCCGGATGCAACTTCAGTGTTTCATCGTCAATGTGATGGTTGAAGGGTAACAGTAAACCTGCTGTGGTGCATCGGTGCCTAATACTGGGCCCCCAGGGAGGAGCCAAAGTACATACGCTTCGAAACGGAATTCCTGTTGACAGAAATCGGCATTGTGAATTTTGTATTGATGCCCGATTAAATTTCTGTGTTTCATCGTCAATGGGATGGTCGAAGAGTTACAGTAAACCTACTGTGGTGCATCGGAGTCTAACACTGAGCCCCCAGCGCAGAGCCAAAAAACAGACTCTTCGAAACGTTACTCTCGCCAATATAAATCGGCATTGCGAATTTTGTATTGAATCCGGATGCAACTTCAGTGTCTCATCGTCAATTTGATGGTCGAAGGGTAACAGTAAACCTGCTGTGGTGCATCGGTGCCTAATACTGGGCCCCCAGAGAGGAGCCAAAGTACATACGCTTCGAAACGGTATTCCTGTTGACAGAAATTGGCATTGTGAATTTTGTATTGATGCCCGATTAAATATCTGTGTTTCATCGTCAATGGGATGGTCGAAGCGTTACAGTAAACCTGCTGTGGTGCATCGGAGTCTAGCACTGAGCCCGCAGGGAAGAGCCAAAAAACAGACTCCTCGAAACGTTACTCTCACCAATATAAATCGGCATTGCGAATTTTGTATTGAATCCGAATGCAACTTCTGTGTTTCATCGTCAATGTGATGGTCGAAGGGTAACAGTAAACCTGCTGTGGTGCATCGGTGCCTAAAACTGGGCCCCCAGGAAGGGCCCAAAGTACATACGCTTCGAAACGGTACTCCTGTTGACAGAAATCGGCATTGTGAATTTTGTATTGATGCCCAATTTAATTTCTGTGTTTCATCGTCAATGGAATGGTTGAAGCGTTACAGTAAACCTGCTGTGGTGCATTGGAGTCTAACACTGAGCCCCCAGGGGAGAGACAAAAAACAGACTCTTCGAAACGTTACTCTCGCCAATATAAATCGGCATTGCGAATTTTGTATTGAATCCGAATGCAACTTCTGTGTTTCATCGTCAATGTGATGGTCGAAGGGTAACAGTAAACCTGCTGTGGTGCATCGGTGCCTAATACTGGGCCCCCAGGGAGGAGCCAAAGTACATACGCTTCGAAACGGAATTCCTGTTGACAGAAATCGGCATTGTGAATTTTGTATTGATGCCCGATTAAATTTCTGTGTTTCATCGTCAATGGGATGGTCGAAGCGTTACAGTAAACCTGCTGTGGTGCATCGGAGTCTAACACTGAGCCCCCAGCGAAGAGCCAAAAAACAGACTCTTCGAAACGTTATTCTCGCCAATATAAATCGGCATTGCGAATTTTGTATTGAATCCGGATGCAACTTCAGTGTCTCATCGTCAATTTGATGGTCGAAGGGTAACAGTAAACCTGCTGTGGTGCATCGGTGCCTAATACTGGGCCCCCAGAGAGGAGCCAAAGTACATACGCTTCGAAACGGTATTCCTGTTGACAGAAATTGGCATTGTGAATTTTGTATTGATGCCCGATTAAATATCTGTGTTTCATCGTCAATGGGATGGTCGAAGCGTTACAGTAAACCTGCTGTGGTGCATCGGAGTCTAGCACTGAGCCCGCAGGGAAGAGCCAAAAAACAGACTCCTCGAAACGTTACTCTCACCAATATAAATCGGCATTGCGAATTTAGTATTGAATCCGAATGCAACTTCTGTGTTTCATCGTCAATGTGATGGTCGAAGGGTAACAGTAAACCTGCTGTGGTGCATCGGTGCCTAAAACTGGGCCCCCAGGAAGGGCCCAAAGTACATACGCTTCGAAACGGTACTCCTGTTGACAGAAATCGGCATTGTGAAATTTGTATTGATGCCCAATTAAATTTCTGTGTTTCATCGTCAATGGAATGGTTGAAGCGTTACAGTAAACCTGCTGTGGTGCATTGGAGTCTAACACTGAGCCCCCAGGGGGGAGACAAAAAACAGACTCCTCGAAACGTTACTCTCGCCAATATAAATTGGCATTGCTGATTTTGTGTTGAATCCGGATGCAACTTCAGTGTTTCATCGTCAATGTGATGGTCGAAGGGTAACAGTAAACCTGCTGTGGTGCATCGGTGCCTAATACTGGGCCCCCAGGGAGGAGCCAAAGTACATACGCTTCGAAACGGTACTCCTGTTGACAGAAATCGGCATTGTGAATTTTGTATTGATGCGCAATTTAATTTCTGTGTTTCATCGTCAATGGGATTGTGGGATTGTAGAAGCGTTACAGTGAACCTGCTGTGGTGCATCGGAGTCTAACACTGAGCCCCCAGGGAAGAGCCAAAAAACAGACTCTTCGAAACGTTACTCTCGCCAATATAAATCGGCATTGCGAATTTTGTATTGAATCCGGATGCAACTTCAGTGTTTCATCGTCAATGTGATGGTCGAAGGGTAACAGTAAACCTTCTGTGGTGCATCGGTGCTTAATACTGGGCCCCCAGAGAGGAGCCAAAGTACATACGCTTCGAAACGGTACTCCTGTTGACAGAAATCGGCATTGTGAATTTTGTATTGATGCCCAATTTAATTTCTGTGTTTCAATGTCAATGGAATGGTCGAAGCGTTACAGTAAACCTGCTGTGGTGCATAGGAGTCTAAAACTGAGCCCCCAGGGAAGAGCCAAAAAACAGACTCTTCGAAACGTTACTCTTGCCAATATAAATCGGCATTGCGAAATTTGTATTGAATCCGGATGCAACTTCAGTGTCTCATCGTCAATGTGATGGTCGAAAGGTAACAGTAAACCTGCTGTGGTGCATCGGTGCCTAATAGTGGGCCCCCAGGGAGGAGCCAAAGTACATACGCTTCGAAACGGTACTCCTGTTGACAGAAATCGGCATTGTGAATTTTGTATTGATGCCCGATTAAATTTCTGTGTCTCATCGTCAATGGGATGGACGAAGCGTTATAGTAAACCTGCTGTGGTGCTTCGGAGTCTAACACTGAGCCCCCAGGGAAGAGCCAAACAACAGGCTCTTCGAAACGTTACTGTCGCCAATATAAATTGGCATTGCGAATTTTGTATTGAATCCGGATGCAACTTCAGTGTTTCATCGTCAGTGTGATGGTCGAAGAGTAACAGTAAACCTGCTGTGGTGCATCGGTGCCTAATACTGGGCCCCCAGGGAGGAGCCAAAGTACATAAGCTTCGAAACGTTACTCCTTTTGACAGAAATCGGCATTGTGAATTTTGTATTGCTGCCCAATTAAATTTCTGTGTTTCATCGTCAATGGGATGGACGAAGCGTTACAGTAAACCTGCTGTGGTGCATCGAAGTCTAACACTGAGCCCCCAGGGAAGAGCCAAAAAACAGACTCCTCGAAACGTTACTCTCGCCAATATAAATCGGCATTGCGAATTTTGTATTGAATCCGGATGAAACTTCAGTGTTTCATCGTCAATGTGATGGTCGAAGGGTAACAGTGAATTTGCTGTGCTGCATCGGTGCCTAATACTGGGCCCCAGGGAGGGGCCAAAGTACATACGCTTCGAAACGGAACTCCTGTTGACAGAAATCGGCATTGTGAATTTTGTATTGATGCCCGATAAAATTTCTGTGTTTCATCGTCAATGGGATTGTGGGATTGTAGAAGCGTTACAGTGAACCTGCTGTAGTGCATGGGAGTCTAACACTGAGCCCCCAGGGAAGAGCCAAAAAACAGACTGCTCGAAACGTTACTCTCGCCAATATAAATCGGCATTGCGAATTTTGTATTGAATCCGGATGCAACTTCAGTGTTTCATCGTCAATGTGATGGTCGAAGGGTAACAGTAAGCCTGCTGTGGTGCATCGGTGCCTAATACTGGGCCCCCAGGAAGGGGCCAAAGTACATACGCTTCGAAACGGTACTCCTGTTGACAGAAATCGGCATTGTGAATTTTGTATTGATGCCCAATTTAATTTCTGTGTTTCATCGTCAATGGAATGGTCGAAGCGTTACAGTAAACCTGCTGTGGTGCATCGGAGTCTAACACTGAGCCCCCAGGGAAGAGCCAAAAAACAGACTTCTCGAAACGTTACTCTCACCAATATAAATCGGCATTGCGAATTTTGTATTGAATCCGGATGCAACTTCTGTGTTTCATCGTCAATGTGATGGTCGAAGGGTAACAGTAAACCTGCTGTGGTGCATCGGTGCCTAATACTGGGCCCCCAGGAAGGGGCCAAAGTACATACGCTTCGAAACGGTACTCCTGTTGACAGAAATCGGCATTGTGAATTTTGTATTGATGCCCAATTTAATTTCTGTGTTTCATCGTCAATGGAATGGTCGAAGCGTTACAGTAAACCTGCTGTGGTGCATCGGAGTCTAACACTGAGCCCCCAGGGAAGAGCCAAAAAACAGACGTCTCGAAACGTTACTCTCGCCAATATAAATCGGCATTGCGAATTTTGTATTGAATCCGGATGCTACCTCAGTGTTTCATCGTCAATGTGAAGGTCGAAGGGTAACAGTAAACCTGCTGTGATGCATCGGTGCCTAATACTGGGCCCCCAGAGAGGAGCCAAAGTACATACGCTTCGACGCGGTATTCCTGTTGACAGAAATTGGCATTGTGAATTTTGTATTGATGCCCGATTAAATTTCTGTGTTTCATCGTCAATGGGATGGTCGAAGCGTTACAGTAAACCTGCTGTGGTGCATCGCAGTCTAGCACTGAGCCCCCAGGGAAGAGCCAAATAACAGACTCCTCGAAACGTTACTCTCACCAATATAAATCGGCATTGCGAATTTTGTATTGAATCCGGATGCAACTTCTGTGTTTCATCGTCAATGTGATGGTCGAAGGGTAACAGTAAACCTGCTGTGGTGCATCGGTGCCTAATACTGGGCCCCCAGGAAGGGGCCAAAGTACATACGCTTCGAAACGGTACTCCTGTTGACAGAAATCGGCATTGTGAATTTTGTATTGATGCCCAATTTAATTTCTGTGTTTCATCGTCAATGGAATGGTCGAAGCGTTACAGTAAACCTGCTGTGGTGCATCGGAGTCTAACACTGAGCCCCCAGGGAAGAGCCAAAAAACAGACTTCTCGAAACGTTACTCTCGCCAATATAAATCGGCATTGCGAATTTTGTATTGAATCCGGATGCTACCTCAGTGTTTCATCGTCAATGTGAAGGTCGAAGGGTAACAGTAAACCTGCTGTGATGCATCGGTGCCTAATACTGGGCCCCCAGAGAGGAGCCAAAGTACATACGCTTCGACGCGGTATTCCTTTTGACAGAAATCGGCTTTGTGAATTTTGTATTGATGCCCAATTAAATTTCTGTGTTTCATCGTCAATGGGATGGTCGAAGCGTTACAGTAAACCTGCTGTGGTGCATCGGAGTCTAACACTGAGCCCCCAGCGAAGAGCAAAAAGACAGACTCCTCGAAACGTTACTCTCGCCAATATGAATCGGCATTGCAAATTTTGTATTGAATCCGGATGTAACGTCAGTGTTTCATCGTCAATGTTATGGTCGAAGGTAACAGTAAACCTGCTGTGGTGCATCGGTGCCTAATGCTGGGCCCCAGGGAGGAGCCAAAGTACATACGCTTCGAAACGGTACTCCTGTTGACAGAAATCTTCATTGTGAATTTTGTATTGATGTCCGATTAAATTTCTGTGTTTCATCGTCAATGGGGTGGTCGAAGCGTTACAGTAAACCTACTGTGGTGCATCGGAGTTTAACACTGAGCCCCCAGCGAAGAGCCAAAGAAATGACTCCTCGAAACGTTACTCTCGCCAATATGAATCGGCATTGCGAATTTTGTATTGAATCCTGATGCAACTTCAGTGTTTCATCGTCAATGTGATGGTCGAAAAGTTACAGTAAACCTGCTGTGGTGCATCGGAGTCTAACACTGAGCCCCCAGGGGAGAGACAAAAAACAGACTCTTCGAAACGTTACTCTCGCCAATATAAATTGGCATTGCTAATTTTGTGTTGAATCCGGATGCAACTTCAGTGTTTCATCGTCAATGTGATGGTCGAAGGGTAACAGTAAACCTGCTGTGGTGCATCGGTGCCTAATACTGGGCCCCCAGGGAGGAGCCAAAGTACATACGCTTCGAAACGGTACTCCTGTTGACAGAAATCGGCATTGTGAATTTTGTATTGATGCCCAATTAAATTTGTGTGTTTCATCGTCAATGGAATGGTTGAAGCGTTAAGGTAAACCTGCTGTGGAGCATTGGAGTCTAACACTGAGCCCCCAGGGGAGAGACAAAAAACAGACTCTTCGAAACGTTACTCTCGCCAATATAAATTGGCATTGCTAATTTTGTGTTGAATCCGGATGCAACTTCAGTGTTTCATCGTCAATGTGATGGTCGAAGGGTAACAGTAAACCTGCTGTGGTGCATCGGTGCCTAATACTGGGCCCCCAGGGAGGAGCCAAAGTACATACGCTTCGAAACGGTACTCCTGTTGACAGAAATCGGCATTGTGAATTTTGTATTGATGCCCGATTAAATTTCTGTGTTTCATTGTCAATGGAATGGTCGAAGCGTTACAGTAAACCTGCTGTGGTGCATCGGAGTCTAACACTGAGCCCCCAGGGAAGAGCCAAAAAACAGACTCCTCGAAACGTTACTCTCACCAATATAAATCGGCATTGCGAATTTTGTATTGAATCCGGATGCAACTTCAGTGTTTCATCGTCAATGTGATGGTCGAAGGGTAACAGTAAACCTGCTGTGGTCCATCGGTGCTTAATACTGGGCCCCCAGAGAGGAGCCAAAGTACATACGCTTCGAAACGGTACTCCTGTTGACAGAAATCGGCATTGTGAATTTTGTATTGATGCCCAATTTAATTTCTGTGTTTCATCGTCAATGGAATGGTCGAAGCGTTACAGTGAACCTGCTGTGGTACATCGGAGTCTAACACTGAGCACCCAGGGGAGAGCCAAAAAACAGACTCCTCGAAACGTTACTCTCGCCAATATAAATCGGCATTGCGAATTTTGTATTGAATCCGGATGCAACTTCAGTGTTTCATCGTCAATGTGATGGTCGAAGGGTAACAGTAAACCTGCTGTGGTGCATCGGTGCCTAATACTGGGCCCCCAGGGAGGAGCCAAAGTACATACGCTTCGAAACGGTACTCCTGTTGACAGAAATCGTCATTGTGAATTTTGTATTGATGCGCAATTTAATTTCTGTGTTTCATCGTCAATGGGATTGTGGGATTGTAGAAGCGTTACAGTGAACCTGCTGTGGTGCATCGGAGTCTAACACTGAGCCCCCAGGGAAGAGCCAAAAAACTGACTCTTCGAAACGTTACTCTCGCCAATATAAATCGGCATTGCGAATTTTGTATTGAATCCGGATGCAACTTCAGTGTTTCATCGTCAATGTGATGGTCGAAGGGTAACAGTAAGCCTGCTGTGGTGCATCGGTGCCTAATACTGGGCCCCCAGAGAGGAGCCAAAGTACATACGCTTCGAAACGGTACTCCTGTTGACAGAAATCGGCATTGTGAATTTTGTATTGATGCCCAATTAAATATCTGTGTTTCATCGTCAATGGAATGGTCGAAGCGTTACAGTAAACCTGCTGTGGTGCATCGGAGTCTAGCACTGAGCCCCCAGGGAAGAGCCAAAAAACAGACTCCTCGAAACGTTACTCTCACCAATATAAATCGGCATTGCGAATTTTGTATTGAATCCGGATGCAACTTCTGTGTTTCATCGTCAATGTGATGGTCGAAGGGTAACAGTAAACCTGCTGTGGTGCATCGGTGCCTAATACTGGGCCCCCAGGAAGGGGCCAAAGTACATACGCTTCGAAACGGTACTCCTGTTGACAGAAATCGGCATTGTGAATTTTGTATTGATGCCCAATTTAATTTCTGTGTTTCATCGTCAATGGAATGGTCGAAGCGTTACAGTAAACCTGCTGTGGTACATCGGAGTCTAACACTAAGCACCCAGGGGAGAGCCAAAAAACAGACTCCTCGAAACGTTACTTTCGCCAATATAAATCGGCATTGCGAATTTTGTATTGAATCCGGATGCAACTTCAGTGTTTCATCGTCAATGTGATGGTCGAAGAGTAACAGTAAACCTGCTGTGGTGCATTGGTGCCTAATACTGGGCCCCCAGGGAGGAGCCAAAGTACATACGCTTCGAAACGTTACTCCTTTTGACAGAAATCGGCATTGTGAATTTTGTATTGCTGCCCAATTAAATTTCTGTGTTTCATCGTCAATGGGATGGTCGAAGCGTTACAGTAAACCTGCTGTGGTGCATCGAAATCTAACACTGAGCCCCCAGGGAAGAGCCAAAAAACAGACTCCTCGAAACGTTACTCTCGCCAATATAAATCGGCATTGCGAATTTTGTATTGAATCCGGATGCAAGTTCAGTGTTTCATCGTCAATGTGATGGTCGAAGGGTAACAGTAAACCTGCTGTGGTGCATCGGTGCCTAATACTGGGCCCCAGGGAGCAGCCAAAGTACATACGCTTCGAAACGGAACTCCTGTTGACAGAAATCGGCATTGTGAATTTTGTATTGATGCCCGATATAATTTCTGTGTTTCATCGTCAATGGGATGGTCGAAGCGTTACAGTAAACCTGCTGTGGTGCATCGGAGTCTAACACTGATCCCCCAGCGAAGAGCCAAAAGACAGACTCCTCGACAGGTTACTCTCGCCAATATAAGTCGGCATTGCAAATTTTGTATTGAATCCGGATGCAACATCAGTGTTTCGTCATCAATGTTATGGTCGAAGGGTAACAGTAAACCTGCTGTGGTGCATCGGTGCCTAATACTGGGCCCCAGAGAGGAGCCAAAGTACATACGCTTCGAAACGGTACTCCTGTTGACAGAAATCGGCATTGTGAATTTTGTATTGATGCCCAATTTAATTTCTGTGTTTCATCGTCAATGGAATGGTCGAAGCGTTACAGTAAACCTGCTGTGGTGCATCGGAGTCTAACACTGAGCCCCCAGGGAAGAGCCAAAAAACAGACCTCTCGAAACGTTACTCTCGCCAATATAAATCGGCATTGCGAATTTTGTATTGAATCCGGATGCAACGTCAGTGTTTCATCGTCAATGTGATGGTCGAAGGGTAACAGTAAACCTGCTGTGGTGCATCGGTGCCTAATACTGGGCCCCCAGAGAGGAGCCAAAGTACATATGCTTCGACGCGGTATTCCTTTTGACAGAAATCGGCATTGTGAATTTTGTATTGATGCCCAATTAAATTTCTGTGTTTCATCGTCAATGGGATGGTCGAAGCGTTACAGTAAACCTGCTGTGGTGCATCGGAGTCTAACACTGAGCCCCCAGCGAAGAGCAACAAGACAGACTCCTCGAAACGTTACTCTCGCCAATATAAATCGGCATTGCAAATTTTGTATTGAATCCGGATGTAACTTCAGTGTTTCATCGTCAATGTTATGGTCGAAGGTAACAGTAAACCTGCTGTGGTGCATCGGTGCCTAATGCTGGGCCCCAGGGAGGAGCCAAAGTACATACGCTTCGAAACGGTACTCCTGTTGACAAAAATCATCATTGTGAATTTTGTATTGATGCCCGATTAAATTTCTGTGTTTCATCGTCAATGGGGTGGTCGAAGCGTTACAGTAAACCTACTGTGGTGCATCGGAGTTTAACACTGAGCCCCCAGCGAAGAGCCAAAAGAATGACTCCTCGAAACGTTACTCTCGCCAATATGAATCGGCATTGGGAATTTTGTATTGAATCCTGATGCAACTTCAGTGTTTCATCGTCAATGTGATGGTCGAAGGGTAACAGTAACCCTGCTGTGGTGCATTCGTGCCTAATACTGGGCCCCTGGGAGGAGCCAAAGTACATACGCTTCGAAACGGTACTCCTGTTGACAGAAATCGGCATTGTGAATTTTGTATTGATGCCCGATTAAATTTCTGTGTTTCATCTTCAATGGGGTGGTCGAAGCGTTACAGTAAACCTACTGTGGTGCATCGGAGTTTAACACTGAGCCCCCAGCGAAGAGCCAAAAAATGACTCCTCGAAACGTTACTCTCGCCAATATGAATCGGCATTGCGAATTTTGTATTGAATCCTGATGCAACTTCAGTGTTTCATCGTCAATGTGATGGTCGAAGGGTAACAGTAAACCTGCTGTGGTGCATCGGTGCCTAATACTGGGCCCCTGGGAGGAGCCAAAGTACGTACGCTTCGAAACGGTACTCCTGTTGACAGAAATCGGCATTGTGAATTTTGTATTGATGCCCGATTAAATTTCTGTGTTTCATCGTTAATGGGATGGTCGAAGCGTTACAGTAAACCTGCTGTGGTGCATTGGAGTCTAACACTGAGCCACCAGCGAAGAGCCAAAAAAATGACTCCTCGAAACGTTACTCTCGCCAATATGAATCGGCATTGCGAATTTTGTATTGAATCCTGATGCAACTTCAGTGTTTCATCGTCAATGTGATGGTCGAAGGGTAACAGTAAACCTGCTTTGGTGCATCGATGCCTAATACTGGGCCCCAGGGAGGAGCCAAAGTACATACGCTTCGAAACGGTACTCCTGTTGACAGAAATCGGCATTGTGAATTTTGTATTGATGCCCAATTTAATTTCTGTGTTTCATCGTCAATGGAATGGTCGAAGCGTTACAGTAAACCTGCTGTGGTACATGGGAGTATAACACTGCGCACCCAGCGGAGAGCCAAAAAACAGACTCCTCGAAACGTTACTCTCGCCAATATAAATCGGCATTGCGAATTTTGTATTGAATCCGGATGCAACTTCAGTGTTTCATCGTCAATGTGATGGTCGAAGGGTAACAGTAAACCTGCTGTGGTGCATCGGTGCCTAATAGTGGGCCCCCAGGGAGGAGCCAAAGTACATACGCTTCGAAACGGTACTCCTGTTGACAGAAAACGGCATTGTGAATTTTGTATTGATGCCCGATTAAATTTCTGTGTCTCATCGTCAATGGGATGGTCGAAGCGTTATAGTAAACCTGCTGTGGTGCTTCGGAGTCTAACACTGAGCCCCCAGGGAAGAGCCAAACAACAGGCTCTTCGAAACGTTACTCTCGCCAATATAAATCGGCATTGCGAATTTTGTATTGAATCCGGATGCAACTTCAGTGTTTCATCGTCAATGTGATGGTCGAAGGGTAACAGTTAACCTGCTGTGGTGCATCGGTGCCTAATACTGGGCCCCAGGGAGGAGCCAAAGTACATACGCTTCGAAACGGTACTCCTGTTGACAGAAATCGGCATTGTGTATTTTGTATTGATGCCCTATAAAATTTCTGTGTTTCATCGTCAATGGGATGGTCGAAGCGTTACAGTAAACCTGCTGTGGTGCATCGGAGTCTAACACTGAGCCCCCAGCGAAGAGCCAAAAGACAGACTCCTCGAAACGTTACTCTCGCCAATATAAGTCGGCATTGCAAATTTTGTATTGAATCCGGATGCAACATCAGTGTTTCGTCATCAATGTTATGGTCGAAGGGTAACAGTAAACCTGCTGTGGTGCATCGGTGCCTAATACTGGGCCCCAGGGAGGAGCCAAAGTACATACGCTTCGAAACGGTACTCCTGTTGACAGAAATCGGCATTGTGAATATTGTATTGCTGCCCAATTAAATTTCTGTGTTTCATCGTCAATGGGATGGTCGAAGCGTTACAGTAAACCTGCTGTGGTGCATCGGAGTCTAACACTGAGCCCCCAGCGAAGAGCAAAATACAGACTCCTCGAAACGTTACTCTCGCCAATATGAATCGGCATTGCAAATTTGGTATTGAATCCGGATTTAACTTCAGTGTTTCATCGTCAATGTTATGGTCGAAGGTAACAGTAAACCTGCTGTGGTGCATCGGTGCCTAATGCTGGGCCCCAGGGAGGAGCCAAAGTACATACGCTTCGAAACGGTACTCCTGTTGACAGAAATCATCATTGTGAATTTTGTATTGATGCCCGATTAAATTTCTGTGTTTCATCGTCAATGGGGTGGTCGAAGCGTTACAGTAAACCTACTGTGGTGCATCGGAGTTTAACACTGAGCCCCCAGCGAAAAGCCAAAAAAATGACTCCTCGAAACGTAACTCTCGCCAATATGTATCGGCATTGGGAATTTTGTATTGAATCCTGATGCAACTTCAGTGTTTCATCGTCAATGTGATGGTCGAAGGGTAACAGTAAACCTGCTGTGGTGCATCGGTGCCTAATACTGGGCCCCTGGGAGGAGCAAAAGTACATACGCTTCGAAACGGTACTCCTGTTGACAGAAATCGGCATTGTGAATTTTGTATTGATGCCCGATTAAATTTCTGTGTTTCATCGTCAATGGGATGGTCGAAGCGTTACAGTAAACCTGCTGTGGTGCATCGGAGTCTAACACTGAGCCCCCAGCGAAGAGCCAAAAGACAGACTCCTCGAAACGTTACTCTCGCCAATATAAGTCGGCATTGCAAATTTTGTATTGAATCCGGATGTAACTTCAGTGTTTCATCGTCAATGTTATCGTCGAAGGTAACAGTAAACCTGCTGTGGTGAATCGGTGCCTAATACTGGGCCCCAGGGAGGAGCCAAAGTACATACGCTTCGAAACGGTACTCCTGTTGACAGAAATCGGCATTGTGAATTTTGTATTGCTGCCCAATTAAATTTCTGTGTTTCATCGTCAATGGGATGGTCGAAGCGTTACAGTAAACCTGCTGTGGTGCTTCGGAGTCTAACACTGAGCCCCCAGGGAAGAGCCAAACAACAGGCTCTTCGAAACGTTACTCTCGCCAATATAAATCGGCATTGCGAATTTTGTATTGAATCCGGATGCAACTTCAGTGTTTCATCGTCAATGTGATGGTCGAAGTGTAACAGTTAACCTGCTGTGGTGCATCGGTGCCTAATACTGGGCCCCAGGGAGGAGCCAAAGTACATACGCTTCGAAACGGAACTCCTGTTGACAGAAATCGGCATTGTGTATTTTGTATTGATGCCCTATAAAATTTCTGTGTTTCATCGTCAATGGGATGGTCGAAGCGTTACAGTAAACCTGCTGTGGTGCATCGGAGTCTAACACTGAGCCCCCAGCGAAGAGCAAAAAACAGACTCCTCGAAACGTTACTCTCGCCAATATGAATCGGCATTGCAAATTTTGTATTGAATCCGGATGTAACTTCAGTGTTTCATCGTCAATGTTATGGTCGAAGGTAACAGTAAACCTGCTGTGGTGGATCGGTGCCTAATGCTGGGCCCCAGGGAGGAGCCAAAGTACATACGCATCGAAACGGTACTCCTGTCGACAGAAATTATCATTGTGAATTTTGTATTGATGCCCGATTAAATTTCTGTGTTTCATCGTCAATGGGGTGGTCGAAGCGTTACAGTAAACCTACTGTGGTGCATCGGAGTTTAACACTGAGCCCCCAGCGAAGAGCCAAAAAAATGACTCCTCGAAACGTTACTCTCGCCAATATGAATCGGCATTGGGAATTTTGTATTGAATCCTGATGCAACTTCAGTGTTTCATCGTCAATGTGATGGTCGAAGGGTAACAGTAAACCTGCTGTGGTGCATCGGTGCCTAATACTGGGCCCCTGGGAGGAGCCAAAGTACATACGCTTCGAAACGGTACTCCTGTTGACAGAAATCGGCATTGTGTATTTTGTATTGATGCCCAATTAAATTTCTGTGTTTCATCGTCAATGGGATGGTCGAAGCGTTACAGTAAACCTGCTGTGGTGCATCGGAGTCTAACACTGAGCCCCCAGCGAAGAGCAAAAAACAGACTCCTCGAAACGTTACTCTCGCCAATATGAATCGGCATTGCAAATTTTGTATTGAATCCGGATGTAACTTCAGTGTTTCATCGTCAATGTTATGGTCGAAGGTAACAGTAAACCTGCTGTGGTGCATCGGTGCCTAATACTGGGCCTTAGGGAGGAGCCAAAGTACATACGCTTCGAAACGGTACTCCTGTTGACAGAAATCGGCATTGTGAATTTTGTATTGATGCCCGATTAAATTTCTGTGTTTCATCGTCAATGGGGTGGTCGAAGCGTTACAGTAAACCTACTGTGGTGCATCGGAGTTTAACACTGAGCCCCCAGCGAAGAGCCAAAAAATGACTCCTCGAAACGTTACTCTCGCCAATAAGAATCGGCATTGCGAATTTTGTATTGAATCCTGATGCAACTTCAGTGTTTCATCGTCAATGTGATGGTCGAAGGGTAACAGTAAACCTGCTGTGGTGCATCGGTGCCTAATACTGGGCCCCTGGGAGGAGCCAAAGTACATACGCTTCGAAACGGTACTCCTGTTGACAGAAATCGGCATTGTGAATTTTGTATTGATGCCCGATTAAATTTCTGTGTTTCATCGTTAATGGGATGGTCGAAGCGTTACAGTAAACCTGCTGTGGTGCATCGGAGTCTAACACTGAGCCCCCAGCAAAGAGCCAAAAAAATGACTCCTCGAAACGTTACTCTCGCCAATATGAATCGGCATTTCGAATTTTGTATTGAATCCTGATGCAACTTGAGTGTTTCATCGTCAATGTGATGGTCGAAGGGTAACAGTAAACCTGCTTTGGTGCATCGGTGCCTAATACTGGGCCCCAGGGAGGAGCCAAAGTACATACGCTTCGAAACGGTACTCCTGTTGACAGAAATCGGCATTGTGAATTTTGTATTGATGCCCGATTAAATTTCTGTGTATCATCGTCAATGGGATGGTCGAAACGTTACAGTAAACCTGCTGTGGTGCATCGGAGTCTAACACTGAGCCCCCAGCGAGGAGCCAGAGAACAGACTCCTCGAAACGTTACTCTCGCCAATATAAATCGGCATTGCGAATTTTGTATTGAATCCGGATGCAACTTCTGTGTTTCATCGTCAATGTGATGGTCGAAGGGTAACAGTAAACCTGCTGTGGTGCATTGGTGCCTAATACTGGGCCCCCAGAGAGGAGCCAAAGTACATATGCTTCGAAACGGTACTCCTGTTGACAGAAATCGGCATTGTGAATTTTGTATTGATGCCCAATTTAATTTCTGTGTTTCATCGTCAATGGAATGGTCGAAGCGTTACAGTAAACCTGCTGTGGTGCATCGGAGTCTAACACTGAACCCCCAGGGAAGAGCCAAAAGACAGACTCCTCGAAACGTTACTCTCGCCAATATAAATCGGCATTGCAAATTTTGTATTGAATCCGGATGCAACTTCAGTGTTTCATCATCAATGTGATGGTCGAAGGGTAACAGTAAACCTGCTGTGGTGCATCGGTGCCTAATACTGGGCCCCAGGGAGGAGCCAAAGTACATACGCTTCGAAACGGTACTCCTGTTGACAGAAATCGGCATTGTGAATTTTGTATTGATGCCCAATTAAATTTCTGTGTTTCATCGTCAATGGGATGGTCGAAGCGTTACAGTAAACCTGCTGTGGTGCAACGGAGTTTAACACTGAGCCTCCAGCGAAGAGCCAAAAAAATGTCTCCTCGAAACGTTACTCTCGCCAATATGAATCGGCATTGCGAATTTTGTATTGAATCCGGATGCAACTTCAGTGTTTCATCGTCAATGTGATGGTCGAAGGGTAACAGTAAACCTGCTGTGGTGCATCGGTGCCTAATACAGGGCCCCCAGGTAGGAGTCAAAGTACATACGCTTCGAAACGGTACTCCTGTTGACAGAAATCGGTATTGTGAATTTTGTATTGATGCCCGATTAAATTTCTGTGTTTCATCGTCAATGGGATGGTCGAAGCGTTACAGTAAACCTGCTGTGGTGCATCGGAGTCTAACACTGAGCCCCCAGCGAAGAGCCAAAAAACCGACTCCTCGAAACGTTACTCTCGCTAATATAAATCGGCATTGCGAATTTTGTATTGAATCCGGATGCAATATCTATGTTTCATCGTCAATGTGACGGTCGAAGGGTAACAGTAAACATGCTGTGGTGCATCGGTGCCTAATACTGGGCCCCAAGGGTGGAGCCAAAGTACATACGCTTCGAAACGGTACTCCTGTTGACAGAAATTGGCATTGTGTATTTTGTATTAATGCCCGATTAAATTTCTGTGATTCATCATCAATGGGATGGTCGAAGCGTTACAGTAAACCTGCTGTGGTGCATCAAAGTCTAACACTGAGCCCCCAGCGAAGAGCCAAAAGACAGACTCCTCGAAACGTTACTCTCGCCAATACGAATTGTCATTGCGAATTTTGTATTGAATCCGGATGCAACTTCAGTGTTTCATCGTCAATGTGATGGTCGAAGGGTAACAGTAAACCTGCTGTGGTGCATCGGTGCCTAATACTAGGCCCCCAGGTAGGAGTCAAAGTACATACGCTTCGAAACGGACTCCTGTTGACAGAAATCGGTATTGTGAATTTTGTATTGATGCCCGATTAAATTTCTGTGTTTCATCGTCAATGGGATGGTCGAAGCGTTACAATAAACCAGCTGGGGTGCAACGGAGTCTAACACTGAGCCCCCAGGGAAGAGCCAAAAAACAGACTCTTCGAAACGTTACTCTCGCCAATATAAATCGGCATTTCGAATTTTGTATTGAATCCGGATGTAACTTCAGTGTTTCATCGTCAATGTGATGGTCGAAGGGTAACAGTAAACCTGCTGTGGTGCATCGGTGCCTAATACTGTCCCCCCAGAGAGGAGCCAAAGTACATTCGCTTCGAAACGGAACTCCTGTTGACAGAAATCGGCATTGTGAAATTTGTATTGATGCCCAATTAAATTTCTGTGTTTCATCGTCAATGGGATGGTCGAAGCGTTACAGTAAACCTGCTGTGGTGCATCGGAGTCTAACACTGAGCCCCCAGGGAAGAGCCAAAATACAGACTCCTCGAAACGTTACTCTCGCCAATATAAATCGGCATTGCAAATTTTGTATTGAATCCGGATGCAACTTCAGTGTTTCATCATCAATGTTATGGTCGAAGGGTAACAGTAAACCTGCTGTGGTGCATCGGTGCCTAATACTGGGCCCCAGGGAGGAGCCAAAGTACATACGCTTCGAAACGGTACTCCTGCTGACAGAAATCGGCATTGTGAATTTTGTATTGATGCCCGATTAAATTTCTGTGTTTCATCGTCAATGGGATGGTCGAAGCGTTACAGTAAACCTGCTGTGGTGCAACGGAGTTTAACACTGAGCCCCCAGCGAAGAGCCAAAAAAATGTCTCCTCGAAACGTTACTCTCGCCAATATGAATCGGCATTGCGAATTTTGTATTGAATCCGGATGCAACTTCAGTGTTTCATCGTCAATGTGATGGTCGAAGGGTAACAGTAAACCTGCTGTGGTGCATCGGTGCCTAATACAGGGCCCCCAGGTAGGAGTCAAAGTACATACGCTTCGAAACGGTACTCCTGTTGACAGAAATCGGCATTGTGAATTTTGTATTGATGCCCGATTAAATTTCTGTGTTTCATCGTCAATGGGATGGTCGAAGCGTTACAGTAAACCTGCTGTGGTGCATCGGAGTCTAACACTGAGCCCCAAGCGAAGAGCCAAAAGACAGACTCCTCGAAACGTTACACTCGCCAATATAAATCGGCATTGCAAATTTTGTATTGAATCCGGATGCAACTTCAGTGTTTCATCATCAATGTTATGGTCGAAGGGTAACAGTAAACCTGCTGTGGTGCATCGGTGCCTAATACTGGGCCCCAGGGAGGAGCCAAAGTACATACGCTTCGAAACGGTACTCCTGTTGACAGAAATCGGCATTGTGAATTTTGTATTGATGCCCAATTAAATTTCTGTGTTTCATCGTCAATGGGATGGTCGAAGCGTTACAGTAAACCTGCTGTGGTGCAACGGAGTTTAACACTGAGCCCCCAGCGAAGAGCCAAAAAAATGTCTCCTCGAAACGTTTCTCTCGCCAATATGAATCGGCATTGCGAATTTTGTATTGAATCCGGATGCAACTTCAGTGTTTCATCGTCAATGTGATGGTCGAAGGGTAACAGTAAACCTGCTGTGGTGCATCGGTGCCTAATACAGGGCCCCCAGGTAGGAGTCAAAGTACATACGCTTCGAAACGGTACTCCTGTTGACAGAAATCGGTATTGTGAATTTTGTATTGATGCCCGATTAAATTTCTGTGTTTCATCGTCAATGGGATGGTCGAAGCGTTACAGTAAACCTGCTGTGGTGCATCGGAGTCTAACACTGAGCCCCCAGGGACGAGCCAAAAAACAGACTCCTCGAAACGTTACTCTCGCCAATATAAATCGGCATTGCGAATTTGTATTGAATCCGGATGCAACTTCAGTGTTTCATCGTCAATGTGATGGTCGAAGGGTAACAGTAAACCTGCTGCGGTGCATCGGTGCCTAATACTGGGCCCCCAGGCAGGAGCCAAATTACATACGCTTCGAAACGTTACTCCTTTTGACAGAAATAGGCATTGTGAATTTTGTATTGCTGCCCAATTAAATTTCTGTGTTTCATCGTCAATGGGATGGTCGAAGCGTTACAGTAAACCTGCTGTGGTGCATCGGAGTCTAACACTGAGAACCCAGCGAAGAGCCATAAGACAGACTCCTCGAAACGTTACTCTCGCCAATATAAATCGGCATTGCAAGTTTTGTATTGAATCCGGATGTAATTTCAGTGTTTCTTCGTCAATGTTATGGTCGAAGGTAACAGTAAACCTGCTGTGGTGCATAGGTGCCTAATACTGGGCCCCAGGGAGGAGCCAAAGGACATACGCTTCGAAACGGTACTCCTGTTGACAGAAATCGGCAATTTGAATTTTGTATTGAAGCCCGATTAAATTTCTGTGTTTCATCGTCAATGGGATGGTCGAAGCGTTACAGTAAACCTGCAGTGGTGCATCAGAGTCTAACACTGAGCCCCCAGGGAAGAGCCAAAAACCAGACTCCTCGAAACGTTACTCTCGCCAATATAAATCGGCATTGCGAATTTTGTATTGAATCCGGATTCAACTTCAGTGTTTCATCGTCAATGTGATGGTCGAAGGGTAACAGTAAACCTGCTGTGGTGCATCGGTGCCTAATACTGGGCCCCCAGGTAGGAGTCAAAGTACATACGCTTCGAAACGGTACTCCTGTTGACAGAAATCGGCATTGTGAATTTTGTATTGAAGCCCGATTAAATTTCTGTGTTTCATCGTCAATGGGATGGTCGAAGCGTTACAGTAAACCTGCTGTAGTGCATCGGAGTCTAACACTGAGCCCCCAGGGAAGAGCCAAAATACAGACTCCTCGAAACGTTACTCTCGCCAATATAAATCGGCATTGCGAATTTTGTATTGAATCCGGATGCAAGTTCAGTGTTTCATCGTCAATGTGATGGTCGAAGGGTAACAGTAAACCTGCTGTGGTGCATCGGTGCCTAATACTGGGCCCCCAGGGAGGAGCCAAAGTACATACGCTTCGAAACGGTACTCCTGTTGACAGATATCGGCATTGTGAATTTTGTATTGATGCCCGATTAAATTTCTGTGTTTCTTCGTCAATGGGGTGGTCGAAGCGTTACAGTAAACCTGCTGTGGTGCATCGGAGTTTAACACTGAGCCCTCAGCGAAGAGCCAAAGAAATGACTCCTCGAAACGTTACTCTCGCCAATATGAAACGGCATTGCGAATTTTGTATTGAATCCTGATGCAACTTCAGTGTTTCATCGTCAATGTGATGGTCGAACGGTAACAGTAAACCTGCTGTGGTGCATCGGTGCCTAATACTGGGCCCCCAGAGAGGAGCCAAAGTACATACGCTTCGAAACGGTATTCCTTTTGAAAGAAATCGGCATTGTGAATTTTGTATTGATGCCCAATTAAATTTCTGTGTTTCATCGTCAATGGGATGGTCGAAGCGTTACAGTAAACCTGCTGTGGTGCATCGGAGTCTAACACTTAGCCCCAAGCGAAGAGCCAAAAGACAGACTCCTCGAAACGTTACTCTCGCCAATATAAATCGGCATTGCAAATTTTGTATTGAATCCGGATGCAACTTCAGTGTTTCATCATCAATGTTATGGTCGAAGGGTAACAGTAAACCTGCTGTGGTGCATCGTTGCCTAATACTGGGCCCCAGGGAGGAGCCAAAGTACATACGCTTCGAAACGGTACTCCTGTTGACAGAAATCGGCATTGTGTAATTTGTATTAATGCCCGATTAAATTTCTGTGATTCATCATCAATGGGATGGTCGAAGCGTTACAGTAAACCTGCTGTGGTGCATCGGAGTCTAACACTGAGCCCCCAGCGACGAGCCAAAAAACAGACTCCTCGAAACGTTACTCTCGCCAATATAAATCGGCATTGCGAATTTTGTATTGAACCCGGATGCAACTTCAGTGTTTCATCGTCCATGTGATGGTCGAAGGGTAACAGTAAATCTGCTGTGGTGCATCGGTGCCTAATACTGGGCCTTCAGGGAGGAGCCAAAGTACATACGCTTCGAAACGGTACTCCTGTTGACAGAAATCGGCATTGTGACTTTTGTGTTGATGCCCGATTACATTTCTGTGTTTCATCGTCAATGGGATGGTCGAAGCGTTACAGTAAACCTGCTGTGGTGCATCGGAGTCTAACACTGAGCCAACAGCGAAGAGCCAAAAGACAGACTCCTCGAAACGTTACTCTAGCCAATACGAATCGCCATTGCGAATTTTGTATTGAATCCGGATGCAACTTCAGTGTTTCATCGTCAATGTGATGGTCGAAGGGTAACAGTAAACCTGCTGTGGTGCATCGGTGCCTAATACTGGGCCCCCAGGGAGGAGCCAAAGTACATACGCTTCGAAGCGGTACTCCGGTTGACAGAAATCGGCATTGTGAATTTTGTATTGATGCCCAATTAAATTTCTGTGTTTCATCGTCAATGGAATGGTCGAAGCGTTACAGTAAACCTGCTGTGGTGCATCGGAGTCTAACACTGAGCCCCCAGGGACGAGCCAAAAAACAGACTCCTCGAAACGTTACTCTCGCCAATATAAATCGGCATTGCGAATTTGTATTGAATCCGGATGCAACTTCAGTGTTTCATCGTCAATGTGATGGTCGAAGGGTAACAGTAAACCTGCTGCGGTGCATCGGTGCCTAATACTGGGCCCCCAGGCAGGAGCCAAATTACATACGCTTCGAAACGTTACCCCTTTTGACAGAAATAGGCATTGTGAATTTTGTATTGCTGCCCAATTAAATTTCTGTGTTTCATCGTCAATGGGATGGTCGAAGCGTTACAGTAAACCTGCTGTGGTGCATCGGAGTCTAACACTGAGAACCCAGCGAAGAGCCATAAGACAGACTCCTCGAAACGTTACTCTCGCCAATATAAATCGGCATTGCGAATTTTGTATTGAATCCGGATTCAACTTCAGTGTTTCATCGTCAATGTGATGGTCGAAGGGTAACAGTAAACCTGCTGTGGTGCATCGGTGCCTAATACTGGGCCCCCAGGTAGGAGTCAAAGTACATACGCTTCGAAACGGTACTCCTGTTGACAGAAATCGGCATTGTGAATTTTGTATTGAAGCCCGATTAAATTTCTGTGTTTCATCGTCAATGGGATGGTCGAAGCGTTACAGTAAACCTGCTGTGGTGCATCGGAGTCTAACACTGAGCCCCCAGGGAAGAGCCAAAATACAGACTCCTCGAAACGTTACTCTCGCCAATATAAATCGGCATTGCGAATTTTGTATTGAATCCGGATGCAAGTTCAGTGTTTCATCGTCAATGTGATGGTCGAAGGGTAACAGTAAACCTGCTGTGGTGCATCGGTGCCTAATACTGGGCCCCCAGAGAGGAGCCAAAGTACATACGCTTCGAAACGGTATTCCTTTTGAAAGAAATCGGCATTGTGAATTTTGTATTGATGCCCAATTAAATTTCTGTGTTTCATCGTCAATGGGATGGTCGAAGCGTTACAGTAAACCTGCTGTGGTGCATCGGAGTCTAACACTGAGCCCCAAGCGAAGAGCCAAAAGACAGACTCCTCGAAACGTTACTCTCGCCAATATAAATCGGCATTGCAAATTTTGTATTGAATCCGGATGCAACTTCAGTGTTTCATCATCAATGTTATGGTTGAAGGGTAACAGTAAACCTGCTGTGGTGCATCGTTGCCTAATACTGGGCCCCAGGGAGGAGCCAAAGTACATACGCTTCGAAACGGTACTCCTGTTGACAGAAATCGGCATTGTGAATTTTGTATTGATGCCCTATTAAATTTCTGTGTTTCATCGTCAATGGGATGGTCGAAGCGTTACAGTAAACCTGCTGTGGTGCAACGGAGTTTAACACTGAGCCCCCAGCGAAGAGCCAAAAAAATGTCTCCTCGAAACGTTACTCTCGCCAATATGAATCGGCATTGCGAATTTTGTATTGAATCCGGATGCAACTTCAGTGTTTCATCGTCAATGTGATGGTCGAAGGGTAACAGTAAACCTGCTGTGGTGCATCGGTGCCTAATACAGGGCCCCCAGGTAGGAGTCAAAGTACATACGCTTCGAAACGGTACTCCTGTTGACAGAAATCGGTATTGTGAATTTTGTATTGATGCCCGATTAAATTTCTGTGTTTCATCGTCAATGGGATGGTCGAAGCGTTACAGTAAACCTGCTGTGGTGCATCGGAGTCTAACACTGAGCCCCCAGCGAAGAGCCAAAAAACCGACTCCTCGAAACGTTACTCTCGCTAATATAAATCGGCATTGCGAATTTTGTATTGAATCCGGATGCAATATCTATGTTTCATCGTCAATGTGACGGTCGAAGGGTAACAGTAAACATGCTGTGGTGCTTCGGTGCCTAATACTGGGCCCCAAGGGTGGAGCCAAAGTACATACGCTTCGAAACGGTACTCCTGTTGACAGAAATCGGCATTGTGACTTTTGTGTTGATGCCCGATTACATTTCTGTGTTTCATCGTCAATGGGATGGTCGAAGCGTTACAGTAAACCTGCTGTGGTGCATCGGAGTCTAACACTGAGCCCCCAGCGAAGAGCCAAAAGACAGACTCCTCGAAACGTTACTCTAGCCAATACGAATCGCCATTGCGAATTTTGTATTGAATCCGGATGCAACTTCAGTGTTTCATCGTCAATGTGATGGTCGAAGGGTAACAGTAAACCTGCTGTGGTGCATCGGTGCCTAATACTGGGCCCCCAGGGAGGAGCCAAAGTACATACGCTTCGAAGCGGTACCCCTGTTGACAGAAATCGGCATTGTGAATTTTGTATTGATGCCCAATTAAATTTCTGTGTTTCATCGTCAATGGAATGGTCGAAGCGTTACAGTAAACCTGCTGTGGTGCATCGGAGTCTAACACTGAGCCCCCAGGGATGAGCCAAAAACCAGACTCCTCGAAACGTTACTCTCGCCAATATAAATCGGCATTGCGAATTTTGTATTGAATCCGGATTCAACTTCAGTGTTTCATCGTCAATGTGATGGTCGAAGGGTAACAGTAAACCTGCTGTGGTGCATCGGTGCCTAATACTGGGCCCCCAGGTAGGAGTCAAAGTACATACGCTTCGAAACGGTACTCCTGTTGACAGAAATCGGCATTGTGAATTTTGTATTGAAGCCCGATTAAATTTCTGTGTTTCATCGTCAATGGGATGGTCGAAGCGTTACAGTAAACCTGCTGTAGTGCATCGGAGTCTAACACTGAGCCCCCAGGGAAGAGCCAAAATACAGACTCCTCGAAACGTTACTCTCGCCAATATAAATCGGCATTGCGAATTTTGTATTGAATCCGGATGCAAGTTCAGTGTTTCATCGTCAATGTGATGGTCGAAGGGTAACAGTAAACCTGCTGTGGTGCATCGGTGCCTAATACTGGGCCCCCAGGGAGGAGCCAAAGTACATACGCTTCGAAACGGTACTCCTGTTGACAGATATCGGCATTGTGAATTTTGTATTGATGCCCGATTAAATTTCTGTGTTTCTTCGTCAATGGGGTGGTCGAAGCGTTACAGTAAACCTGCTGTGGTGCATCGGAGTTTAACACTGAGCCCTCAGCGAAGAGCCAAAGAAATGACTCCTCGAAACGTTACTCTCGCCAATATGAAACGGCATTGCGAATTTTGTATTGAATCCTGATGCAACTTCAGTGTTTCATCGTCAATGTGATGGTCGAACGGTAACAGTAAACCTGCTGTGGTGCATCGGTGCCTAATACTGGGCCCCCAGAGAGGAGCCAAAGTACATACGCTTCGAAACGGTATTCCTTTTGAAAGAAATCGGCATTGTGAATTTTGTATTGATGCCCAATTAAATTTCTGTGTTTCATCGTGAATGGGATGGTCGAAGCGTTACAGTAAACCTGCTGTGGTGCATCGGAGTCTAACACTGAGCCCCAAGCGAAGAGCCAAAAGACAGACTCCTCGAAACGTTACTCTCGCCAATATAAATCGGCATTGCAAATTTTGTATTGAATCCGGATGCAACTTCAGTGTTTCATCATCAATGTTATGGTCGAAGGGTAACAGTAAACCTGCTGTGGTGCATCGTTGCCTAATACTGGGCCCCAGGGAGGAGCCAAAGTACATACGCTTCGAAACGGTACTCCTGTTGACAGAAATCGGCATTGTGTAATTTGTATTAATGCCCAATTAAATTTCTGTGATTCATCATCAATGGGATGGTCGAAGCGTTACAGTAAACCTGCTGTGGTGCATCGGAGTCTAACACTGAGCCCCCAGCGACGAGCCAAAAAACAGACTCCTCGAAACGTTACTCTCGCCAATATAAATCGGCATTGCGAATTTTGTATTGAACCCGGATGCAACTTCAGTGTTTCATCGTCCATGTGATGGTCGAAGGGTAACAGTAAACCTGCTGTGGTGCATCGGTGCCTAATACAGGGCCCCCAGGTAGGAGTCAAAGTACATACGCTTCGAAACGGTACTCCTGTTGACAGAAATCGGTATTGTGAATTTTGTATTGATGCCCGATTAAATTTCTGTGTTTCATCGTCAATGGGATGGTCGAAGCGTTACAGTAAACCTGCTGTGGTGCATCGGAGTCTAACACTGAGCCCCCAGCGAAGAGCCAAAAAACCGACTCCTCGAAACGTTACTCTCGCTAATATAAATCGGCATTGCGAATTTTGTATTGAATCCGGATGCAATATCTATGTTTCATCGTCAATGTGACGGTCGAAGGGTAACAGTAAACATGCTGTGGTGCTTCGGTGCCTAATACTGGGCCCCAAGGGTGGAGCCAAAGTACATACGCTTCGAAACGGTACTCCTGTTGACAGAAATCGGCATTGTGTAATTTGTATTAATGCCCGATTAAATTTCTGTGATTCATCATCAATGGGATGGTCGAAGCGTTACAGTAAACCTGCTGTGGTGCATCGGAGTCTAACACTGAGCCCCCAGCGAAGAGCCAAAAAACAGACTCCTCGAAACGTTACTCTCGCCAATATAAATCGGCATTGCGAATTTTGTATTGAACCCGGATGCAACCTCAGTGTTTCATCGTCCATGTGATGGTCGAAGGGTAACAGTAAATCTGCTGTGGTGCATCGGTGCCTAATACTGGGCCTTCAGGGAGGAGCCAAAGTACATGCGCTTCGAAACGGTACTCCTGTTGACAGAAATCGGCATTGTGACTTTTGTGTTGATGCCCGATTACATTTCTGTGTTTCATCGTCAATGGGATGGTCGAAGCGTTACAGTAAACCTGCTGTGGTGCATCGGAGTCTAACACTGAGCCCCCAGCGAAGAGCCAAAAGACAGACTCCTCGAAACGTTACTCTAGCCAATACGAATCGCCATTGCGAATTTTGTATTGAATCCGGATGCAACTTCAGTGTTTCATCGTCAATGTGATGGTCGAAGGGTAACAGTAAACCTGCTGTGGTGCATCGGTGCCTAATACTGGGCCCCCAGGGAGGAGCCAAAGTACATACGCTTCGAAGCGGTACCCCTGTTGACAGAAATCGGCATTGTGAATTTTGTATTGATGCCCAATTAAATTTCTGTGTTTCATCGTCAATGGAATGGTCGAAGCGTTACAGTAAACCTGCTGTGGTGCATCGGAGTCTAACACTGAGCCCCCAGGGACGAGCCAAAAACCAGACTCCTCGAAACGTTACTCTCGCCAATATAAATCGGCATTGCGAATTTTGTATTGAATCCGGATTCAACTTCAGTGTTTCATCGTCAATGTGATGGTCGAAGGGTAACAGTAAACCTGCTGTGGTGCATCGGTGCCTAATACTGGGCCCCCAGGTAGGAGTCAAAGTACATACGCTTCGAAACGGTACTCCTGTTGACAGAAATCGGCATTGTGAATTTTGTATTGAAGCCCGATTAAATTTCTGTGTTTCATCGTCAATGGGATGGTCGAAGCGTTACAGTAAACCTGCTGTAGTGCATCGGAGTCTAACACTGAGCCCCCAGGGAAGAGCCAAAATACAGACTCCTCGAAACGTTACTCTCGCCAATATAAATCGGCATTGCGAATTTTGTATTGAATCCGGATGCAAGTTCAGTGTTTCATCGTCAATGTGATGGTCGAAGGGTAACAGTAAACCTGCTGTGGTGCATCGGTGCCTAATACTGGGCCCCCAGGGAGGAGCCAAAGTACATACGCTTTGAAACGGTACTCCTGTTGACAGATATCGGCATTGTGAATTTTGTATTGATGCCCGATTAAATTTCTGTGTTTCTTCGTCAATGGGGTGGTCGAAGCGTTACAGTAAACCTGCTGTGGTGCATCGGAGTTTAACACTGAGCCCTCAGCGAAGAGCCAAAGAAATGACTCCTCGAAACGTTACTCTCGCCAATATGAAACGGCATTGCGAATTTTGTATTGAATCCTGATGCAACTTCAGTGTTTCATCGTCAATGTGATGGTCGAACGGTAACAGTAAACCTGCTGTGGTGCATCGGTGCCTAATACTGGGCCCCCAGAGAGGAGCCAAAGTACATACGCTTCGAAACGGTATTCCTTTTGAAAGAAATCGGCATTGTGAATTTTGTATTGATGCCCAATTAAATTTCTGTGTTTCATCGTCAATGGGATGGTCGAAGCGTTACAGTAAACCTGCTGTGGTGCATCGGAGTCTAACACTGAGCCCCAAGCGAAGAGCCAAAAGACAGACTCCTCGAAACGTTACTCTCGCCAATATAAATCGGCATTGCAAATTTTGTATTGAATCCGGATGCAACTTCAGTGTTTCATCATCAATGTTATGGTCGAAGGGTAACAGTAAACCTGCTGTGGTGCATCGTTGCCTAATACTGGGCCCCAGGGAGGAGCCAAGGTACATACGCTTCGAAACGGTACTCCTGTTGACAGAAATCGGCATTGTGTAATTTGTATTAATGCCCAATTAAATTTCTGTGATTCATCATCAATGGGATGGTCGAAGCGTTACAGTAAACCTGCTGTGGTGCATCGGAGTCTAACACTGAGCCCCCAGCGACGAGCCAAAAAACAGACTCCTCGAAACGTTACTCTCGCCAATATAAATCGGCATTGCGAATTTTGTATTGAACCCGGATGCAACTTCAGTGTTTCATCGTCCATGTGATGGTCGAAGGGTAACAGTAAATCTGCTGTGGTGCATCGGTGCCTAATACTGGGCCTTCAGGGAGGAGCCAAAGTACATACGCTTCGAAACGGTACTCCTGTTGACAGAAATCGGCATTGTGACTTTTGTGTTGATGCCCGATTACATTTCTGTGTTTCATCGTCAATGGGATGGTCGAAGCGTTACAGTAAACCTGCTGTGGTGCATCGGAGTCTAACACTGAGCCCCCAGCGAAGAGCCAAAAGACAGACTCCTCGAAACGTTACTCTAGCCAATACGAATCGCCATTGCGAATTTTGTATTGAATCCGGATGCAACTTCAGTGTTTCATCGTCAATGTGATGGTCGAAGGGTAACAGTAAACCTGCTGTGGTGCATCGGTGCCTAATACTGGGCCCCCAGGGAGGAGCCAAAGTACATACGCTTCGAAGCGGTACACCGGTTGACAGAAATCGGCATTGTGAATTTTGTATTGATGCCCAATTAAATTTCTGTGTTTCATCGTCAATGGAATGGTCGAAGCGTTACAGTAAACCTGCTGTGGTGCATCGGAGTCTAACACTGAGCCCCCAGCGACGAGCCAAAAAACAGACTCCTCGAAACGTTACTCTCGCCAATATAAATCGGCATTGCGAATTTGTATTGAATCCGGATGCAACTTCAGTGTTTCATCGTCAATGTGATGGTCGAAGGGTAACAGTAAACCTGCTGCGGTGCATCGGTGCCTAATACTGGGCCCCCAGGCAGGAGCCAAATTACATACGCTTCGAAACGTTACCCCTTTTGACAGAAATAGGCATTGTGAATTTTGTATTGCTGCCCAATTAAATTTCTGTGTTTCATCGTCAATGGGATGGTCGAAGCGTTACAGTAAACCTGCTGTGGTGCATCGGAGTCTAACACTGAGAACCCAGCGAAGAGCCATAAGACAGACTCCTCGAAACGTTACTCTCGCCAATATAAATCGGCATTGCGAATTTTGTATTGAATCCGGATTCAACTTCAGTGTTTCATCGTCAATGTGATGGTCGAAGGGTAACAGTAAACCTGCTGTGGTGCATCGGTGCCTAATACTGGGCCCCCAGAGAGGAGCCAAAGTACATACGCTTCGAAACGGTATTCCTTTTGAAAGAAATCGGCATTGTGAATTTTGTATTGATGCCCAATTAAATTTCTGTGTTTCATCGTCAATGGGATGGTCGAAGCGTTACAGTAAACCTGCTGTGGTGCATCGGAGTCTAACACTGAGCCCCAAGCGAAGAGCCAAAAGACAGACTCCTCGAAACGTTACTCTCGCCAATATAAATCGGCATTGCAAATTTTGTATTGAATCCGGATGCAACTTCAGTGTTTCATCATCAATGTTATGGTTGAAGGGTAACAGTAAACCTGCTGTGGTGCATCGTTGCCTAATACTGGGCCCCAGGGAGGAGCCAAAGTACATACGCTTCGAAACGGTACTCCTGTTGACAGAAATCGGCATTGTGAATTTTGTATTGATGCCCTATTAAATTTCTGTGTTTCATCGTCAATGGGATGGTCGAAGCGTTACAGTAAACCTGCTGTGGTGCAACGGAGTTTAACACTGAGCCCCCAGCGAAGAGCCAAAAAAATGTCTCCTCGAAACGTTACTCTCGCCAATATGAATCGGCATTGCGAATTTTGTATTGAATCCGGATGCAACTTCAGTGTTTCATCGTCAATGTGATGGTCGAAGGGTAACAGTAAACCTGCTGTGGTGCATCGGTGCCTAATACAGGGCCCCCAGGTAGGAGTCAAAGTACATACGCTTCGAAACGGTACTCCTGTTGACAGAAATCGGTATTGTGAATTTTGTATTGATGCCCGATTAAATTTCTGTGTTTCATCGTCAATGGGATGGTCGAAGCGTTACAGTAAACCTGCTGTGGTGCATCGGAGTCTAACACTGAGCCCCCAGCGAAGAGCCAAAAAACCGACTCCTCGAAACGTTACTCTCGCTAATATAAATCGGCATTGCGAATTTTGTATTGAATCCGGATGCAATATCTATGTTTCATCGTCAATGTGACGGTCGAAGGGTAACAGTAAACATGCTGTGGTGCTTCGGTGCCTAATACTGGGCCCCAAGGGTGGAGCCAAAGTACATACGCTTCGAAACGGTACTCCTGTTGACAGAAATCGGCATTGTGTAATTTGTATTAATGCCCGATTAAATTTCTGTGATTCATCATCAATGGGATGGTCGAAGCGTTACAGTAAACCTGCTGTGGTGCATCGGAGTCTAACACTGAGCCCCCAGCGAAGAGCCAAAAAACAGACTCCTCGAAACGTTACTCTCGCCAATATAAATCGGCATTGCGAATTTTGTATTGAACCCGGATGCAACCTCAGTGTTTCATCGTCCATGTGATGGTCGAAGGGTAACAGTAAATCTGCTGTGGTGCATCGGTGCCTAATACTGGGCCTTCAGGGAGGAGCCAAAGTACATGCGCTTCGAAACGGTACTCCTGTTGACAGAAATCGGCATTGTGACTTTTGTGTTGATGCCCGATTACATTTCTGTGTTTCATCGTCAATGGGATGGTCGAAGCGTTACAGTAAACCTGCTGTGGTGCATCGGAGTCTAACACTGAGCCCCCAGCGAAGAGCCAAAAGACAGACTCCTCGAAACGTTACTCTAGCCAATACGAATCGCCATTGCGAATTTTGTATTGAATCCGGATGCAACTTCAGTGTTTCATCGTCAATGTGATGGTCGAAGGGTAACAGTAAACCTGCTGTGGTGCATCGGTGCCTAATACTGGGCCCCCAGGGAGGAGCCAAAGTACATACGCTTCGAAGCGGTACCCCTGTTGACAGAAATCGGCATTGTGAATTTTGTATTGATGCCCAATTAAATTTCTGTGTTTCATCGTCAATGGAATGGTCGAAGCGTTACAGTAAACCTGCTGTGGTGCATCGGAGTCTAACACTGAGCCCCCAGGGACGAGCCAAAAAACTGACTCCTCGAAACGTTACTCTCGCCAATATAAATCGGCATTGCGAATTTGTATTGAATCCGGATGCAACTTCAGTGTTTCATCGTCAATGTGATGGTCGAAGGGTAACAGTAAACCTGCTGCGGTGCATCGGTGCCTAATACTGGGCCCCCAGGCAGGAGCCAAATTACATACGCTTCGAAACGTTACTCCTTTTGACAGAAATAGGCATTGTGCATTTTGTATTGCTGCCCAATTAAATTTCTGTGTTTCATCGTCAATGGGATGGTCGAAGCGTTACAGTAAACCTGCTGTGGTGCATCGGAGTCTAACACTGAGAACCCAGCGAAGAGCCATAAGACAGACTCCTCGAAACGTTACTCTCGCCAATATAAATCGGCATTGCAAGTTTTGTATTGAATCCGGATGTAATTTCAGTGTTTCATCGTCAACGTTATGGTCGAAGGTAACAGTAAACCTGCTGTGGTGCATCGGTGCCTAATACAGGGCCCCAGGGAGGAGCCAAAGGACATACGCTTCGAAACGGTACTCCTGTTGACAGAAATCGGCAATTTGAATTTTGTATTGAAGCCCGATTAAATTTCTATGTTTCATCGTCAATGGGATGGTCGAAGCGTTACAGTAAACCTGCAGTGGTGCATCAGAGTCTAACACTGAGCCCCCAGGGAAGAGCCAAAAAACAGACTCCTCGAAACGTTACTCTCGCCAATATAAATCGGCATTGCGAATTTTGTATTAAATCCGGATTCAACTTCAGTGTTTCATCGTCAATGTGATGGTCGAAGGGTAACAGTAAACCTGCTGTGGTGCATCGGTGCCTAATACTGGGCCCCCAGGTAGGAGTCAAAGTACATATGCTTCGAAACGGTACTCCTGTTGACAGAAATCGGCATTGTGAATTTTGTATTGAAGCCCGATTAAATTTCTGTGTTTCATCGTCAATGGGATGGTCGAAGCGTTACAGTAAACCTGCTGTGGTGCATCGGAGTCTAACACTGAGCCCCCAGGGAAGAGCCAAAATACAGACTCCTCGAAACGTTACTCTCGCCAATATAAATCGGCATTGCGAATTTTGTATTGAATCCGGATGCAAGTTCAGTGTTTCATCGTCAATGTGATGGTCGAAGGGTAACAGTAAACCTGCTGTGGTGCATCGGTGCCTAATACTGGGCCCCCAGGGAGGAGCCAAAGTACATACGCTTCGAAACGGTGCTCCTATTGACAGATATCGGCATTGTGAATTTTGTATTGATGCCCTATTAAATTTCTGTGTTTCTTCGTCAATGGGGTGGTCGAAGCGTTACAGTAAACCTGCTGTGGTGCATCGGAGTTTAACACTGAGCCCTCAGCGAAGAGCCAAAAAAATGACTCCTCGAAACGTTACTCTCGCCAATATGATACGGCATTGCGAATTTTGTATTGAATCCTGATGCAACTTCAGTGTTTCATCGTCAATGTGATGGTCGAACGGTAACAGTAAACCTGCTGTGGTGCATCGGTGCCTAATACTGGGCCCCCAGAGAGGAGCCAAAGTACATACGCTTCGAAACGGTATTCCTTTTGAAAGAAATCGGCATTGTGAATTTTGTATTGATGCCCAATTAAATTTCTGTGTTTCATCGTCAATGGGATGGTCGAAGCGTTACAGTAAACCTGCTGTGGTGCATCGGAGTCTAACACTGAGCCCCCAGCGAAGAGCCAAAAACCGACTCCTCGAAACGTTACTCTCGCTAATATAAATCGGCATTGCGAATTTTGTATTGAATCCGGATGCAATATCTATGTTTCATCGTCAATGTGACGGTCGAAGGGTAACAGTAAACATGCTGTGGTGCTTCGGTGCCTAATACTGGGCCCCAAGGGTGGAGCCAAAGTACATACGCTTCGAAACGGTACTCCTGTTGACAGAAATTGGCATTGTGTATTTTGTATTAATGCCCGATTAAATTTTTGTGATTCATCATCAATGGGATGGTCGAAGCGTTACAGTAAACCTGCTGTGGTGCATCGGAGTCTAACACTAAGCCCCCAGGGAAGAGCCAAAAAACAGACTCTTCGAAACGTTACTCTCGCCAATATAAATCGGCATTTCGAATTTTGTATTGAATCCGGATGCAACTTCAGTGCTTCATCGTCAATGTGATGGTCGAAGGGTAACAGTAAACCTGCTGTGGTGCATCGGTGCCTAATACTGTCCCCCCAGAGAGGAGCCAAAGTACATTCGCTTCGAAACGGTACTCCTGTTGACAGAAATCGGCATTGTGAAATTTGTATTGATGCCCGATTAAATTTCTGTGTTTCATCGTCAATGGAATGGTCGAAGCGTTACAGTAAACCTGCTGTGGTGCATCGGAGTCTAACACTGAGCCCCCAGGGAAGAGCCAAAAAACAGACTCCTCGAAACGTTACTCTCGCCAATATAAATCGGCATTGCGAATTTTGTATTGAATCCGGATGCAACTTCAGTGTTTCATCGTCAATGTGATGGTCGAAGGGTAACAGTAAACCTGCTGTGGTGCATCGGTGCCTAATACTGGGCCCCCAGGGAGGAGCCAAAGTACATACGCTTCGAAACGGTACTCCTGTTGACAGAAATCGGCATTGTGAATTTTGTATTGATGCCCAATTAAATTTCTGTTTTTCATCGTCAATGGAATGGTCGAACTGTTACAGTAAACCTGCTGTGGTGCATCGGAGTCTAACACTGAGCCCCCAGGGACGAGCCAAAAAACAGACTCCTCGAAACGTTACTCTCGCCAATATAAATCGGCATTGCGAATCTTGTATTGAATCCGGATGCAACTTCAGTGTTTCATCGTCAATGTGATGGTCGAAGGGTAACAGTGAACCTTCTGCGGTGCATCGGTGCCTAATACTGGGCCCCCAGGCAGGAGCCAAATTACATACGCTTCGAAACGTTACTCCTTTTGACAGAAATCGGCATTGTGAATTTTGTATTGCTGCCCAATTAAATTTCTGTGTTTCATCGTCAATGGGATGGTCGAAGCGTTACAGTAAACCTGCTGTGGTGCATCGGAGTCTAACACTGAGAACCCAGCGAAGAGCCAAAAGACAGACTCCTCGAAACGTTACTCTCGCCAATATAAATCGGCATTGCAAGTTTTGTATTGAATCCGGATGTAATATCAGTGTTTCATCGTCAATGTTATGGTCGAAGGTAACAGTAAACCTGCTGTGGTGCATCGGTGCCTAATACTGGGCCCCAGGGAGGAGCCAAAGGACATACGCTTCGAAACGGTACTCCTGTTGACAGAAATCGGCAATTTGAACTTTGTATTGAAGCCCGATTCAATTTCTGTGTTTCATCGTCAATGGGATGGTCGAAGCGTTACAGTAAACCTGCAGTGGTGCATCAGAGTCTAACACTGAGCCCCCAGGGAAGAGCCAAAAAACAGACTCCTCGAAACGTTACTCTCGCCAATATAAATCGGCATTGCGAATTTTGTATTGAATCCGGATTCAACTTCAGTGTTTCATCGTCAATGTGATGGTCGAAGGGTAACAGTAAACCTGCTGTGGTGCATCGGTGCCTAATACTGGGCCCCCAGGTAGGAGTCAAAGAACATACGCTTCGAAACGGTACTCCTGTTGACAGAAATCGGCATTGTGAATTTTGTATTGAAGCCCGATTAAATTTCTGTGTTTCATCGTCAATGGGATGGTCGAAGCGTTACAGTAAACCTGCTGTGGTGCATCGGAGTCTAACACTGAGCCCCCAGGGAAGAGCCAAAATACAGACTCCTCGAAACGTTACTCTCGCCAATATAAATCGGCATTGCGAATTTTGTATTGAATCCGGATGCAAGTTCAGTGTTTCATCGTCAATGTGATGGTCGAAGGGTAACAGTAAACCTGCTGCGGTGCATCGGTGCCTAATACTGGGCCCCCAGGGACGAGCCAAAGTACATACGCTTCGAAACGGTACTCCTGTTGACAGAAATCGGCATTGTGAATTTTGTATTGATGCCCGATTAAATTTCTGTGCTTCTTCGTCAATGGGGTGGTCGAAGCGTTACAGTAAACCTGCTGTGGTGCATCGTAGTTTAACACTGAGCCCTCAGCGAAGAGCCAAAAAAATGACTCCTCGAAACGTTACTCTCGCCAATATGAATCGGCATTGCGATTTTTGTATTGAATCCTGATGCAACTTCAGTGTTTCATCGTCAATGTGATGGTCGAAGGGTAACAGTAAACCTGCTGTGGTGCATCGGTGCCTAATACTGGGCCCCCAGAGAGGAGCCAAAGTACATACGCTTCGAAACGGTATTCCTTTTGAAAGAAATCGGCATTGTGAATTTTGTATTGATGCCCAATTAAATTTCTGTGTTTCATCGTCAATGGGATGGTCGAAGCGTTACAGTAAACCTGCTGTGGTGCATCGGAGTCTAACACTGAGCCCCAAGCGAAGAGCCAAAAGACAGACTCCTCGAAACGTTACACTCGCCAATATAAATCGGCATTGCAAATTTTGTATTGAATCCGGATGCAACTTCAGTGTTTCATCATCAATGTTATGGTCGAAGGGTAACAGTAAACCTGCTGTGGTGCATCGGTGCCTAATACTGGGCCCCAGGGAGGAGCCAAAGTACATACGCTTCGAAACGGTACCCCTGTTGACAGAAATCGGCATTGTGAATTTTGTATTGATGCCCGATTAAATTTCTGTGTTTCATCGTCAATGGGATGGTCGAAGCGTTACAGTAAACCTGCTGTGGTGCAACGGAGTTTAACACTGAGCCCCCAGCGAAGAGCCAAAAAAATGTCTCCTCGAAACGTTACTCTCGCCAATATGAATCGGCATTGCGAATTTTGTATTGAATCCGGATGCAACTTCAGTGTTTCATCGTCAATGTGATGGTCGAAGGGTAACAGTAAACCTGCTGTGGTGCATCGGTGCCTAATACAGGGCCCCCAGGTAGGAGTCAAAGTACATACGCTTCGAAACGGTACTCCTTTTGTCAGAAATCGGTATTGTGAATTTTGTATTGATGCCCGATTAAATTTCAGTGTTTCATCGTCAATGGGATGGTCGAAGCGTTACAGTAAACCTGCTGTGGTGCATCGGAGTCTAACACTGAGCCCCCAGCGAAGAGCCAAAAAACCGACTCCTCGAAACGTTACTCTCGCTAATATAAATCGGCATTGCGAATTTTGTATTGAATCCGGATGCAATATCTATGTTTCATCGTCAATGTGATGGTCGAAGGGTAACAGTAAACATGCTGTGGTGCTTCGGTGCCTAATACTGGGCCCCCAGGGAGGAGCCAAAGTACATACGCTTCGAAGCGGTACTCCTGTTGACAGAAATCGGCATTGTGAATTTTGTATTGATGCCCAATTAAATTTCTGTGTTTCATCGTCAATGGAATGGTCGAAGCGTTACAGTAAACCTGCTGTGGTGCATCGGAGTCTAACACTGAGCCCCCAGGGACGAGCCAAAAAACAGACTCCTCGAAACGTTACTCTCGCCAATATAAATCGGCATTGCGAATTTTGTATTGAATCCGGATGCAACTTCAGTGTTTCATCGTCAATGTGATGGTCGAAGGGTAACAGTAAACCTGCTGCGGTGCATCGGTGCCTAATACTGGGCCCCCAGGCAGGAGCCAAAGTATATACGCTTCGAAACGTTACTCCTTTTGACAGAAATCGGCATTGTGAATTTTGTATTGCTGCCCAATTAAATTTCTGTGTTTCATCGTCAATGGGATGGTCGAAGCGTTACAGTAAACCTGCTGTGGTGCATCGGAGTCTAACACTGAGCCCCCAGCGAAGAGCCAAATGACAGACTCCTCGAAACGTTACTCTCGCCAATATAAATCGGCATTGCAAGTTTTGTATTGAATCCGGATGTAATTTCAGTGTTTCATCGTCAATGTTATGGTCGAAGGTAACAGTAAACCAGCTGTGGTGCATCGGTGCCTAATACTGGGCCCCAGGGAGGAGCCAAAGGACATACGCTTCGAAACGGTACTCCTGTTGACAGAAATCGGCATTGTGAATTTTGTATTGATGCCCAATTAAATTTCTGTGTTTCATCGTCAATGGAATGGTCGAACTGTTACAGTAAACCTGCTGTGGTGCATCGGAGTCTAACACTGAGCCCCCAGGGACGAGCCAAAAAACAGACTCCTCGAAACGTTACTCTCGCCAATATAAATCGGCATTGCGAATCTTGTATTGAATCCGGATGCAACTTCAGTGTTTCATCGTCAATGTGATGGTCGAAGGGTAACAGTGAACCTTCTGCGGTGCATCGGTGCCTAATACTGGGCCCCCAGGCAGGAGCCAAATTACATACGCTTCGAAACGTTACTCCTTTTGACAGAAATCGGCATTGTGAATTTTGTATTGCTGCCCAATTAAATTTCTGTGTTTCATCGTCAATGGGATGGTCGAAGCGTTACAGTAAACCTGCTGTGGTGCATCGGAGTCTAACACTGAGAACCCAGCGAAGAGCCAAAAGACAGACTCCTCGAAACGTTACTCTCGCCAATATAAATCGGCATTGCAAGTTTTGTATTGAATCCGGATGTAATATCAGTGTTTCATCGTCAATGTTATGGTCGAAGGTAACAGTAAACCTGCTGTGGTGCATCGGTGCCTAATACTGGGCCCCAGGGAGGAGCCAAAGGACATACGCTTCGAAACGGTACTCCTGTTGACAGAAATCTGCAATTTGAACTTTGTATTGAAGCCCGATTCAATTTCTGTGTTTCATCGTCAATGGGATGGTCGAAGCGTTACAGTAAACCTGCAGTGGTGCATCAGAGTCTAACACTGAGCCCCCAGGGAAGAGCCAAAAAACAGACTCCTCGAAACGTTACTCTCGCCAATATAAATCGGCATTGCGAATTTTGTATTGAATCCGGATTCAACATCAGTGTTTCATCGTGAATGTGATGGTCGAAGGGTAACAGTAAACCTGCTGTGGTGCATCGGTGCCTAATACTGGGCCCCCAGGTAGGAGTCAAAGAACATACGCTTCGAAACGGTACTCCTGTTGACAGAAATCGGCATTGTGAATCTTGTATTGAAGCCCGATTAAATTTCTGTGTTTCATCGTCAATGGGATGGTCGAAGCGTTACAGTAAACCTGCTGTGGTGCATCGGAGTCTAACACTGAGCCCCCAGGGAAGAGCCAAAATACAGACTCCTCGAAACGTTACTCTCGCCAATATAAATCGGCATTGCGAATTTTGTATTGAATCCGGATGCAAGTTCAGTGTTTCATCGTCAATGTGATGGTCGAAAAGTAACAGTAAACCTGCTGCGGTGCATCGGTGCCTAATACTGGGCCCCCAGGGACGAGCCAAAGTACATACGCTTCGAAACGGTACTCCTGTTGACAGAAATCGGCATTGTGAATTTTGTATTGATGCCCGATTAAATTTCTGTGCTTCTTCGTCAATGGGGTGGTCGAAGCGTTACAGTAAACCTGCTGTGGTGCATCGTAGTTTAACACTGAGCCCTCAGCGAAGAGCCAAAAAAATGACTCCTCGAAACGTTACTCTCGCCAATATGAATCGGCATTGCGATTTTTGTATTGAATCCTGATGCAACTTCAGTGTTTGATCGTCAATGTGATGGTCGAAGGGTAACAGTAAACCTGCTGTGGTGCATCGGTGCCTAATACTGGGCCCCCAGAGAGGAGCCAAAGTACATACGCTTCGAAACGGTATTCCTTTTGAAAGAAATCGGCATTGTGAATTTTGTATTGATGCCCAATTAAATTTCTGTGTTTCATCGTCAATGGGATGGTCGAAGCGTTACAGTAAACCTGCTGTGGTGCATCGGAGTCTAACACTGAGCCCCAAGCGAAGAGCCAAAAGACAGACTCCTCGAAACGTTACACTCGCCAATATAAATCGGCATTGCAAATTTTGTATTGAATCCAGATGCAACTTCAGTGTTTCATCATCAATGTTATGGTCGAAGGGTAGCAGTAAACCTGCTGTGGTGCATCGGTGCCTAATACTGGGCCCCAGGGAGGAGCCAAAGTACATACGCTTCGAAACGGTACCCCTGTTGACAGAAATCGGCATTGTGAATTTTGTATTGATGCCCGATTAAATTTCTGTGTTTCATCGTCAATGGGATGGTCGAAGCGTTACAGTAAACCTGCTGTGGTGCAACGGAGTTTAACACTGAGCCCCCAGCGAAGAGCCAAAAAAATGTCTCCTCGAAACGTTACTCTCGCCAATATGAATCGGCATTGCGAATTTTGTATTGAATCCGGATGCAACTTCAGTGTTTCATCGTCAATGTGATGGTCGAAGGGTAACAGTAAACCTGCTGTGGTGCATCGGTGCCTAATACAGGGCCCCCAGGTAGGAGTCAAAGTACATACGCTTCGAAACGGTACTCCTTTTGTCAGAAATCGGTATTGTGAATTTTGTATTGATGCCCGATTAAATTTCAGTGTTTCATCGTCAATGGGATGGTCGAAGCGTTACAGTAAACCTGCTGTGGTGCATCGGAGTCTAACACTGAGCCCCCAGCGAAGAGCCAAAAAACCGACTCCTCGAAACGTTACTCTCGCTAATATAAATCGGCATTGCGAATTTTGTATTGAATCCGGATGCAATATCTATGTTTCATCGTCAATGTGATGGTCGAAGGGTAACAGTAAACATGCTGTGGTGCTTTGGTGCCTAATACTGGGCCCCCAGGGAGGAGCCAAAGTACATACGCTTCGAAGCGATACTCCTGTTGACAGAAATCGGCATTGTGAATTTTGTATTGATGCCCAATTAAATTTCTGTGTTTCATCGTCAATGGAATGGTCGAAGCGTTACAGTAAACCTGCTGTGGTGCATCGGAGTCTAACACTGAGCCCCCAGGGACGAGCCAAAAAACAGACTCCTCGAAACGTTACTCTCGCCAATATAAATCGGCATTGCGAAATTTGTATTGAATCCGGATGCAACTTCAGTGTTTCATCGTCAATGTGATGGTCGAAGGGTAACAGTAAACCTGCTGCGGTGCATCGGTGCCTAATACTGGGCCCCCAGGCAGGAGCCAAAGTACATACGCTTCGAAACGTTACTCCTTTTGACAGAAATCGGCATTGTGAATTTTGTATTGCTGCCCAATTAAATTTCTGTGTTTCATCGTCAATGGGATGGTCGAAGCGTTACAGTAAACCTGCTGTGGTGCATCGGAGTCTAACACTGAGCCCCCAGCGAAGAGCCAAATGACAGACTCCTCGAAACGTTACTCTCGCCAATATAAATCGGCATTGCAAGTTTTGTATTGAATCCGGATGTAATTTCAGTGTTTCATCGTCAATGTTATGGTCGAAGGTAACAGTAAATCTGCTGTGGTGCATCGGTGCCTAATACTGGGCCCCACGGAGGAGCCAAAGGTCATACGCTTCGAAACGGTACTCCTGTTGACAGAAATCGGCAATTTGAATTTTGTATTGAAGCCCGATTAACTTTCTGTGTTTCATCGTCAATGGGATGGTCGAAGCGTTACAGTAAACCTGCAGTGGTGCATCAGAGTCTAACACTGAGCCCCCAGGGAAGAGCCAAAAAACAGACTCCTCGAAACGTTACTCTCGCCAATATAAATCGGCATTGCGAATTTTGTATTGAATCCGGATTCAACTTCGGTGTTTCATCGTCAATGTGATGGTCGAAGGGTAACAGTAAACCTGCTGTGGTGCATCGGTGCCTAATACTGGGCCCCCAGGTAGGAGTCAAATTACATACGCTTCGAAACGGTACTCCTGTTGACAGAAATCGGCATTGTGAATTTTGTATTGAAGCCCGATTAAATTTCTGTGTTTCATCGTCAATGGGATGGTCGAAGCGTTACAGTAAACCTGCTGTGGGGCATCGCAGTCTAACACTGAGCCCCCAGGGAAGAGCCAAAATACAGACTCCTCGAAACGTTACTCTCGCCAATATAAATCGGCATTGCGAATTTTGTATTGAATCCGGATGCAAGTTCAGTGTTTCATCGTCAATGAGATGGTCGAAGGGTAACAGTAAACCTGCTGTGGTGCATCGGTGCCTAATACTGGGCCCCCAGGGAGGAGCCAAAGTACATACGCTTCGAAACGGTACTCCTGTTGACAGAAATCGGCATTGTGAATTTTGTAATGATGCCCGATTAAATTTCTGTGATTCATCATCAATGGGATGGTCGAAGCGTTACAGTAAACCTGCTGTGGTGCATCGGAGTCTAACACTGACCCCCAGGGAAGAGCCAAAAAACAGACTCCTCGAAACGTTACTCTCGCCAATATGAATCGGCATTGCGAATTTTGTATTGAACCCGGATGCAACTTCAGTGTTTCATCGTCAATGTGATGGTCGAACGGTAACAGTAAACCTGCTGTGGTGCATCGGTGCCTAATACTGGGACTTCAGGGAGGAGCCAAAGTACATACGCTTCGAAAGGGTACTCCTGTTGACAGAAATCGGCATTGTGACTTTTGTGTTGATGCCCGATTGAATTTCTGTGTTTCATCGTCAATGGGATGGTCGAAGCGTTACAGTAAACCTGCTGTGATGCATCGGAGTCTAACACTGAGCCCACAGCGAAGAGCCAAAGAACAGACTCCTCGAAACGTTACTCTCGCCAATACGAATCGGCATTGCGAATTTTGTATTGAATCCGGATGCAACTTCAGTGTTTCATCGTCAATGTGATGGTCGAAGGGTAACAGCAAACCTGCTGTGGTGCATCGGTGCCTAATACTGGGCCCCCAGGTAGGAGTCAAAGTAAATACGCTTCGAAACGGTACTCCTATTGACAGAAATCGGCATTGTGAATTTTGTATTGATGCCCAATTTAATTTCTGTGTTTCATCGTCAATGGGATGGTCGAAGCGTTACAGTAAACCTGCTGTGGTGCATCGGAGTCTAACACTGAGCCCCCAGCGAAGAGCCGAGGAACAGACTCCTCGAAACGTTACTCTCGCCAATATGAATCGGCATTGCGAATTTTGTATTGAATCCTGATGCAACTTCAGTGTTTCATCGTCAATGTGACGGTCGAAGGGTGACAGTATACACGCTGTGGTGCTTCGGTGCCTAATACTGGGCCCCAAGGGAGGAGCCAAAGTATATACGCTTCGAAACGGTACTCCTGTTGACAGAAATCGGCATTGTGAATTTTGTATTGATGCCCGATTAAATTTCTGTGATTCATCATCAATGGGATGGTCGAAGCGTTACAGTAGACCTGCTGTGGTGCATCGGAGTCTAACACTGAGCCCCCAGGGAAGAGCCAAAAAACAGACTCCTCGAAACGTTACTCTCGCCAAAATAAATCAGCATTGCGAATTTTGTATTGAATCCTGATGCAACTTCAGTGTTTCATCGTCAATGTGATGGTCGATGGGTAACAGTATACACGCTGTGGAGCTTCGGTGCCTAATACTGGGCCCCAAGGGAGGAGCCAAAGTACATACGCTTCGAAACGGTACTCCTGTTGACAGAAATCGGCATTGTGAATTTTGTATTGATGCCCGATTAAATTTCTGTGTTTCATCGTCAATGGGATGGCCGAAGCGTTATAGTAAATCTGCTGTGGTGCATCGGAGTCTAACACTGAGCCCCCAGGGAAGAGCAAAAAAACAGACTCCTCGAAACGTTACTCTCGCCAATATAAATCGGCATTGCGAATTTTGTATTGAATCCGGATGCAATATCTATGTAAGGGTAACAGTAAACATGCTGTTGTGCTTCGGTGCCTAATACCGGGCCCCAAGGGAGGAGCCAAAGTAGATACGCTTCGAAACGGTACTCCTGTTGACAGAAGTCGGCATTGTGAATTTTGTATTGATGCCCGATTAAATTTCTGTGTTTCATCGTCAATGATATGGCCAAAGCGTTACAGTAAATCTGGTGTGGTGCATCGGAGTCTAACACTGAGCCCCCAGGGAAGAGCCAAACAACAGACTCCTCGAAACGTTACTCTCGCCAATATAAATCGGCATTGCGAATTTTGTATTGAATCCGGATTCAACTTCAGTGTTTCATCGTCAATGTGATGGTCGAAGGGTAACAGTAAACCTGCTGTGGTGCATCGGTGCATAATACTGGGCCCCCAGGGAGGAGTCAAAGTAAATACGCTGCGAAACGTTACTCCTGTTGACAGAAATCGGCATTGTGAATTTTGTATTGAAGCCCGATTAAATTTCTGTGTTTCATCGTCCATGGGATGGTCGAAGCGTTACAATAAACCTGCTGTGGTGCATCGGAGTCTAACACTGAGCCCCCAGCGAAGAGCCAAAAAACAGACGCCTCGAAACGTTACTCTCGCCAATATGAATCGGCATTGCGAAATTTGTATTGAATCCGGATGCAAGTACAGTGTTTCATCGTCAATGTGATGGTCGAAGGGTAACATTAAACCTGCTGTGGTGCATCGGTGCCTAATACTGGGCCCCCAGGGAGGAGCCAAAGTACATACGCTTCGAAACGGTACTCCTGTTGACAGAAATCGGCATTGTGAATTTTGTATTGATGCCCAATTAAATTTCTGTGATTCATCATCAATGGGATGGTCGAAGCGTTACAGTAGACCTGCTGTGGTGCATCGGAGTCTAACACTGAACCCCCAGGGAAGAGCCAAAAAACAGACTCGTCGAAACGTTACTCTCGCCAATATAAATCGGCATTGCGAATTTTGTATTAAACCCGGATGCAACTTCAGTGTTTCATCGTCAATGTGATGGTCGAAGGGTAACAGTAAACCTGCTGTGGTGCATCGGTGCGTAATACTGGGCCCCCAGGGAGGAGCCAAAGTACATACGCTTCGAAACGGTACTCCTGTTGACAGAAATCGGCATTGTGACATTTGTATTGATGCTCGATTAAATTTCAGTGTTTCATCGTCAATGGGATGGTCGAAGCGTTACAGCAAACCTGCTGTGGTGCATCGGAGTCTAACCCTGAGCCCCCAGCGAAGACCCAAAAAACAGACTCCTCGAAACGTTTCTCTCGCCAATATAAATCGGCATTGCGAATTTTGTATTGAATCCGGATGCAACTTCAGTGTTTCATCGTCAATGTGATGGTCGAAGGGTAACAGAAAACCTGCTGTGGTGCATCGGTGCCTAATACTGGGCCCCCAGGGAGGAGTCAAAGTACATACGCTTCGAAACGGTACTCCTGTTAACAGAATTCGGCATTGTGAATTTTGTATTAAAGCCCGATTAAATTTCTGTGTTTCATCGTCAATGGGATGGTCGAAGCGTTACAGTAAACCTGCTGTGGTGCATCGGAGTCTAACACTGAGCCCCCAGCGAAGAAGCAAAAAAAGACTCCTCGAAACGTTACTCTCGCCAATATAAATCGGCATTGCGAATTTTGTATTGAATCCGGATGCAACTCAGTGTTTCATCGTCAATGTGATGGTCGAAGGGTAACAGGAAACCTGCTGTGGTGCATCGGTGCCTAATACTGGGCCCCCAGGGAGGAGCCAAAGTACATACGCTTCGAAACGGTACTCCTGTTGACAGAAATCGGCATTGTGAATTTTGTATTGATGCCCGATTAAATTTCTGTGATTCATCATCAATGGGATGGTCGAAGCGTTACAGTAAACCTGCTGTGGTGCATCGGAGTCTAACACTGAGCCCCCAGGGAAGAGCCAAAAAACAGCCTCCTCGAAACGTTACTCTCAGCCAATATGAAACGGCATTGCGAATTTTGTATTGAACCCGGATGCAACTTCAGTGTTTCATCGTCAATGTGATGGTCGAAGGGTGACAGTAAACCTGCTGTGGTGCATCGGTGCCTAATACTGGGCCTTCAGGGAGGAGCCAACTTACATACGCTTCGAAACGGTACTCCTGTTGACAGAAATCGGCACTGTGAATTTTGTATTGATGCCCGATTAAATTTCTGTGTTTCATCGTCAATGGGATGGTCGAAGCGTTACAGTAAACCTGCTGTGGTGCATCGGATTCTCACACTGAGCCCCCAGCGAAGAGCCAAAAAACAGACTCCTCGAAACGTTACTCTCGCCAATATAAATCGGCATTGCGAATTTTGTATTGAATCCGGATGCAACTTCAGTGTTTCATCGTCAATGTGATGGTCGAAGGGTAACAGTAAACCTGCTGTGGTGCATCGGTGCCTAATACTGGGCCCAAGGGAGGAGCCAAAGTACATACGCTTCGAAACGGTACTCCTGTTGACAGAAATCGGCACTGTGAATTTTGTATTGATGCCCGATTAAATTTCTGTGTTTCATCGTCAATGGGATGGTCGAAGCGTTACAGTAAACCTGCTGTGGTGCATCGGAGTCTAACACTGAGCCCCCAGCGAAGAGCCAAAGAACAGACTCCTCGAAACGTTACTCTCGTCAATATAAATCGGCATTGAGAATATTGTATTGAACCTGGATGTAACCTCAGTGTTTCAACGTCAATGTCATGTTCGAAGGGTAACAGTAAACCTGCTGTGGTGCATCGGTGCCTAATACTGGGCCCCCAGGGAGGAGTCAAAGTACATACGCTTCGAAACGGTACACCTCTTGACAGAAATCGGCATTGTGAATTTTGTATTGATGCCCGATTAAACTTCTGTGTTTCATCGTCAATGGGATGGTCGAAAAGTTACAGTAAACCTGCTGTGGTGCATCGGAGTCTAACACTGAGCCCCCAGGAAAGAGCCAAAAAACAGACTCCTCGAAACGTTACTCTCGCCAATATAAATCGGCATTGCAAATTTTGTATTGAATCCAGATGCAACTTCAGTGTTTCAACGTCAATGTGATGGTCGAAGGCTTACAGTAAACTTGCTGTGGTGCATCGGTGCCTAATACTGGGCCCCCAGGGAGGAGTCAAAGTACATGCACTTCGAAACGGTACTCCTGTTGACAGAAATCGGTATTGTGAATTTTGTATTGATGCCCGATTAAATTGCTGTGTTTCATCGTCAATCGGATGGTAGACGCCTTACAATAAACCTGCTGTGGTGCAACGGAGTGTAACACTGAGCCCCCAGCGAAGAGCCAAAAAACAGACTCTACTAAACGTTACTCTCGCCAATATGAATCGGCATTGCGAATTTTGTATTGAACCCGGATGCAACTTCAGTGTTTCATCATCAATGTAATGGCCGAAGTGTAACAGTAAACCTGCTGTGGTGCATCGGTGCCTAATACTGGGCCCCCAGGTAGGAATAAAAGTACATACGCTTCGAAACGTTATTCCTGTTGACAGAAATCGGTATTGTGAATTTTGTATTGATGCCCGATTAAATTTCTGTGTTTCATCGTCAATGGGATGGTCGAAGCGTTACAATAAACCTGCTGTGGTGCAACGGAGTCTAACACTGTGCCCCCAGGGAAGAGCAAAAAAACAGACTCCTCGAAACGTTACTCTCGCCAATATAAATCGGTATTGCGAATTTTGTATTGAACCTGGATGCAACTTCAGTGTTTCAACGTCAATGTGATGGTCGAAGGCTTACAGTAAACTTGCTGTGGTGCATCGGTGCCTAATACTGGGCCCCCAGGGAGGAGCCAAAGTACATACGCTTCGAAACGGTACTCCTGTTGACAGAAATCGGCATTGTGAATTTTGTATTGACGACGGATTAAATTTCTGTGTTTCATCGTCAATGGGATGGTCGAAGCGTTACAGTAAACCTGTTGTGGTGCATCGGAGTCTAACACTGAGCTCCCAGGGAAGAGCAAAAGAACAGAGATTTCGAAACGTTACTCTCGCCAATATAGATCGGCAATGCGAATTTTGTATTGAATCCGGATGCAACTTCAGTGTTTCATCATCAATGTGATGGTCGAAGGGTAACAGTAAACCTGCTGTGGTGCATCGGTGCCTAATACTGGGACCCCAGGTAGGAGTCAAAGTACCTACGCTTCGAAACGGTACTCCTGTTGACAGAAATCAGCATTGTGAATTTTGTATTGATGCCCGATTAAATTTCTGTGTTTCATCGTCAATGGGATGGTCGAAGCGTTACAGTAAACCTGCTGTGGTGCATCGGATTCTCACACTGAGCCCCCAGCGAAGAGCCAAAAAACAGACTCCTCGAAACGTTACTCTCGCCAATACGAATCGGCATTGCGAATTTTGTATTGAATCCGGATGCAACTTCAGTGTTTCATCTTCAATGTGATGGCCGAAGTGTAACAGTAAACCTGCTGTGGTGCATCGGTGCCTAATACTGGGCCCCCAGGTAGGAGTCAAAGTACATACGCTTCGAAACGGTATTCCTGTTGACAGAAATCGGTATTGTGAATTTTGTATTGATGCCCGATTAAATTTCTGTGTTTCATCGTCAATGGGATGGTCGAAGCGTTACAATAAACCTGCTGTGGTGCAACGGAGTCTAACACTGTGCCCCCAGCGAAGAGCCAAAAAACAGACTCTACGAAACGTTACTCTCGCCAATATAAATCGGTATTGCGAATTTTGTATTGAACCTGGATGCAACTTCAGTGTTTCAACGTCAATGTGATGGTCGAAGGCTTACAGTAAACTTGCTGTGGTGCATCGGTGCCTAATACTGGGCCCCCAGGGAGGAGCCAAAGTACATACGCTTCGAAACGGTACTCCTGTTGACAAAAATCGGCATTGTGAATTTTGTATTGACGACGGATTAAATTTCTGTGTTTCATCGTCAATGGGATGGTCGAAGCGTTACAGTAAACCTGTTGTGGTGCATCGGAGTCTAACACTGAGCTCCCAGGGAAGAGCAAAAGAACAGACATTTCGAAACGTTACTCTCGCCAATATAGATCGGCAATGCGAATTTTGTATTGAATCCGGATGCAACTTCAGTGTTTCATCATCAATGTGATGGTCGAAGGGTAACAGTAAACCTGCTGTGGTGCATCGGTGCCTAATACTGGGACCCCAGGTAGGAGTCAAACTACATACGCTTCGAAACGGTACTCCTGTTGACAGAAATCAGCATTGTGAATTTTGTATTGATGCCCGATTAAATTTCTGTGTTTCATCGTCAATGGGATGGTCGAAGCGTTACAGTAAACCTGCTGTGGTGCATCGGAGTCTAACACTGAGCCCCCAGGGAAGAGCCAAAAAACAGACTCCTCGAAACGTTACTCTCGCCAATATAAATCGACATTGCAAATTTTGTATTGAATCCGGATGCAACTTCAGTGTTTCATCGTCAATGTGATGGTCGAAGGGTAACAGTAAACCTGCTGTGGTGCATCGGTGCCTAATACTGGGCCGCCAGGGATAAGCCAAAGTACATACGCTTCGAAACGGTACTCCTGTTGACATAAATCAGCATTGTGAATTTTGTATTGACGACGGATATAATTTCTGTGTTTCATCGTCAATGGGATGGTCGAAGCGTTACAGTAAACATGCTGTGGTGCATCGGTGCCTAATACTGGGCCGCCAGGGAAGAGCCAAAGAACAGACTTTTCGAAACGTTACTCTCGCCAATATAAATCGGCATTGCGAATTTTGTATTGAATCCGGATGCAACTTCAGTGTTTCATCGTCAATGTGATGGTCGAAGGGTAACAGTAAACCTGCTGTGGTGCATCGGTGCCTAATACTTGGCCCCCAGGGAGGAGTCAAAGTACATACGCTTCGAAACGGTGCTCCTGTTGACTGAAATCGGCATTGTGAATTTTGTATTGATGCACGATTAAATTTCTGTGTTTTATCGTCAATGGGATGGTCGAAGCGTTACAGTAAACCTGCTGTGGTGCATCGGAGTCTAACACTGAGCCCCCAGCGAAGAGCCAAAAAACAGACTCCTCGAAACGTTACTCTCGCCAGTATAAAACGGCATTGCGAATTTTGTATTGAATCCGGATGCAACTTCAGTGTTTCATCGTCAATGTGATGTTCGAATGGTAACAGTAAACCTGCTGTGGTGCATCGGTGCCTAATACTGGGCCCCCAGGTAGGAGTCAAAGTACATACGCTTCGAAACGGTACTCCTGTTGACAGAAATCGGTATTGTGAATTTTGTATTGATGCCCGATTAAATTGCTGTGTTTCATCGTCAATGGGATGGTCGAAGCGTTACAATAAACCTGCTGTGGTGCAACGGAGTCTAACACTGAGCCCCCAGCGAAGAGCCAAAAAACAACCTCCTCGAAACGTTACTTTCGCCAATATAAATCGGCATTGCGAATTTTGTATTGAATCCGCATGCAACTTCAGTGTTTCATCGTCAATGTGATGGTCGAAGGGTAACAGTAAACCTGCTGTGGTGCATCGGTGCGTAATACTGGTCCCCCAGGGAGGAGCCAAAGTACATACGCTTCGAAACGGTACTCCTGTTGATAGAATTCGACATTGTGAATTTTATATTGATGCCCGATTAAATTTCTGTGTTTCATCGTCAATGGGATGGTCGAAGCGTTACAGTAAACCTGCTGTGGTGCATCGGAGTCTAACACTGAGCCCCCAGGGAAGAGCCAAAAAACAGACTCCTCGAAACGTTACTCTCGCCAATATAAATCAGCATTGCGAATTTTGTATTGAATCTTGTTGTAACTTCATCGTCAATGTGATGGTCGAAGGGTAACACTAAACCTGCTGTGGTGCTTCGGTGCCTAATACTGGGCCCTAGGGAGGAGCCAAAGTACATACGCTTCGAAACGGTACTCCTCTTGACAGAAACCGGCATTGTGAATTTTGTATTGTTGTCCGATTAAATTTCTGTGTTTCATCGTCAATGGGATGGTGAAGTGTTACAGTAAACCTGCTGTGGTGCATCGGAGTCTAACACTGTGCCCCCAGGGAAGAGCCAAAGAACAGACTCCTCGAAACGTTACACTCGCCAATATAAATCGGCATTGCGAATTTTGTATTGAATCCGGATGCATCTTCAGTGTTTCATCGTCAATGTGATGGTCGAAGGGAACAGTAAACCTGCTGTGGTGCATCGGTGCCGAATACTGGGCCCCCAGGGAGGAGCCAAACTACATACGCTTCGAAACGGTACTCCTGTTGACAGAAATCAGCATTGTGAATTTTGTATTGATGCCCGACTAAATTTCTGTGTTTCATCGTCAATGGGATGGTCGAAGAGTTACAGTAAACCTGCTGTGGTGCATCGGAGTCTCACACTGAGCCCCCAGTGAAGAGCCAAAAAATAGGCTCCTCGAAACCTTACTCTCGCCAATACGAATCGGCATTGCGAATTTTGTATTGAATCTGGATGCAACTTCAGTGTTTCATCGTCAATGTGATGGTCGAAGGGTAACAGTAAACCTGCTGTGGTGCATCGGTGCCTAATACTGGGAACCCAGGTAGGAGTCAAAGTACATACGCTTCGAAACGGTACTCCTGTTGACAGAAATCGGTATTGTGAATTTTGTATTGATGCCCGATTAAATTTCTGTGTTTCATCGTCAATGGGATGGTCGAAGCGTTACAATAAACCTGCTGTGGTGCAACGGAATCTAACACTGAGCCCCCAGCGAAGAGCCAAAAAACAGACTCCACGAAACGTTACTCTCGCCAATATAAATCTGCATTGCGAATTTTGTATTGAATCCGGATGCAATATCTATGTTTCATCGTCAATGTGATGGACGAAGGGTAACAGTAAACTTGCTGTGGTGCTTCGGTGCCTAATACTGGGCCCCCAGGGACGAGCCAAAGTACATACGCTTCGAAACGGTACTCCTGTTGACAGAAATCGGCATTGTGAATTTTGTATTGATGCCCGATTAAATTTCTGTGTTTCATCGTCAATGGGATGGCCGAAGCGTTACAGTAAATCTGCTGTGGTGCATCGGAGTCTAACACTGAGCCCCCAGGGAAGAGGCAAAAAACAGACTCCTCGAAACGTTACTCTCGCCAATATAAATCGGTATTGCGAATTTTGTATTGAATCCGGATGTAATTTCAGTGTTTCATCGTCAATGTGATGGTCGAAGGGTAACAGTAAACCTGCTGTGGTGCATCAGTGCCTAATACTGGGCCCTAGGGAGGAGCCAAAGTACATACGCTTCGAAACGGTACTCCTCTTGACAGAAACCGGCATTGTGAATTTTGTATTGTTGTCCGATTAAATTTCTGTGTTTCATCGTCAATGGGATGGTGAAGTGTTACAGTAAACCTGCTGTGGTGCATCGGAGTCTAACACTGTGCCCCCAGGGAAGAGCCAAAGAACAGACTCCTCGAAACGTTACACTCGCCAATATAAATCGGCATTGCGAATTTTGTATTGAATCCGGATGCATCTTCAGTGTTTCATCGTCAATGTGATGGTCGAAGGGTAACAGTAAACCTGCTGTCGTGCATCGGTGCCTAATACTGGGCCCCCAGGGAGGAGCCAAAGTACATACGCTTCGAAACGGTACTCCTGTTGACAGAAATCGGCATTGTGAATTTTGTATTGATGCCCGATTAAATTTCTGTGTTTCATCGTCAATGGGATGGTCGAAGCGTTACAGTAAACCTGCTGTGGTGCATCGGAGTCTAACACTGAGCCTTCAGCGAAGTGCCAAAAAACAGACTCCTCGAAACGTTACTCTCGCCAATATAAATCGGCATTGCGAATTTTGTATTGAATCCGGATGCAACTTCAGAGTTTCATCGTCAATGTGATTGTCGAAGGGTAACAGTAAACCTGCTGTGGAGCATCAGTGCCTAATACTGGGCCCCCAGGAGGAGCCAAATTACATACGCTTCGAAACGGTACTCCTGTTGACAGAAATCGGCATTGTGAATTTTGTATTGATGACGGATTGAATTTTTGTGTTTCATCGTCAATGGGATGGTCGAAGCGTTATAGTAAATCTGCTGTGGTGCATCGGAGTCTAACACTGAGCCCCCAGGGAAGAGCCAAAAAACAGACTCCTCGAAACGTTACTCTCGCCAATATAAATCGGTATTGCGAATTTTGTATTGAATCCGGATGCAATTTCAGTGTTTCATCGTCAATGTGATGGTCGAAGGGTAACAGTAAACCTGCTGTGGTGCATCAGTGCCTAATACTGGGCCCTAGGGAGGAGCCAAAGTACATACGCTTCGAAACGGTACTCCTGTTGACAGAAACCGGCATTGTGAATTTTGTATTGTTGCCAGATTAAATATCTGTGTTTCATCGTCAATGGGATGGTGAAGTGTTACAGTAAACCTGCTGTGGTGCATCGGAGTCTAACACTGAGCCCCCAGGGAAGAGCCAAAGAACAGACTCCTCGAAACGTTACTCTCGCCAACATAAATCGGTATTGCGAATTTTGTATTGAATCCGGATGCAATTTCAGTGTTTCATCGTCAATGTGATGGTCGAAGGGTAACAGTAATCCTGCTGTGGTGCATCGGTGCCTAATACTGGGCCCCCAGGGAGGAGCCAAAGTACATACGCTTCGAAACGGTACTCCAGTTGACAGAAATCGGCATTGTGAATTTTGTATTGATTCCCGATTAAATTTCTGTGTTTCATCATCAATGGGTTGGTCGAAGCGTTACAGTAAACCTGCTGTGGTGTATCGGAGTCTAACACTGAGCCCCCAGGGAAGAGCCAAAAATCAGACTCCTTGAAACGTTACTCTCGCCAATATAAATCGGCATTGCGAATTTTGTATTGAATCCGGATGCAACTTCAGTGTTTTATCGTCAATGTGTTGCTCGAAGGGTAACAGTAAACCTGCTGTGGTGCATCGGTGCCTAATACTGGGCCCCCAGGGAGGAGCCAAAGTACATACGCTTCGAAACGGTACTCCTGTTGACAGAAATCGGCATTGTGAATTTTGTATTGATGCCCGATTAAATTTCTGTGTTTCATCGTCAATGGGATGGTCGAAGCGTTTCAGTAAACCTGCTGTGGTGCATCGGAGTCTAACACTGAGCCTTCAGCGAAGTGCCAAAAAACAGACTCCTCGAAACGTTACTCTCGCCAATATAAATCGGCATTGCGAATTTTGTATTGAATCCGGATGCAACTACAGTGTTTCATCGTCAATGTGATGGTCGAAGGGTAACAGTAAACCTGCTGTGGTTCATCGTGCCTAATACTGGGTCCCCAGGGAGGAGCCAAAGTACATACGCTTCGAAGCGGTACTCCTGTTGACAAAAATCGGAATTGTGAACTTTGTATTGATGCCCGATTAAATTTCTGTGTTTCATCGTCAATGGGATGGTCGAAGCGTTACAGTAAACCTGCTGTGGTGCATCGGAGTCTAACACTGAGGCCCCAGCGAAGAGCCAAAAAACAGACTCCTCGAAACGTTACTCTCGCCAGTATAAATCGGCATTGCGAATTTTGTATTGAATCCGGATGCAACTTCAGTGGTTCATCGTCAATGTGATGATCGAAGGGTAACAGTAAACCTGCTGTGGTGAATCGGTGCCTAATACTGGGCCCCCAGGGAGGAGCCAAAGTACATACGCTTCGAAACGGTACTCCTGTTGACAGAAATCGGCATTGTGAATTTTGTATTGATGCCCGATTAAATTTCTTTGTTTCATCGTCAATGGAATAGCCGAAGCGTTACAGTAAACCTGCTGTGGTGCATCGGAGTCTAACACTGAGCCCCCAGCGAAGTGCCAAAAAACAGACTCCTCGAAACGTTACTCTCGCCAATATAAATCGGCATTGCGAATGTTGTATTGAATCCGGATGCAACTTCAGTGTTTCATCGTCAATGTGATGGTCGAAGGGTAACAGTAAAGCTGCTGTGGTGCATCGGTGCCTAATACTGGGCCCCCAGGGAGGAGCCAAAGTACATACGCTTCGAAACGGTACTCCTGTTGACAGAAATCGGCATTGTGAATTTTGTATTGATGCCCGATTATATTTCTGTGTTTCATCGTCAATGGGATGGTCGAAGCGTTACAGTAAACCTGCTGTGGTGCATCGGAGTCTAACACTGAGCCCCCAGGGAAGAGCCAAAACACAACCTCCTCGAAACGTTACTCTCGTCAATATAAATCGGCATTGCGAATTTTGTATTGAATCCGGATGCACTACAGTGTTTCATCGTCAATGTGGTGGTCGAAGGGTAACAGTAAACCTGCTGTGGTTCATCGTGCCTAATACTGGGTCCCCAGGGAGGAGCCAAAGTACATACGCTTCGAAGCGGTACTCCTGTTGACAAAAATCGGAATTGTGAACTTTGTATTGATGCCCGATTAAATTTCTGTGTTTCATCGTCAATGGGATGGTCGAAGCGTTACAGTAAACCTGCTGTGGTGCATCGGAGTCTAACACTGAGCCCCCAGCGAAGAGCCAAAAAACAGACTCCTCGAAACGTTACTCTCGCCAGTATAAATCGGCATTGCGAATTTTGTATTGAATCCGGATGCAACTTCAGTGGTTCATCGTCAATGTGCTGATCGAAGGGTAACAGTAAACCTGCTGTGGTGAATCGGTGCCTAATACTGGGCCCCCAGGGAGGAGCCAAAGTACATACGCTTCGAAACGGTACTCCTGTTGACAGAAATCGGCATTGTGAATTTTGTATTGATGCCCGATTAAATTTCTTTGTTTCATCGTCAATGGAATAGCCGAAGCGTTACAGTAAACCTGCTGTGGTGCATCGGAGTCTAACACTGAGCCCCCAGCGAAGTGCCAAAATACAGACTCCTCGAAACGTTACTCTCGCCAATATAAATCGGCATTGCGAATGTTGTATTGAATCCGGATGCAACTTCAGTGTTTCATCGTCAATGTGATGGTCGAAGGGTAACAGTAAAGCTGCTGTGGTGCATCGGTGCCTAATACTGGGCCCCCAAGGAGGCGCCAAAGTACATACGCTTCGAAACGGTACTCCTATTGACAGAGATCGGCATTGTGAATTTTGTATTGATGCCCGATTAAATTTCTGTGTTTCATCGTCAATGGGATGGTCGAAGCGTTACAGTAAACCTGCTGTGGTGCATCGGAGTCTAACGCTGAGCCCCCAGGGAAGAGCCAAAAAACAGAATCCTCGAAACGTTACTCTCGCCAATATAAATCGGCATTGCGAATTTTGTATTGAATCCGGATGCAACTACAGTGTTTCATCGTCAATGTGATGGTCGAAGGGTAACAGTAAACCTGCTGAGGTTCATCGTGCCTAATACTGGGTCCCCAGGGAGGAGCCAAAGTACATACGCTTCGAAGCGGTACTCCTGTTGACAAAAATCGGCATTGTGAATTTTGTATTGATGCCCGATTAAATTTCTGTGTTTCATCGTCAATCGGATGGTCGAAGCGTTACAGTAAACGTGCTGTGGTGCATCGGAGTCTAACACTGAGCCCCCAGCGAAGTGCCAAAAAACAGACTCCTCGAAACGTTACTCTCGCCAATATAAATCGGCATTGCGAATGTTGTATTGAATCCGGATGCAACTTCAGTGTTTCATCGTCAATGTGATGGTCGAAGGGTAACAGTAAACCTGCTGTGGTGCATCGGTGCCTAATACTGGGCCCCCAGGGAGGAGCCAAAGTACATACGCTTCGAAACGGTACTCCTGTTGACAGAAAATGGCATTGTGAATTTTGTATTGATGCCCGATTATATTTCTGTGTTTCATCGTCAATGGGATGGTCGAAGCGTTACAGTAAACCTGCTGTGGTGCATCGGAGTCTAACACTGAGCCCCCCAGGGAAGAGCCAAAACACAACCTCCTCGAAACGTTACTCTCGTCAATATAAATCGGCATTGCGAATTTTGTATTGAATCCGGATGCAACTTCAGAGTTTCATCGCCAATGTGATTGTCGAAGGGTAACAGTAAACCTGCTGTGGTGCATCGGTGCGTAATACTGGGCCCCCAGGGAGGAGCCAAAGTACATACGCTTCGAAACGGTACTCCTGTTGGCAGAAATCGTCATTGTGAATTTTGTATTGATAACCAATTAAATTTCTGTTTTCATCGTCAATGGGATGGTCGAAGCGTTATAGTAAACCTGCTGTGGTGCATCGGAGTCTAACACTGAGCCCCCAGGGAAGAGCCAAAAAACAGACTCCTCGAAACGTTACTCTCGCCAATATAAATCGGCATTGCGAATTTTGTATTGAATCCGGATGCAACTTCAGTGTTTCATCGTCAATGTGATGGTCGAAGGGTAACAGTAAACCTGCTGTGGAGCATCAGTGCCTAATACTGGGCCCCCAGGAGGGGCCAAATTACATACGCTTCGAAACGGTACTCCTGTTGACAGAAATCGGCATTGAGAATTTTGTATTGATGACGGATTGAATTTTTGTGTTTCATCGTCAATGGGATGGTCGAAGCGTTATAGTAAACCTGCTGTGGTGCATCGGAGTCTAACACTGAGCCCCCAGGGAAGAGCAAAGAAACAGACTCCTCGAAACGTTACTCTCGCCAATATAAATCGGCATTGCGAATTTTGTATTGAATCCAGATGCAACTTCAGTGTTTCATCGTCAATGTCATGGTCGAAGGGTAACAGTAAACCTGCTGTGGTTCATCGTACCTAATACTGGGTCCCCAGGGAGGAGCCAAAGTACATACGCTTCGAAGCGGTACTCCTGTTGACAGAAATCGGCATTGTGAATTTTGTATTGATGCCTGATTAAATTACTGTGTTTCATCGTCAATGGGATGGTCGAAGCGTTATAGTAAACCTGCTGTGGTGCATCGGAGTCTAACGCTGAGCCCCCAGGGAAGAGCCAAAAAACAGGCTCCACGAAACGTTACTCTCGCCAATATAAATCGGCATTGCGAATTTTGTATTGAATCCGGATGCAACTACAGTGTTTCATCGTCAATGTGATGGTCGAAGGGTAACAGTAAAGCTGCTGTGGTGCATCGGTGCCTAATACTGGGCCCCCAAGGAGGCGCCAAAGTACATACGCTTCGAAACGGTACTCCTGTTGACAGAGATCGGCATTGTGAATTTTGTATTGATGCCCGATTAAATTTCTGTGTTTCATCGTCAATGGGATGGTCGAAGCGTTACAGTAAACCTGCTGTGGTGCATCGGAGTCTAACGCTGAGCCCCCAGGGAAGAGCCAAAAAACAGAATCCTCGAAACGTTACTCTAGCCAATATAAATTGGCATTGCGAATTTTGTATTGAATCCGGATGCAACTACAGTGTTTCATCGTCAATGTGATGGTCGAAGGGTAACAGTAAACCTGCTGTGGTTCATCCTGCCTAATACTGGGTCCCCAGGGAGGAGCCAAAGTACATACGCTTCGAAGCGGTACTCCTGTTGACAAAAATCGGCATTGTGAATTTTGTATTGATGCCCGATTAAATTTCTGTGTTTCATCGTCAATGGGATGGTCGAAGCGTTACAGTAAACGTGCTGTGGTGCATCGGAGTCTAACACTGAGCCCTCAGCGAAGAGCCAAAAAACAGACTCCTCGAAACGTTACTCTCGCCAATATAAATCGGCATTGCGAATTTTGTATTGAATCCGGATGCAATTTCAGTGTTTCATCGTCAATGTGATGGTCTAAGGGTAACAGTAAACCTGCTGTGGTGCATCAGTGCCTAATACTGGGCCCTAGGGAGGAGCCAAAGTACATACGCTTCGAAACGGTACTCCTGTTGACAGTAACCGGCATTGTGAATTTTGTATTGTTGCCCGATTAAATTTCTGTGTTTCATCGTCAATGGGATGGTGAAGTGTTACAGTAAACCTGCTGTGGTGCATCGGAGTCTAACACTGAGCCCCCAGGGAAGAGCCAAAGAACAGACTCCTCGAAACGTTACTCTCGCCAATATAAATCGGCATTGCGAATTTTGTATTGAATCCGGATGCAACTTCAGTGTTTTATCGTCAATGTGTTGCTCGAAGGGTAACAGTAAACCTGCTGTGGTGCATCGGTGCCTTATACTGGGCCCCCAGGAGGAGCCAAAGTACATACGCTTCGAAACGGTACTCCTGTTGACAGAAATCGGCATTGTGAATTTTGTATTGATGCACAATTTAATTTCTGTGTTTCATCGTCAATGGGATGGTCGAAGCGTTACAGTAAACCTGCTGTGGTGCATCGGAGTCTAACACTGAGCCTTCAGCGAAGTGCCAAAAAACAGACTCCTCGAAACGTTACTCTCGCCAATATAAATCGGCATTGCGAATGTTGTATTGAATCCGGATGCAACTTCAGAGTTTCATCGTCAATGTGATTGTCGAAGGGTAACAGTAAACCTGCTGTGGAGCATCAGTGCCTAATACTGGGCCCCCAGGAGGAGCCAAATTACATACGCTTCGAAACGGTACTCCTGTTGACAGAAATCGGCATTGTGAATTTTGTATTGATGACGGATTGAATTTTTGTGTTTCATCGTCAATGGGATGGTCGAAGCGTTATAGAAAACCTGCTGTGGTGCATCGGAGTCTAACACTGAGCCCCCAGGGAAGAGCCAAAAAACAGACTCCTCGAAACGTTACTCTCGCCAATATAAATCGGCATTGCGAATTTTGTATTGAATCCAGATGCAACTTCAGTGTTTCATCGTCAATGTGATGGTCGAAGGGTAACAGTAAACCTGCTGTGGTTCATCGTGCCTAATACTGGGTCCCCAGGGAGGAGCCAAAGTACATACGCTTCGAAGCGGTACTCCTGTTGACAAAAATCGGCATTGTGAATTTTGTATTGATGCCCGATTAAATTTCTGTGTCTCATCGTCAATGGGATGGTCGAAGCGTTACAGTAAACCTGCTGTGGTGCATCGGAGTCTAACACTGAGCCCCCAGCGAAGAGCCAAAAAACAGACTCCTCGAAGCGTTACTCTCGCCAGTATAAATCGGCATTGCGAATTTTGTATTGAATCCGGATGCAACTTCAGTGGTTCATCGTCAATGTGATGATCGAAGGGTAACAGTAAACCTGCTGTGGTGAATCGGTGCCTAATACTGGGCCCCCAGGGAGGAGCCAAAGTACATACGCTTCGAAACGGTACTCCTGTTGACAGAAATCGGCATTGTGAATTTTGTATTGATGCCCGATTATATTTCTGTGTTTCATCGTCAATGGGATGGTCGATGCGTTACAGTAAACCTGCTGTGGTGCATCGGAGTCTAACACTGAGCCCCCAGGGAAGAGCCAAAACACAACCTCCTCGAAACGTTACTCTCGTCAATATAAATCGGCATTGCGAATTTTGTATTGAATCCGGATGCAACTTCAGAGTTTCATCGTCAATGTGATTGTCGAAGGGTAACAGTAAACCTGCTGTGGTGCATCGGTGCGTAATACTGGGCCCCCAGGGAGGAGCCAAAGTACATACGCTTCGAAACGGTACTCCTGTTGACAGAAATCGTCATTGTGAATTTTGTATTGATAACCGATTAAATTTCTGTTTTCATCGTCAATGGGATGGTCGAAGCGTTATAGTAAACCTGCTGTGGTGCATCGGAGTCTAACACTGAGCCCCCAGGGAAGAGCCAAAAAACAGACTCCTCGAAACGTTACTCTCGCCAATATAAATCGGCATTGCGAATTTTGTATTGAATCCGGATTCAACTTCAGTGTTTCATCGTCAATGTGATGGTCGAAGGGTAACAGTAAACCTGCTGTGGAGCATCAGTGCCTAATACTGGGCCCCCAGGAGGAGCCAAATTACATACGCTTCGAAACGGTACTCCTGTTGACAGAAATCGGCATTGTGAATTTTGTATTGATGACGGATTGAATTTTTGTGTTTCATCGTCAATGGGATGGTCGAAGCGTTATAGTAAACCTGCTGTGGTGCATCGGAGTCTAACACTGAGCCCCCAGGGAAGAGCCAAAAAACAGACTCCTCGAAACGTTACTCTCGCCAATATAAATCGGCATTGCGAATTTTGTATTGAATCCAGATGCAACTTCAGTGTTTCATCGTCAATGTGATGGTCGAAGGGTAACAGTAAACCTGCTGTGGCTCATCGTACCTAATACTGGGTCCCCAGGGAGGAGCCAAAGTACATACGCTGCGAAGCGGTACTCCTGTTGACAGAAATCGGCATTGTGAATTTTGTATTGATGCCTGATTAAATTTCTGTGCTTCATCGTCAATGGGATGGTCGAAGCGTTACAGTAAACCAGCTGTGGCGCATCGGAGTCTAACACTGAGCCCCCAGGGAAGAGCCAAAAAACAGGCTCCACGAAACGTTACTCTCGCCAATATAAATCGGCATTGCGAATTTTGTATTGAATCCGGATGCAACTACAGTGTTTCATCGTCAATGTGATGGTCGAAGGGTAACAGTAAACCTGCTGTGGTTGATCGTGCCTAATACTGGGTCCCCAGGGAGGAGCCAAAGTACATACGCTTCGAAGCGGTACTCCTGTTGACAAAAATCGGCATTGTGAATTTTGTATTGATGCCCGATTAAATTTCTGTGTTTCATCGTCAATGGGATGGTCGAAGCGTTACAGTAAACCTGCTGTGGTGCATCGGAGTCTAACACTGAGCCCCCAGCGAAGAGCCAAAAAACAGACTCCTCGAAACGTTACTCTCGCCAGTATAAATCGGCATTGCGAATTTTGTATTGAATCCGGATGCAACTTCAGTGGTTCATCGTCAATGTGATGATCGAAGGGTAACAGTAAACCTGCTGTGGTGAATCGGTGCCTAATACTGGGCCCCCAGGGAGGAGCCAAAGTACATACGCTTCGAAACGGTACTCCTGTTGACAGAAATCGGCATTGTGAATTTTGTATTGATGCCCGATTAAATTTCTTTGTTTCATCGTCAATGGAATAGCCGAAGCGTTACAGTAAACCTGCTGTGGTGCATCGGAGTCTAACACTGAGCCCCCAGCGAAGTGCCAAAAAACAGACTCCTCGAAACGTTACTCTCGCCAATATAAATCGGCATTGCGAATGTTGTATTGAATCCGGATGCAACTTCAGTGTTTCATCGTCAATGTGATGGTCGAAGGGTAACAGTAAACCTGCTGTGGTGCATCGGTGCCTAATACTGGGCCCCCAGGGAGGAGCCAAAGTACATACGCTTCGAAGCGTTACTCCTGTTGACAGAAATCGGCATTGTGAATTTTGTATTGATGCCCGATTATATTTCTGTGTTTCATCGTCAATGGGATGGTCGAAGCGTTACAGTAAACCTGCTGTGGTGCATCGGAGTCTAACACTGAGCCCCCAGGGAAGAGCCAAAACACAACCTCCTCGAAACGTTACTCTCGTCAATATAAATCGGCATTGCGAATTTTGTATTGAATCCGGATGCAACTTCAGTGTTTCATCGTATATGTGATTGTCGAAGGGTAACAGTAAACCTGCTGTGGTGCATCGGTGCGTAATACTGGGCCCCCAGGGAGGAGCCAAAGTACATACGCTTCGAAACGGTACTCCTGTTGACAGAAATCGTCATTGTGAATTTTGTATTGATGCCCGATTAAATTTCTGTTTTCATCGTCAATGGGATGGTCGAAGCGTTATAGTAAACCTGCTGTGGTGCATCGGAGTCTAACACTGAGCCCCCAGGGAAGAGCCAAAAAACAGTCTCCTCGAAACGTTACTCTCGCCAATATAAATCGGCATTGCGAATTTTGTATTGAATCCGGATTCAACTTCAGTGTTTCATCGTCAATGTGATGGTCGAAGGGTAACAGTAAACGTGCTGTGGAGCATCAGTGCCTAATACTGGGCCCCCAGGAGGGGCCAAATTACATACGCTTCGAAACGGTACTCCTGTTGACAGAAATCGGCATTGAGAATTTTGTATTGATGACGGATTGAATTTTTGTGTTTCATCGTCAATGGGATGGTCGAAGCGTTATAGTAAACCTGCTGTGGTGCATCGGAGTCTAACACTGAGCCCCCAGGGAAGAGCAAAAAAACAGACTCCTCGAAACGTTACTCTCGCCAATATAAATCGGCATTGCGAATTTTGTATTGAATCCAGATGCAACTTCAGTGTTTCATCGTCAATGTCATGGTCGAAGGGTAACAGTAAACCTGCTGTGGTTCATCGTATCTAATACTGGGTCCCCAGGGAGGAGCCAAAGTACATACGCTTCGAAGCGGTACTCCTGTTGACAGAAATCGGCATTGTGAATTTTGTACTGATGCCTGATTAAATTTCTGTGTTTCATCGTCAATGGGATGGTCGAAGCGTTACAGTAAACCAGCTGTGGCGCATCGGAGTCTAACACTGAGCCCCCAGGGAAGAGCCAAAAAACAGGCTCCACGAAACGTTACTCTCGCCAATATAAATCGGCGTTGCGAATTTTGTATTGAATCCGGATGCAACTACAGTGTTTCATCGTCAATGTGATGGTCGAAGGGTAACAGTAAACCTGCTGTGGAGCATCAGTGCCTAATACTGGGCCCCCAGGAGGAGCCAAATTACATACGCTTCGAAACGGTACTCCTGTTGACAGAAATCGGCATTGTGAATTTTGTATTGATGACGGATTGAATTTTTGTGTTTCATCGTCAATGGGATGGTCGAAGCGTTATAGTAAACCTGCTGTGGTGCATCGGAGTCTAACACTGAGCCCCCAGGGAAGAGCCAAAAAACAGACTCCTCGAAACGTTACTCTCGCCAATATAAATCGGCATTGCGAATTTTGTATTGAATCCAGATGCAACTTCAGTGTTTCATCGTCAATGTGATGGTCGAAGGGTAACAGTAAACCTGCTGTGGCTCATCGTACCTAATACTGGGTCCCCAGGGAGGAGCCAAAGTACATACGCTGCGAAGCGGTACTCCTGTTGACAGAAATCGGCATTGTGAATTTTGTATTGATGCCTGATTAAATTTCTGTGCTTCATCGTCAATGGGATGGTCGAAGCGTTACAGTAAACCAGCTGTGGCGCATCGGAGTCTAACACTGAGCCCCCAGGGAAGAGCCAAAAAACAGGCTCCACGAAACGTTACTCTCGCCAATATAAATCGGCATTGCGAATTTTGTATTGAATCCGGATGCAACTACAGTGTTTCATCGTCAATGTGATGGTCGAAGGGTAACAGTAAACCTGCTGTGGTTGATCGTGCCTAATACTGGGTCCCCAGGGAGGAGCCAAAGTACATACGCTTCGAAGCGGTACTCCTGTTGACAAAAATCGGCATTGTGAATTTTGTATTGATGCCCGATTAAATTTCTGTGTTTCATCGTCAATGGGATGGTCGAAGCGTTACAGTAAACCTGCTGTGGTGCATCGGAGTCTAACACTGAGCCCCCAGCGAAGAGCCAAAAAACAGACTCCTCGAAACGTTACTCTCGCCAGTATAAATCGGCATTGCGAATTTTGTATTGAATCCGGATGCAACTTCAGTGGTTCATCGTCAATGTGATGATCGAAGGGTAACAGTAAACCTGCTGTGGTGAATCGGTTCCTAATACTGGGCCCCCAGGGAGGAGCCAAAGTACATACGCTTCGAAACGGTACTCCTGTTGACAGAAATCGGCATTGTGAATTTTGTATTGATGCCCGATTAAATTTCTTTGTTTCATCGTCAATGGAATAGCCGAAGCGTTACAGTAAACCTGCTGTGGTGCATCGGAGTCTAACACTGAGCCCCCAGCGAAGTGCCAAAAAACAGACTCCTCGAAACGTTACTCTCGCCAATATAAATCGGCATTGCGAATGTTGTATTGAATCCGGATGCAACTTCAGTGTTTCATCGTCAATGTGATGGTCGAAGGGTAACAGTAAACCTGCTGTGGTGCATCGGTGCCTAATACTGGGCCCCCAGGGAGGAGCCAAAGTACATACGCTTCGAAGCGTTACTCCTGTTGACAGAAATCGGCATTGTGAATTTTGTATTGATGCCCGATTATATTTCTGTGTTTCATCGTCAATGGGATGGTCGAAGCGTTACAGTAAACCTGCTGTGGTGCATCGGAGTCTAACACTGAGCCCCCAGGGAAGAGCCAAAACACAACCTCCTCGAAACGTTACTCTCGTCAATATAAATCGGCATTGCGAATTTTGTATTGAATCCGGATGCAACTTCAGTGTTTCATCGTATATGTGATTGTCGAAGGGTAACAGTAAACCTGCTGTGGTGCATCGGTGCGTAATACTGGGCCCCCAGGGAGGAGCCAAAGTACATACGCTTCGAAACGGTACTCCTGTTGACAGAAATCGTCATTGTGAATTTTGTATTGATAACCGATTAAATTTCTGTTTTCATCGTCAATGGGATGGTCGAAGCGTTATAGTAAACCTGCTGTGGTGCATCGGAGTCTAACACTGAGCCCCCAGGGAAGAGCCAAAAAACAGTCTCCTCGAAACGTTACTCTCGCCAATATAAATCGGCATTGCGAATTTTGTATTGAATCCGGATTCAACTTCAGTGTTTCATCGTCAATGTGATGGTCGAAGGGTAACAGTAAACGTGCTGTGGAGCATCAGTGCCTAATACTGGGCCCCCAGGAGGGGCCAAATTACATACGCTTCGAAACGGTACTCCTGTTGACAGAAATCGGCATTGAGAATTTTGTATTGATGACGGATTGAATTTTTGTGTTTCATCGTCAATGGGATGGTCGAAGCGTTATAGTAAACCTGCTGTGGTGCATCGGAGTCTAACACTGAGCCCCCAGGGAAGAGCAAAAAAACAGACTCCTCGAAACGTTACTCTCGCCAATATAAATCGGCATTGCGAATTTTGTATTGAATCCAGATGCAACTTCAGTGTTTCATCGTCAATGTCATGGTCGAAGGGTAACAGTAAACCTGCTGTGGTTCATCGTATCTAATACTGGGTCCCCAGGGAGGAGCCAAAGTACATACGCTTCGAAGCGGTACTCCTGTTGACAGAAATCGGCATTGTGAATTTTGTACTGATGCCTGATTAAATTTCTGTGTTTCATCGTCAATGGGATGGTCGAAGCGTTACAGTAAACCAGCTGTGGCGCATCGGAGTCTAACACTGAGCCCCCAGGGAAGAGCCAAAAAACAGGCTCCACGAAACGTTACTCTCGCCAATATAAATCGGCATTGCGAATTTTGTATTGAATCCGGATGCAACTACAGTGTTTCATCGTCAATGTGATGGTCGAAGGGTAACAGTAAACCTGCTGTGGTTCATCCTGCCTAATACTGGGTCCCCAGGGAGGAGCCAAAGTACATACGCTTCGAAGCGGTACTCCTGTTGACAAAAATCGGCATTGTGAATTTTGTATTGATGCCCGATTAAATTTCTGTGTTTCATCGTCAATGGGATGGTCGAAGCGTTACAGTAAACGTGCTGTGGTGCATCGGAGTCTAACACTGAGCCCCCAGCGAAGAGCCAAAGAACAGACTATTCGAAACGTTACTCTCGCCAGTATAAATCGGCATTGCGAATTTTGTATTGAATCCGGATGCAACTACAGTGTTTCATCGTCAATGTGATGGTCGAAGGGTAACAGTAAAGCTGCTGTGGTACATCGGTGCCTAATACTGGGCCCCCAAGGAGGCGCCAAAGTACATACGCTTCGAAACGGTACTCCTGTTGACAGAGATCGGCATTGTGAATTTTGTATTGATGCCCGATTAAATTTCTGTGTTTCATCGTCAATGGGATGGTCGAAGCGTTACAGTAAAGCTGCTGTGGTGCATCGGAGTCTAACGCTGAGCCCCCAGGGAAGAGCCAAAAAACAGAATCCTCGAAACGTTACTCTCGCCAGTATAAATCGGCATTGCGAATTTTGTATTGAATCCGGATGCAACTACAGTGTTTCATCGTCAATGTGATGGTCGAAGGGTAACAGTAAACCTGCTGTGGTTCATCCTGCCTAATACTGGGTCCCCAGGGAGGAGCCAAAGTACATACGCTTCGAAGCGGTACTCCTGTTGACAAAAATCGGCATTGTGAATTTTGTATTGATGCCCGATTAAATTTCTGTGTTTCATCGTCAATGGGATGGTCGAAGCGTTACAGTAAACGTGCTGTGGTGCATCGGAGTCTAACACTGAGCCCCCAGCGAAGAGCCAAAGAACAGACTATTCGAAACGTTACTCTCGCCAGTATAAATCGGCATTGCGAATTTTGTATTGAATCCGGATGCAACTTCAGTGTTTCATCGTCAATGTGATGATCGAAGGGTAACAGTAAACCTGCTGTGGTGCATCGGTGCCTAATACTGGGCCCCCAGGGAGGAGCCAAAGTACATACCCTTCGAAACGGTACTCCTGTTGACAGAAATCGGCATTGTGAATTTTGTATTGATGCCCGATTAAATTTCTGTGTTTCATCGTCAATGGGATGGTCGAAGCGTTACAGTAAACCTGCTGTGGTTTATCGGAGTCTAACACTGAGCCCCCAGGGAAGAGCCAAAACACAACCTCCTCGAAACGTTACTCTCGCCAATATAAATCGGCATTGCGAATTTGGTATTGAATCCGAATGCAACTTCAGTGTTTCACCGTCAATGTGATGGTCGAAGGGTAACAGTAAACCTGCTGTGGTGCATAGGTGCATAATACTGGGCCCTCAGGGAGGAGCCAAAGTACATACGCTTAGAAACGGTACTTCTGTTGACAGAAATCGGCATTGTGAGTTTTATATTGATGCCCGATTAAATTTCTGTGTTTCATCGTCAATGGGATGGTCGACGCGTTACAGTAAACCTGCTGTGGTGCATCGGAGTCCAACACTGAGCCCCCAGTGAAGAGCCAAAAAACAGAATCCTCGAAACGTTACTCTCGCCAATATAAATCGGCATTGCGAATTTGGTATTGAATCCGAATGCAACTTCAGTGTTTCATCGTCAATGTGATGGTCGAAGGGTAACAGTAAACCTGCTGTGGTGCATAGGTGCATAATACTGGGCCCCCAGGGAGGAGCCAAAGTACATACGCTTCGAACCGGTACTCCTGTTGACAGAAATCGGCATTGTGAATTTTGTATTGATGCCCGATTAAATTTCTGTGTTTCATCGTCAATGGGATGGTCGAAGCGTTACAGTAAACCTGCTGTGGTGCATCGGAGTCTAACACTGAGCCCCCAGGGAAGAACCAAAAAACAGACTCTTCTAAACGTTACTCTCGCCAATATAAATCGGCATTGCGAATTTTGTACTGAATCCGGATGCAACTTCAGTGTTTCATCGTCAATGTGATGGTCGAAGGGTAACAGTAAACCTGCTGTGGTGCATCGGTGCCTAATACTGGGCCCCCAGGGAGGAGCCAAAGTACATACGCTTCGAAACGGTACTCCTGTTGACAGAAATCGGCATTGTGAATTTTGTATTGATGCCCGAATAAATTTCTGTGTTTCATCGTCATGGGATGGTCGAAGCGTTACAGTAAACCTGCTGTTGTGCATCGGAGTCTAACACTGAGCCCCCAGCGAAGAGCCAAAGAACAGAATCCTCGAAACGTTACTTTCGCCAATATAAATCGGCATTGCGAATTTTGTATTGAATCCGGATGCAACTACAGTGTTTCATCGTCAATGTGATGGTCGAAGGGTAACAGTAAACCAGCTGTGGTGCATCGGTGCCTAATACTGGGCACCCAGGGAGGAGCCTAAGTACATACGCTTCGAAACGGTACTCCTGATGACAGAAATCGGCATTGTGAATTTTGTATTGAGGCCCGATTAAATTTCTGTGTTTCATCGTCAATGGGATTGTCGAAGCGTTACAGTAAACCTGCTGTGGTGCATCGGAGTCTAACACTGAGCCCCCAGGGAAGAGCCAAAAAACAGACTCCTTGAAACGTTACTCTCGCCAATATAAATCGGCATTGCGAATTTTGTATTGAATCCGGATGCAACTTCAGTGTTTCATCGTCAATGTGATGGTCGAAGGGTAACAGTAAAGCTGCTGTGGTGCATAGGTGCCTAATATTGGGCCCCCAGGGAGGAGCCAAAGTACATACCCTTCGAAACGGTACTCCTGTTGACAGAAATCGGCATCGTGAATTTTGTATTGATGCCCGATTAAATTTCTGTGTTTCATCGTCAATGGGATGGTCGAAGCGTTACAGTAAACCTGCTGTGGTGCATCGGAGTCTAACATTGAGCCCCCAGGGAAGAGCCAAAAAACAGACTCCTCGAAACGTTACTCTCGCCAATATAAATCGGCATTGCGAATTTTGTATTGAATCCGGATGCAACATCAGTGTTTCATCGTCAATGGTATTGTCGAAGAGTAACAGTAAACCTGCTGTGGTTCATTGGTGCCTAATACTGGGCCCCCAGGGAGGAGCCAAAGTACATACGCTTCGAAACGGTACTGCTGTTGACAGAAATCGGCGTTGTGAATTTTGTATTGATGCCCGATTAAACTTCTGTGTTTCATCGTCAATGGGATGGTCGAAGCGTTACTGTAAACCTGCTGCGGTGCATCGGAGTCTAACACTGAGCTCCCAGGGAGGATCCAAAAAACCGACTCCTCGAAACGTTACTCTCGCCAATATAAATCGGCACTGGGAATTTTGTATTGAATCCGGATGCAACTTCAGTGTTTCATCGTCAATGGGATGGTCGAAGCGTTACTGTAAACCTGCAGTGGTGCATCGGAGTCTAACACTAAGCCCACTGGGAAGAGCCAAAAAACATACTCCCCGAAACGTTACTCTAGTCAATATAAATCGGCATTGCGAATTTTGTATTGAATCCGGATGCAATTTCTGTGTTTCATCGTCAATGTGATGGTCAAAAAGTTACAGTAAACCTGCTGTGGTGCATCGGAGTCTAACACTGGGCCCCCAGGGAAGAGCCAAAGTTCATGCCCTTCGAATCGGTACTCTTGTTGACAGAAATCGGCATTGTGAATTTTGTTTTGATGCCCGATTAAATTTCTGTGTTTCATCGTCAATGTGCTGATCGAAGGGTTACAGCAAACCTGCTGTGGTGCATCGGAGTCTAACGCTGAGCCCCCAGGGAAGAGCCAAAAAACAGACTCCCCGGAAAGTTACTCTCGTCAATATAAATCGGCATTGCTAATTTTGTATTGATTCCCGATGCAATTTATGTGTTTCATCGTCAATGTGATGGTCGAAAAGTAACAGTAAACCTGCTGTGGTGCATCGGAGTCTAACACTGAGCCCCCAGGGAAGATCCAAAAGACAGACTCCCCCAACCGTTACTCTCGTCAATATAAATCGGCATTGCGAATTTTGTATTGAATCCGGATGCAATTTCTGTCTTTCATCGTTAATGTGATGGTCGAAGGATTCCAGGTAACCTGCTGTGGTGCATCGGTGTCTAACACTGAGCCCCCAGGGAAGAGCCAAAAAACAGACTCCCCGAAACGTTACTCTCGTCAATATTTATCGGCATTGCGAATTTTGTATTGAATACGGATGCAATTTCTGTGATTCATCGTCAATGTATTGGTCGAAAAGTTACAGTAAACCTGCTGTGGTGCATCGGAGTCTAACACTGGGCCACCAGGAAAGAGCCAAAGTACATATTCTTCGATGCGGTACTCCATTGGAGAGAAATCGGCATTGCGAAGTTTGTATTGAATCCAGATGCAATATCTCTGTTTCATCGTCAATGTGATGGTCGAACGATTCCAGGTAACGTGCTGTGGTGCATCGGAGTCTAACACTGAGCCCCCAGGGTAGAGCCAAAAAACAGACTCCCCGGAAAGTTACTCTCGTCAATATACATCGGCATTGGTAATTTTGTATTGATTCCCGATGCAATTTATGTGTTTCATCGTCAATGTGATGGTCGAAAAGTAACAGTAAACCTGCTGTGGTGCATCAGAGGCTATCACTTGGCCCCCAGGGAAGAGCCAAACTACATAATCTTCTTAGCGGGATTCCAGTCGACAGAAATCGTCATTGCGAATTTTGTATTGAATCCGGATGCAATCTCTGTGTTTCATTGTCAATGTGATGGTCGAAGGGTAACAGTAAACCTGCTGTGGTGTATAAGAGTCTAACACTGGGCCCCCAGGGAGGAGCCAAAGTACATACTCTTCGAAACGGTACACCTGTGGACAGAAATCGGCATTGTGAATTTTGTATTGATTCCCGATGCAATATCTGTGTTTCACTGTCAATGTGATGGTCGAAAACTTACAGTAAGCCTGCTGTGGTGCATCGGAGTGTAACACTGGGCCCCCAGCGAAGAGCCAAAAAACAGACTCCCCGAAACGTTACTCTCGTCAATATAAATCGGCATTGTGGATTTTGTATTGAATCCGGATGCATTTACTGTGTTTCATCGTCAATGTGATGGTCGAAGGGTTACAGTAAACCTGCCGTGGTGCATCGGAGTCTAACACTGGGCCCCCAGGGAGGAGCCAAAGTACATACACTTCGTAAAGGTACTCCTGTGGACAAAAATCGGCATTGTGAATTTTTTATTGATTCCTGATGCAATTTCAGCGCTTCATCGTCAAAGTGATGGTCAAAGGATTACGGTAAACCTGCTGTGGTGCATCGGAGTCTAACACTGAAACCCCAAGGAAGGGGCAAAAAACAGACTCCCCGAAACGTTATCTCGTCAATATAAACCGGCATTGCGAATTTTGTATTGAATTCGGATGCATTTTCATTGTTTCATTGTCAATGTGATGGTTGGAGGGTAACAGTAAACCTGCTGTGGTGCATCGGAGTCTAACACTGGGTCCCCAGGGAGGAGCCAAAGTACATACTCGTCGAGACGGTACACCTGTGGACAGAAATCGGCATTATGAATTTTGTATTGATTCCGGATGCAACTTCTGTGTTTCATCGTCAATGTGATGGTCGAAGGGTTACAGTTAACCTGCTGTGGTGCATCGGATTCTAGCACTGCGTCCCCAGGGAGGAGCCAAAGTACATACTCGTCGAAATGGTACACCTGTGGACAGAAATCGGCATTGTGAATTTTGTATTGATTCCCGATGCAATTTCAGTGTTTCATCGTCAATGTGATGGTCGAATGGTATCAGATTACCTGCTGTGGTGCATCGGAGTCTAACACTGAGCCCTAGGGAAGAGCCAAAAACCAGACTCCCCGAAACGTTACTCTCGTCAATATAAATCGACATTGTGGATTTTGTATTGAAGCCGGATGCATTTACTGTGTTTCATCGTCAATGTGATGGTTGAAGGGTTACAGTAAACCTGCTGAGGTGCATCGGAGTCTAACACTGAAACCCCAAGGAAGGGGCAAAAAACAGTCTCCCCGAAACGTTACTCTCGTCAATATAAATCGGCATTGCGAAATTTGTATTGAATTCTGACGCAATTTCTGTGTTTCATCGTCAATGTGATGGCCGAAAAATTACAGTAAACCTGCTGTGGTGCATCGGAGTCTAACACTGAGCCCCAGGGAAAAGCCAAAAAACAGACTCCCCGAAACATTACTCTCGTAAATATAAATGGGCATTGCGAATTTTGTATTAAATTCGGATGCAATTTCTGTGCTTCATCGTCAATGTGATGGCCGAAAATTTACAGTAAACCTGCTGTGGTGCATCGGAGTCTAACTCTGAGCCCCCAGGGAAGAGCCAAAGTACATACTTTTCGAAAAGGTACTCATGTGGACAGAATTCGGCATTGTGAATTTTGTATTGATTCCCGATGCAATTTCTGTGTTTCATCGTCAATAAGATGGTTGAAGGGTTACAGTAATTCTGCTGTGGTGCATCGGAGTCTAACACTGAAACCCCAGGGAAGGGCCAAAAAACAGACTCCCCGAAACGTTAATCTCGTCAATATAAACTGGCATTGCGAATTTTGTTTCGAATACGGATGCAATTTCTGTGTTTCATCGTCAATGTGATGGGCGAAATGTTACAGTAAACATGCTGTGGTGCATCGGAGTGTAACCCTGGGCCCCCAGCGTAGAGCCAAAGTACATACGCTTCGAAGCGGGAATCCTGTGGACAGATATCGTCATTGCGAATTTTGTATTGAAACCGGATGCAATTTCTGTGTTTCATCGTCAATGTGATGGTCGAAGGGTTCCAGTAAACCTGCTGTGGTGCATCGGAGTCTGACACTGAGTCCAGGGAAGAGCCAAAAGCAGACTCCCCGAAAAGTTACTCTCGTCAATATAAATCGGCATTGCGAATTTTGTATTGAATCCGGATGCAATTTCTAACTTTCATTGTCAATGTGATGGTCGAAGGGTAACAGTAACCCTGCTGTGCTGCATCGGAGTCTAACACGGGGCCCTCAGGGAAGAGCCAAAAAACAGTCTCCACGAAACGTTACTCTCGTCAATACAAATTGGCATTGCGAATTTTGTATTGAATCCGGATGCAATTTCTGTGTTTCATCGTCAATGTGAGGGTCGAAGGGTTCCAGTAAACCTGCTGTGGTGCATCGGAGTCTAACACTGTGCCCCCAGGGAAGAGCCAAAGTACATATTCATCGGTGCGGTACTCCAGTGGACAGAAATCGGCATTGTGAATTTTGTATTGAATCCAGATGAAATATCTCAGTTTCATCGTCAATGTGATGGTCGAAGGGTTCCAGTAAACCTGCTGTGGTGCATCGGAGACTAACAGTGAGCCCCCATGGAAGAGCCAGAAAACAGACTCCCCAAAACGTTACTCTCGTCAATATAAATCGGCATTGCGAATTTTGTATTGAATTCGGATGCATTTTCTGTGTTTCATTGTCAAGGTGATGGTTAGAGGGTAACAGTAAACCTGCTGTGGTGCATCGGAGTCCAACACTGGGCCCCCATGGAGGAGCCAAAGTACATACACTTCGAAACGGTACTCCTGTGGACAGAAATCGGCATTGTGAATTTTGTATTGATTCCTGATGCAATTTCTGTGTTTCATCGTCAATGTGATGGTCAAAAAGTTACAGTAAACCTGCTGTGGTGCATCGGAGTCTAACACTGGGCCCCCAGGGAAGAGCCAAAGTTAATGCCCTTCGAATCGGTACTCTTGTTGACAGAAATCGGCATTGTGAATTTTGTTTTGATGCCCGATTAAATTTCTGTGTTTCATCGTCAATGTGCTGATCGAAGGGTTACAGCAAACCTGCTGTGGTGCATCGGAGTCTAACGCTGAGCCCCCAGGGAAGAGCCAAAAAACAGACTCCCCGGAAAGTTACTCTCGTCAATATAAATCGGCATTGCTAATTTTGTAGTGATTCCCGATGCAATTTATGTGTTTCATCGTCAATGTGATGGTCGAAAAGTAACAGTAAACCTGCTGTGGTGCATCGGAGTCTAACACTGAGCCCCCAGGGAAGATCCAAAAGACAGACTCCCCGAAACGTTACTCTCGTCAATATAAATAGGCATTGCGAATTTTGTATTGAATCCGGATGCAATTTCTGTCTTTCATCGTTAATGTGATGGTCGAAGGATTCCAGGTAACCTGCTGTGGTGCATCGGTGTCTAACACTGAGCCCCCAGGGATGAGCCAAAAAACAGACTCCCCGAAACGTTACTCTCGTCAATATTTATCGGCATTGCGAATTTTGTATTGAATACGGATGCAATTTCTGTGATTCATCGTCAATGTATTGGTCGAAAAGTTACAGTAAACCTGCTGTGGTGCATCGGAGTCTAACACTGGGCCACCAGGAAAGAGCCAAAGTACATATTCTTCGATGCGGTACTCCATTGGAGAGAAATCGGCATTGCGAAGTTTGTATTGAATCCAGATGCAATATCTCTGTTTCATCGTCAATGTGATGGTCGAACGATTCCAGGTAACGTGCTGTGGTGCATCGGAGTCTAACACTGAGCCCCCAGTGTAGAGCCAAAAAACAGACTCCCTGGAAAGTTACTCTCGTCAATATACATCGGCATTGGTAACTTTGTATTGATTCCCGATGCAATTTATGTGTTTCATCGTCAATGTGATGGTCGAAAAGTAACAGTAAACCTGCTGTGGTGCATCAGAGGCTATCACTTGGCCCCCAGGGAAGAGACAAACTACATAATCTTCTTAGCGGGATTCCAGTCGACAGAAATCGTCATTGCGAATTTTGTATTGAATCCGGATGCAATCTCTGTGTTTCATTGTCAATGTGATGGTCGAAGGGTAACAGTAAACCTGCTGTGGTGTATAAGAGTCTAACACTGGGCCCCCAGGGAGGAGCCAAAGTACATACTCTTCGAAACGGTACACCTGTGGACAGAAATCGGCATTGTGAATTTTGTATTGATTCCCGATGCAATATCTGTGTTTCACTGTCAATGTGATGGTCGAAAACTTACAGTAAGCCTGCTGTGGTGCATCGGAGTGTAACACTGGGCCCCCAGCGAAGAGCCAAAAAACAGACTCCCCGAAACGTTACTCTCGTCAATATAAATCGGCATTGTGGATTTTGTATTGAATCCGGATGCATTTACTGTGTTTCATCGTCAATGTGATGGTTGAAGGGTTACAGTAAACCTGCCGTGGTGCATCGGAGTCTAACACTGGGCCCCCAGGGAGGAGCCAAAGTACATACACTTCGTAAAGGTACTCCTGTGGACAAAAAGCGGCATTGTGAATTTTTTATTGATTCCTGATGCAATTTCAGCGCTTCATCGTCAAAGTGATGGTCGAAGGATTACGGTAAACCTGCTGTGGTGCATCGGAGTCTAACACTGAAACCCCAAGGAAGGGGCAAAAAACAGACTCCCCGAAACGTTATCTCGTCAATATAAACCGGCATTGCGAATTTTGTATTGAATTCGGATGCATTTTCATTGTTTCATTGTCAATGTGATGGTTGGAGGGTAACAGTAAACCTGCTGTGGTGCATCGGAGTCTAACACTGGGTCCCCAGGGAGGAGCCAAAGTACATACTCGTCGAGACGGTACACCTGTGGACAGAAATCGGCATTATGAATTTTGTATTGATTCCCGATGCAACTTCTGTGTTTCATCGTCAATGTGATGGTCGAAGGGTTACAGTAAACCTGCTGTGGTGCATCGGATTCTAGCACTGCGTCCCCAGGGAGGAGCCAAAGTACATACTCGTCGAAATGGTACACCTGTGGACAGAAATCGGCATTGTGAATTTTGTATTGATTCCCGATGCAATATCTCTGTTTCATCGTCAATGTGATGGTCGAATGGTATCAGATTACCTGCTGTGGTGCATCGGAGTCTAACACTGAGCCCTTGGGAAGAGCCAAAAACCAGACTCCCCGAAACGTTACTCTCGTCAATATAAATCGACATTGTGAATTTTGTATTAATTTCGGATGCAATTTCTGTGCTTCATCGTCAATGTGATGGCCGAAATGTTACAGTAAACCTGCTGTGGTGCATCGGAGTCTAACTCTGAGCCCCCAGGGAAGAGCCAAAGTACATACTTTTCGAAAAGGTACTCATGTGGACAGAATTCGGCATTGTGAATTTTGTATTGATTCCCGATGCAATTTCTGTGTTTCATCGTCAATAAGATGGTTGAAGGGTTACAGTAATTCTGCTGTGGTGCATCGGAGTCTAACACTGAAACCCCAGGGAAGGGCCAAAAAACAGACTCCCCGAAACGTTAATCTCGTCAATATAAACTGGCATTGCGAATTTTGTTTCGAATACGGATGCAATTTCTGTGTTTCATCGTCAATGTGATGGGCGAAATGTTACAGTAAACGTGCTGTGGTGCATCGGAGTGTAACCCTGGGCCCCCATCGTAGAGCCAAAGTACATACGCTTCGAAGCGGGAATCCAGTGGACAGATATCGTCATTGCGAATTTTGTATTGAAACCGGATGCAATTTCTGTGTTTCATCGTCAATGTGATGGTCGAAGGGTTCCAGTAAACCTGCTGTGGTGCATCGGAGTCTGACACTGAGTCCAGGGAAGAGCCAAAAGCAGACTCCCCGAAAAGTTACTCTCGTCAATATAAATCGGCATTGCGAATTTTGTATTGAATCCGGATGCAATTTCTAACTTTCATTGTCAATGTGATGGTCGAAGGGTAACAGTAAACCTGCTGTGGTGCATCGGAGTCTAACACGGGGCCCTCAGGGAAGAGCCAAAAAACAGTCTCAACGAAACGTTACTCTCGTCAATACAAATTGGCATTGCGAATTTTGTATTGAATCCGGATGCAATTTCTGTGTTTCATCGTCAATGTGAGGGTCGAAGGGTTCCAGTAAACCTGCTGTGGTGCATCGGAGTCTAACACTGAGCCCCCAGGGAAATGCAAAAAGACAGACTCCACGAAACGTTACTCTCGTCAATATAAATTGGCATTGAGAATTTTGTATTTAATCCGGATGCAATTTCTGTGCTTCATCGTCAATGTGATGGTCGAAAAGTTACAGTAAACCTGCAGTGGTGCATCGGAGTCTAACACTGTGCCCCCAGGGAAGAGCCAAAGTACATATTCATCGGTGCGGTACTCCAGTGGACAGAAATCGGCATTGTGAATTTTGTATTGAATCCAGATGAAATATCTCAGTTTTATCGTCAATGTGATGGTCGAAGGGTTCCAGTAAACCTGCTGTGGTACATCGGAGACTAACAGTGAGCCCCCATGGAAGAGCCAGAAAACAGACTCCCCAAAACGTTACTCTCGTCAATATAAATCGGCATTGCGAATTTTGTATTGAATTCGGATGCATTTTCTGTGTTTCATTGTCAAGGTGATGGTTAGAGGGTAACAGTAAACCTGCTGTGGTGCATCGGAGTCCAACACTGGGCCCCCATGGAGGAGCCAAAGTACATACACTTCGAAACGGTACTCCTGTGGACAGAAATCGGCATTGTGAATTTTGTATTGATTCCTGATGCAATTTCTGTGTTTCATCGTCTATGTGATGGTCGAAGGGGAACAGTAAACCTGCTGTATTGCATCGGAGTCTATCACTGGGCCCCCAGGGAAGAGCCAAAGTACATACTCTTCGAAGCGGGATTTCAGTGGACAGAAATCGTCATTGCGAATTTTGTATTGAATCCGGATGCAATCTCTGTGTTTCGTCGTCAATTTGATGGTCGAAGGGTAACAGTAAACCTGCTGTGGTGCATCGGAGTCTAACACTGGGACCCCAGGGAGGAGCCAAAGTATATATTCCTCGATGCGGTACTCCAGTGGACAGAAATCGGCATTGCGAATTTTGTATTGAATCCAGATGCAATATCTCAGTTTCATCGTCAATGTGATGGTCGAAGGGTTCCAATAAACCTGCTGTGGTGCATCGGAGACTAACACTGAGCCCCCAGGGAAGAGCCAAAAAACAGACTCCCTGAAACTTTACTCTCGTCAATATAAATCGGCATTGCGAATTTTGTATTGATTCCCGATGGAATTTCTGTGTTTCATCGTCAATCAGATGGTTGAAGTGTTACAATAATAGTGCTGTGGTGCATCGCAGTCTAACACTGAGCCCCCAGGGAAGAGCCATGGAATAGTCTCCCCGAAACGTTACTCTCGTCAATATAAATCGGCATTGTGAATTTTGTATTGAATCCGGATGCATTTTCTGTGTTCATCGTCAATGTGATGGTCGAAGGGTAACAGTAAACCTGCTGTGGTGCATCGAAGTCTAACACTGGGCCCCCAGGATGGAGCTAAAGTACATACTCTTCGAAGCGGGACTCCAGTGGACAGATATTGTCATTGCGAATTTTGTATTGAATCCGGATGCAATTTCTGTCTTTCATCGTCAATGTGATGGTCGAAGGGTAACAGTAAACCTGCTGTGGTGCATCGGAGTCTAACACGGGGCCCTCAGGGAAGAGCCAAAAAACAGTCTCCCCGAATCGTTACACTCGTCAATATAAATTGGCATTGCGAATTTTGTATTGAATCCGGATGCAATTTCTGTGTCTCATCGTCAATGTTATGGTCGAAAAGTTACATTAAACCTGCTGTGGTGCATCGGAGTCTAACACTGGCACACCAGGGAGAAGCCAAAGTACATACACTTCGAAACGGTACTTGTGTGGACAGAAATCGACATTGTGAATTTTGTATTGATTCCCGATTCAATTTCTGTGTTTAATCGTCAAAGTGATGGTCGAAAGGTTACAGTAAACCTGCTGTGGTGCATTGGAGTCTAACACTGAGCCCCCAGGGATGAGCCAAAGAACAAACTCCCCGAAACGTGATTCTCGTCAATATAAATCGGCATTGTGAATTTAGTATTGAATGCGGATGCATTTTCTGTGTTTCATCGTCAATGTGATGGTCGAAGGGTAACAGTAAACCTGCTGTGGTGCATCGGAGTCTAACACGGGGCCCTCAGGGAAGAGCCAAAAAACAGTCTCCACGAAACGTTACTCTCGTCAATACAAATTGGCATTGCGAATTTTGTATTGAATCCGGATGCAATTTCTGTGTTTCATCATCAATGTGAGGGTCGAAGGGTTCCAGTAAACCTGCTGTGGTGCATCGGAGTCTAACACTGAGCCCCCAGGGAAATGCAAAAAGACAGACTCCACGAAACGTTACTCTCGTCAATATAAATTGGCATTGAGAATTTTGTATTTAATCCGGATGCAATTTCTGTGCTTCATCGTCAATGTGATGGTCGAAAAGTTACAGTAAACCTGCAGTGGTGCATCGGAGTCTAACACTGTGCCCCCAGGGAAGAGCCAAAGTACATATTCATCGGTGCGGTACTCCAGTGGACAGAAATCGGCATTGTGAATTTTGTATTGAATCCAGATGAAATATCTCAGTTTTATCGTCAATGTGATGGTCGAAGGGTTCCAGTAAACCTGCTGTGGTGCATCGGAGACTAACAGTGAGCCCCCATGGAAGAGCCAGAAAACAGACTCCCCAAAACGTTACTCTCGTCAATATAAATCGGCATTGCGAATTTTGTATTGAATTCGGATGCGTTTTCTGTGTTTCATTGTCAAGGTGATGGTTAGAGGGTAACAGTAAACCTGCTGTGGTGCATCGGAGTCCAAGACTGGGCCCCCATGGAGGAGCCAAAGTACATACACTTCGAAACGGTACTCCTGTGGACAGAAATCGGCATTGTGAATTTTGTATTGATTCCTGATGCAATTTCTGTGTTTCATCGTCTATGTGATGGTCGAAGGGGAACAGTAAACCTGCTGTGGTGCATCGGAGTCTATCACTGGGCCCCCAGGGAAGAGCCAAAGTACATACTCTTCGAAGCGGGATTTCAGTGGACAGAAATCGTCATTGCGAATTTTGTATTGAATCCGGATGCAATCTCTGTGTTTCGTCGTCAATTTGATGGTCGAAGGGTAACAGTAAACCTGCTGTGGTGCATCGGAGTCTAACACTGGGACCCCAGGGAGGAGCCAAAGTACTGATTCCTCGATGCGGTACTCCAGTGGACAGAAATCGGCATTGCGAATTTTGTATTGAATCCAGATGCAATATCTCAGTTTCATCGTCAATGTGATGGTCGAAGGGTTCCAATAAACCTGCTGTGGTGCATCGGAGACTAACACTGAGCCCCCAGGGAAGAGCCAAAAAACAGACTCCCTGAAACTTTACTCTCGTCAATATAAATCGGCATTGCGAATTTTGTATTGATTCCCGATGGAATTTCTGTGTTTCATCGTCAATCAGATGGTTGAAGTGTTACAATAATAGTGCTGTGGTGCATCGCAGTCTAACACTGAGCCCCCAGGGAAGAGCCATGGAATAGTCTCCCCGAAACGTTACTCTCGTCAATATAAATCGGCATTGTGAATTTTGTATTGAATCCGGATGCATTTTCTGTGTTCATCGTCAATGTGATGGTCGAAGGGTAACAGTAAACCTGCTGTGGTGCATCGAAGTCTAACACTGGGCCCCCAGGATGGAGCTAAAGTACATACTCTTCGAAGCGGGACTCCAGTGGACAGATATTGTCATTGCGAATTTTGTATTGAATCCGGATGCAATTTCTGTCTTTCATCGTCAATGTGATGGTCGAAGGGTAACAGTAAACCTGCTGTGGTGCATCGGAGTCTAACACGGGGCCCTCAGGGAAGAGCCAAAAAACAGTCTCCCCGAATCGTTACTCTCGTCAATATAAATTGGCATTGCGAATTTTGTATTGAATCCGGATGCAATTTCTGTGTTTCATCGTCAATGTTATGGTCGAAAAGTTACATTAAACCTGCTGTGGTGCATCGGAGTCTAACACTGGCACACCAGGGAGAAGCCAAAGTACATACACTTCGAAACGGTACTTGTGTGGACAGAAATCGACATTGTGAATTTTGTATTGATTCCCGATTCAATTTCTGTGTTTAATCGTCAAAGTGATGGTCGAAAGGTTACAGTAAACCTGCTGTGGTGCATTGGAGTCTAACACTGAGCCCCCAGGGATGAGCCAAAGAACAAACTCCCCGAAACGTGACTCTCGTCAATATAAATCGGCATTGTGAATTTAGTATTGAATCCGGATGTATTTTCTGTGTTTCATCGTCAATGTGATGGTCGAAGGGTAACAGTAAACCTGCTGTGGTGCATCGGAGTCTAACACTGGGTCCCCAGGGAGGAGCCAAAGTACATACTCGTCGAAATGGTACACCTGTGGACAGACATCGGCATTGTGAATTTTGTATTCATTCCCGATGCAACTTATGTGAGTCATCGTCAATGTGATGGTCGATTGGTAGCAGTAAACCTGCTGTGGTGCATCAGAGTCTAACACTGGGCGCCCAGGGAGGAGCCAAAGTACATACACTTCGTAAAGGTACTCCTGTGGACAGAAATCGGCATTGTGAATTTTCTATTGATTCCTGATGCAATTTCTGTGCTTCATCGTTAATGTGATGGTCGAAGGATTACAGTAAACCTGCTGTGGTGCATCGGAGTCTAACACTGAGCCCCCAGGGAAGGGCCAAAAAACAGACTTCCGAAACGTTAATCTCGTCAATATAAATCGGCATTGCGAATTTTGTTTCGAATCCGGATGCAATTTCTGTCTTTCATCGTCAATGTGATGGTCGAAGGGGAACAGTAAACCTCCTGTGGTGCATCGGAGTCTATCACTGGGCCCCCAGGGAAGAGCCAAAGTACATACTCTTCGAAGCGGGATTCCAGTGGACATAAATCGTCATTGCGAATTTTGTAATGAATCCGGATGCAATCTCTGTGATTCATCGTCAATGTGATGGTCGAAGGGTAACAGTAAACCTGCTGTGGTGCATCGGAGTCTAACACTGGGACCCCAGGGAGTAGCCAAATTACATACTCTTCGAAGCGGGACTCCAGTGGACAGAAATCGTCATTGCGAATTTTGTATTGAATCCGGATGCAATTTGTGTGTTTCATCGTCAATGTGATGATCGAAGGGTTCCAGTAAACCTGCTGTGGTGCATCGGAGTCTAACACTGAGCCCCCAGGGAAGAGCCAAAAGACAGACACCCCGAAACGTTACTCTCGTCAATATAAATTGGCATTGCGAATTTTGTATTGAATCCGGATGCAATTTCTGTGTTTCATCGTCAATGTGATGGTCGAAAAGTTACATTAAACCTGCTGTGGTGCATCGGAGTCTAACACTGGCACACCAGGGAGAAGCCAAAGTACATACACTTCGAAACGGTACTTGTGTGGACAGAAATCGACATTGTGAATTTTGTATTGATTCCCGATTCAATTTCTGTGTTTAATCGTCAAAGTGATGGTCGAAAGGTTACAGTAAACCTGCTGTGGTGCATTGGAGTCTAACACTGAGCCCCCAGGGATGAGCCAAAGAACAAACTCCCCGAAACGTGACTCTCGTCAATATAAATCGGCATTGTGAATTTAGTATTGAATCCGGATGCATTTTCTGTGTTTCATCGTCAATGTGATGGTCGAAGGGTAACAGTAAACCTACTGTGGTGCATCGGAGTCTAACACGGGGCCCTCAGGGAAGAGCCAAAAAACAGTCTCCACGAAACGTTACTCTCGTCAATACAAATTGGCATTGCGAATTTTGTATTGAATCCGGATGCAATTTCTGTGTTTCATCATCAATGTGAGGGTCGAAGGGTTCCAGTAAACCTGCTGTGGTGCATCGGAGTCTAACACTGAGCCCCCAGGGAAATGCAAAAAGACAGACTCCGCGAAACGTTACTCTCGTCAATATAAATCGGCATTGTGAATTTTGTATTGAATCCGGATGCATTTTCTGTGTTTCATAGTCAATGTGATGGTCGAAGGGTAACAGTAAACCTGCTGTGGTGCATCGGAGTCTAACACTGGGCGCCCAGGGAGGAGCCAAAGTACATACACTTCGTAAAGGTACTCCTGTGGACAGAAATCGGCATTGTGAATTTTGTATTGATTCCTGATGCAATTTCTGTGCTTCATCGTTAATGTGATGGTCGAAGGATTACAGTAAACCTGCTGTGGTGCATCGGAGTCTAACACTGGGACCCCAGGGAGGAGCCAAAGTACATATTCCTCGATGCGGTACTCCAGTGGACAGAAATCGGCATTGCGAATTTTGTATTGAATCCAGATGCAATATCTCAGTTTCATCGTCAATGTGATGGTCGAAGGGTTCCAATAAACCTGCTGTGGTGCATCGGAGACAAACACTGAGCCCCCAGGGAAGAGCCAAAAAACAGACTCCCTGAAACTTTACTCTCGTCAATATAAATCGACATTGCGAATTTTGTATTGATTCCCGATGGAATTTCTGTGTTTCATCGTCAATCAGATGGTTGAAGTGTTACAGTAATAGTGCTGTGGTGCATCGCAGTCTAACACTGAGCCCCCAGGGAAGAGCCATGGAATAGTCTCCCCGAAACGTTACTCTCGTCAATATAAATCGGCATTGTGAATTTTGTATTGAATCCGGATGCATTTTCTGTGTTCATCGTCAATGTGATGGTCGAAGGGTAACAGTAAACCTGCTGTGGTGCATCGAAGTCTAACACTGGGCCCCCAGGATGGAGCTAAAGTACATACTCTTCGAAGCGGGACTCCAGTGGACAGATATTGTCATTGCGAATTTTGTATTGAATCCGGATGCAATTTCTGTCTTTCATCGTCAATGTGATGGTCGAAGGGTAACAGTAAACCTGCTGTGGTGCATCGGAGTCTAACACGGGGCCCTCAGGGAAGAGCCAAAAAACAGTCTCCCCGAATCGTTACTCTCGTCAATATAAATTGGCATTGCGAATTTTGTATTGAATCCGGATGCAATTTCTGTGTTTCATCGTCAATGTGATGGTCGAAAAGTTACATTAAACCTGCTGTGGTGCATCGGAGTCTAACACTGGCACACCAGGGAGAAGCCAAAGTACATACACTTCGAAACGGTACTTGTGTGGACAGAAATCGACATTGTGAATTTTGTATTGATTCCCGATTCAATTTCTGTGTTTAATCGTCAAAGTGATGGTCGAAAGGTTACAGTAAACCTGCTGTGGTGCATTGGAGTCTAACACTGAGCCCCCAGGGATGAGCCAAAGAACAAACTCCCCGAAACGTGACTCTCGTCAATATAAATCGGCATTGTGAATTTAGTATTGAATCCGGATGCATTTTCTGTGTTTCATCGTCAATGTGATGGTCGAAGGGTAACAGTAAACCTGCTGTGGTGCATCGGAGTCTAACACGGGGCCCTCAGGGAAGAGCCAAAAAACAGTCTCCACGAAACGTTACTCTCGTCAATACAAATTGGCATTGCGAATTTTGTATTGAATCCGGATGCAATTTCTGTGTTTCATCATCAATGTGAGGGTCGAAGGGTTCCAGTAAACCTGCTGTGGTGCATCGGAGTCTAACACTGAGCCCCCAGGGAAGAGCCATGAAACAGGCACCCCGAAACGTTACTCTCGTCAATATAAATCGGCATTGTGAATTTTGTATTGAATCCGGATGCATTTTCTGTGTTTCATCGACGATGTGTTGGACGAAGGGTAACAGTAAACCTGCTGTGGTGCATCAGAGTCTAACACTGGGCGCCCAGGGAGGAGCCAAAGTACATGCACTTCGTAAAGGTACTCCTGTGGACAGAAATCGGCATTGTGAATTTTCTATTGATTCCTGATGCAATTTCTGTGCTTCATCGTTAATGTGATGGTCGAAGGATTACAGTAAACCTGCTGTGGTGCATCGGAGTCTAACACTGAGCCCCCAGGGAAGGGCCAAAAAACAGACTTCCGAAACGTTAATCTCGTCAATATAAATCGGCATTGCGAATTTTGTTTCGAATCCGGATGCAATTTCTGTCTTTCATCGTCAATGTGATGGTCGAAGGGGAACAGTAAACCTCCTGTGGTGCATCGGAGTCTATCACTGGGCCCCCAGGGAAGAGCCAAAGTACATACTCTTCGAAGCGGGATTCCAGTGGACATAAATCGTCATTGCGAATTTTGTAATGAATCCGGATGCAATCTCTGTGATTCATCGTCAATGTGATGGTCGAAGGGTAACAGTAAACCTGCTGTGGTGCATCGGAGTCTAACACTGGGACCCCAGGGAGTAGCCAAATTACATACTCTTCGAAGCGGGACTCCAGTGGACAGAAATCGTCATTGCGAATTTTGTATTGAATCCGGATGCAATTTGTGTGTTTCATCGTCAATGTGATGATCGAAGGGTTCCAGTAAACCTGCTGTGGTGCATCGGAGTCTAACACTGAGCCCCCAGGGAAGAGCCAAAAGACAGACACCCCGAAACGTTACTCCCGTCAATATAAATTGGCATTGCGAATTTTGTATTGAATCCGGATGCAATTTCTGTGTTTCATCGTCAATGTGATGGTGGAAAAGTTACATTAAACCTGCTGTGGTGCATCGGAGTCTAACACTGGCACACCAGGGAGAAGCCAAAGTACATACACTTCGAAACGGTACTTGTGTGGACAGAAATCGACATTGTGAATTTTGTATTGATTCCCGATTCAATTTCTGTGTTTAATCGTCAAAGTGATGGTCGAAAGGTTACAGTAAACCTGCTGTGGTGCATTGGAGTCTAACACTGAGCCCCCAGGGATGAGCCAAAGAACAAACTCCCCGAAACGTGACTCTCGTCAATATAAATCGGCATTGTGAATTTAGTATTGAATCCGGATGCATTTTTTGTGTTTCATCGTCAATGTGATGGTCGAAGGGTAACAGTAAACCTGCTGTGGTGCATCGGAGTCTAACACGGGGCCCTCAGGGAAGAGCCAAAAAACAGTCTCCACGAAACGTTACTCTCGTCAATACAAATTGGCATGGCGAATTTTGTATTGAATCCGGATGCAATTTCTGTGTTTCATCATCAATGTGAGGGTCGAAGGGTTCCAGTAAACCTGCTGTGGTGCATCGGAGTCTAACACTGAGCCCCCAGGGAAATGCAAAAAGACAGACTCCGCGAAACGTTACTCTCGTCAATATAAATCGGCATTGTGAAATTTGTATTGAATCCGGATGCATTTTCTGTGTTTCATAGTCAATGTGATGGTCGAAGGGTAACAGTAAACCTGCTGTGGTGCATCGGAGTCTAACACTGGGCGCCCAGGGAGGAGCCAAAGTACATACACTTCGTAAAGGTACTCCTGTGGACAGAAATCGGCATTGTGAATTTTGTATTGATTCCTGATGCAATTTCTGTGCTTCATCGTTAATGTGATGGTCGAAGGATTACAGTAAACCTGCTGTGGTGCATCGGAGTCTAACACTGGGACCCCAGGGAGGGGCCAAAGTACATATTCCTCGATGCGGTACTCCAGTGGACAGAAATCGGCATTGCGAATTTTGTATTGAATCCAGATGCAATATCTCAGTTTCATCGTCAATGTGATGGTCGAAGGGTTCCAATAAACCTGCTGTGGTGCATCGGAGACTAACACTGAGCCCCCAGGGAAGAGCCAAAAAACAGACTCCCTGAAACTTTACTCTCGTCAATATAAATCGGCATTGCGAATTTTGTATTGATTCCCGATGGAATTTCTGTGTTTCATCGTCAATCAGATGGTTGAAGTGTTACAGTAATAGTGCTGTGGTACATCGCAGTCTAACACTGAGCCCCCAGGGAAGAGCCATGGAATAGTCTCCCCGAAACGTTACTCTCGTCAATATAAATCGGCATTGTGAATTTTGTATTGAATCCGGATGCATTTTCTGTGTTTCATCGTCAATGTGATGGTCGAAGGGTAACAGTAAACCTGCTGTGGTGCATCGAAGTCTAACACTGGGCCTCCAGGATGGAGCTAAAGTACATACTCTTCGAAGCGGGACTCCAGTGGACAGATATTGTCATTGCGAATTTTGTATTGAATCCGGATGCAATTTCTGTCTTTCATCGTCAATGTGATGGTCGAAGGGTAACAGTAAACCTGCTGTGGTGCATCGGAGTCTAACACGGGGCCCTCAGGGAAGAGCCAAAAAACAGTCTCCCCGAATCGTTACTCTCGTCAATATAAATTGGCATTGCGAATTTTGTATTGAATCCGGATGCAATTTCTGTGTTTCATCGTCAAAGTGATGGTCGAAAAGTTACATTAAACCTGCTGTGGTGCATCGGAGTCTAACACTGGCACACCAGGGAGAAGCCAAAGTACATACACTTCGAAACGGTACTTGTGTGGACAGAAATCGACATTGTGAATTTTGTATTGATTCCCGATTCAATTTCTGTGTTTAATCGTCAAAGTGATGGTCGAAAGGTTACAGTAAACCTGCTGTGGTGCATTGGAGTCTAACACTGAGCCCCCAGGGATGAGCCAAAGAACAAACTCCCCGAAACGTGACTCTCGTCAATATAAATCGGCATTGTGAATTTAGTATTGAATCCGGATGCATTTTCTGTGTTTCATCGTCAATGTGATGGTCGAAGGGTAACAGTAAACCTGCTGTGGTGCATCGGAGTCTAACACGGGGCCCTCAGGGAAGAGCCAAAAAACAGTCTCCACGAAACGTTACTCTCGTCAATACAAATTGGCATTGCGAATTTTGTATTGAATCCGGATGCAATTTCTGTGTTTCATCATCAATGTGAGGGTCGAAGGGTTCCAGTAAACCTGCTGTGGTGCATCGGAGTCTAACACTGAGCCCCCAGGGAAATGCAAAAAGACAGACTCCGCGAAACGTTACTCTCGTCAATATAAATCGGCATTGTGAATTTTGTATTGAATCCGGATGCATTTTCTGTGTTTCATAGTCAATGTGATGGTCGAAGGGTAACAGTAAACCTGCTGTGGTGCATCGGAGTCTAACACTGGGTCCCCAGGGAGGAGCAAAAGTACATACTCGTCGAAATGGTACACCTGTGGACAGACATCGGCATTGTGAATTTTGTATTCATTCCCGATGCAACTTATGTGAGTCATCGTCAATGTGATGGTCGATTGGTAGCAGTAAACCTGCTGTGGTGCATCGGAGTCTAACACTGAGCCCCCAGGGAAGAGCCATGAAACAGGCACCCCGAAACGTTACTCTCGTCAATATAAATCGGCATTGTGAATTTTGTTTCGAATCCGGATGCAATTTCTGTCTTTCATCGTCAATGTGATGGTCGAAGGGGAACAGTAAATCTCCTGTGGTGCATCGGAGTCCATCACTGGGCCCCCAGGGAAGAGCCAAAGTACATACTCTTCGAAGCGGGATTCCAGTGGACATAAATCGTCATTGCGAATTTTGTAATGAATCCGGATGCAATCTCTGTGATTCATCGTCAATGTGATGGTCGAAGGGTAACAGTAAACCTGCTGTGGTGCATCGGAGTCTAACACTGGGACCCCAGGGAGTAGCCAAATTACATACTCTTCGAAGCGGGACTCCAGTGGACAGAAATCGTCATTGCGAATTTTGTATTGAATCCGGATGCAATTTGTGTGTTTCATCGTCAATGTGATGATCGAAGGGTTCCAGTAAACCTGCTGTGGTGCATCGGAGTCTAACACTGAGCCCCCAGGGAAGAGCCAAAAGACAGACACCTCGAAACGTTACTCTTGTCAATATAAATCGGCATTGTGAAATTTGTATTGAATCCGGATGCAATTTCTTACTTTCATCGTCAATGTTATGGTTGAAAAGTTACAGTAAACCTGCTGTGGTGCATTGGAGTCTAACATTGAGCCCCCAGGGAAGTGCCAAACAACAGACTCCCCGAAACGTTACTCCGGTCAATATGAATCGGAATTGCGAATTTTTTATTGAATCCGGATGCATTTTCTGTGTTTCATCGTCAATGTGATGGTCGAAGGGTAACAGTAAACCTGCTGTGGTGTATCGGAGTCTAACACTGAGCCCCCAGGGAAGAGCGAAAAAACAGACTCCCCGAAACGTTACTCTCGTCAATGTTGACGGATTTGCGAATTTTGTATTGAATCTGGATGCATTTTCTGTGTTTCATCGTCAATGTGATGGTCGAAGGGTAACAGTAAACCTGCTGTGGTGCATCGGAGTCTAACACTGGGTCCCCAGGGAGGAGCCAAAGTACGTACTCGTCGAAACGGTACTCATGTGGACAGAATTCGGCATTGTGAATTTTGTATTGATTCCTGATGCAATTTCTGTGTTTCATCGTCAATGTGATGGTCGAAGGGTCACAGTAATTCTGCTATGGTGCATCGGAGTCTAACACTGAGCCCCCCGGGAGGAGCCATGAAACAGGCTCCCCGAAACGTTACTCTCGTCAATATAAATCGGCATTGTGAATTTTGTATTGAATCCGGATGCATTTTCTGTGTTTCGTCGTCAATGTGATGGTCGAAGGGGAACAGTAAACCTGCTGTGGTGCATCGGAGTCTATCACTGGGCCCCCAGGGAAGAGCCAAAGTACATACTCTTCGAAGCGGGATTTCAGTGGACAGAAATCGTCATTGCGAATTTTGTATTGAATCCGGATGCAATCTCTGTGTTTCATCGTCAATTTGATGGTCGAAGGGTAACAGTAAACCTGGTGTGGTGCATCGGAGTCTAACACTGGGCCTCCAGGGAGGAGCCAAAGTACATACTCTTCGTAAAGGTTCTCCTGTGGACAGAAATCGGCATTGTGAATTTTGTATTGATTCCCGATGCAATTTCTGTGCTTCATCGTCAATGTGATGGTCGAAGGGTTACAGTAACCTGCTGTGGTGCATCGGAGTCTAACACTGAGCCCCCAGGGAAGGGCAAAGAAACAGACTCCCCGAAACGTTAATCTCGTGAATATAAATCAGCATTTCAAATTTTGTATTGAATCCGGATGCAATTTCTGTGTTTCATCGTCAATGTGATGGTCGAAAATTTACAGTAAACTGGCTGTGGTGCTTCGGAGTCTAACACTGGGCGTCCAGGGAAGAGCCAAAGTACATACCCTTCGAGCGGGACTCCAGTGGACAGAAATCGTCATTGCGAATTTTATATTGAATCCGGATGCAAATACTGTGTTTCATCGTCAATGTGATGGTCGAAGGGTTCCAGTAAACCTGCTGTGGTGCATCAGAGTCTAACACTGAGCCCCCAGGGAAGAGCCAAAAGACAGACTCCCCGAAACGTTACTCTCGTCAATATAAATCGTCATTGCAAATTTTGTATTGAATCCGGATGCATTTTCTGTGTTACATCGTCAATGTGATGGTCGAAGGGTAACAGTAAACCTGCTGCGGTGCATCGGAGTCTAACACTGATCCCTCAGGGAAGAGCCCAAAAACAGTCTCCCCGAAACGTTACTGTCGTCAATATAAATCGGCATTGCGAATTTTGTATTGAATCCGGATGCAATTTCTGTGTTCCATCGTCAATGTGATGGTCGAAGAATTACAGTAACCCTGCTGTGGTGCATCGGAGTCTATCACTGGGCCCCCAGGGAAGAACCAAAGTACATACTCTTCGAAGCGGTACTCCAGTGGACAGAAATCGTCATTGCGAATTTTGTATTGAATCCGGATGCAATTTCTGTCTTTCATCGTCAATGTGATGGTCGAAGGGTAACAGTAATCCTGCTGTGGTTCATCGGAGTCTAACACTGGGCCCTCTGGGAAGAGCCAAAAAACAGTCTCCATGAAACGTTACTCTCGTCAATATAAATTGGCATTGAGAATTTTGTATTTAATCCGGATGCAATTTCTGTGTTTCATCGTCAATGTGATGGTCGAAAAGTTACAGTAAACCTGCAGTGGTGCATCGGAGTCTAACACTGGGCCCCCAGGGAAGAGCCAAAGTACATATTCATCGGTGCGGTACTCCAGTGGACAGAAATCGGCATTGTGAATTTTGTATTGAATCCAGATGAAATATCTCAGTTTCATCGTCAATGTGATGGTCGAAGGGTTCCAGTAAACCTGCTGTGGTGCATCGGAGACTTTCAGTGAGCCCCCATGGAAGAGCCAGAAAACAGACTCCCCAAAACGTTACTCTCGTCAATATAAATCGGCATTGCGAATTTTGTATTGAATTCGGATGCATTTTCTGTGTTTCATTGTCAAGGTGATGGTTGGAGGGTAACAGTAAACCTGTTGTGGTGCATCGGAGTCCAACACTGGGCCCCCATGGAGGAGCCAAAGTACATACACTTCGAAACGGTACTCCTGTGGACAGAAATCGGCATTGTGAATTTTGTATTGATTCCTGATGCAATTTCTGTGTTTCATCGTCTATGTGATGGTCGAAGGGGAACAGTAAACCTGCTGTGGTGCATCGGAGTCTATCACTGGGCCCCCAGGGAAGAGCCAAAGTACATACTCTTCGAAGCGGGATTTCAGTGGACAGAAATCGTCATTGCGAATTTTGTATTGAATCCGGATGCAATCTCTGTGTTTCATCGTCAATTTGATGGTCGAAGGGTAACAGTAAACCTGCTGTGGTGCATCGGAGTCTAACACTGGGACCCCAGGGAGGAGCCAAAATACATATTCCTCGATGCGGTACTCCAGTGGACAGAAATCGGCATTGCGAATTTTGTATTGAATCCAGATGCAATATCTCAGTTTCATCGTCAATGTGATGGTCGAAGGGTTCCAATAAACCTGCTGTGGTGCATCGGAGACTAACACTGAGCCCCCAGGGAAGAGCCAAAAAACAGACTCCCTGAAACTTTACTCTCGTCAATATAAATCGGCATTGCGAATTTTGTATTGATTCCCGATGGAATTTCTGTGTTTCATCGTCAATCAGATGGTTGAAGTGTTACAGTAATAGTGCTGTGGTGCATCGGAGTCTAACACTGAGCCCCCAGGGAAGAGCCATGAAATAGTCTCCCTGAAACGTTACTCTCGTCAATATAAATCGGCATTGTGAATTTTGTATTGAATCCGGATGCATTTTCTGTGTTTCATCGTCAATGTGATGGTCGAAGGGTAACAGTAAACCTGCTGTGGTGCATCGAAGTCTAACACTGGGCCCCCAGGATGGAGCTAAAGTACATACTCTTCGAAGCGGGACTCCAGTGGACATATATTGTCATTGCGAATTTTGTATTGAATCCAGATGCAATTTCTGTCTTTCATCGTCAATGTGATGGTCGAAGGGTAACATTAAAACTGCTGTGGTGCATCGGAGTCTAACACGGGGCCCTCAGGGAAGAGCCAAAAAACAGTCTCCCCGAATCGTTACTCTCGTCAATATAAATTGGCATTGCGAATTTTGTATTGAATCCGGATGCAACTTCTGTGTTTCATCGTCAATGTGATGGCCGAAAAATTACAGTAAACCTGCTGTTGTGCATCGGAGTCTAACACTGGGCCCCCAGGAAAGAGCCAAAGTACATACTTCTCGAAAAGGAACTCATGTGGACAGAATTCGGCATTATGAATTTTGTATAGATTCCCGATGCAATTTCTGTGTTTTATAGTCAATGTGATGGTCGAAGGGTAACAGTAAACCTGCTGTGGTGCATCGGAGTCTAACACTGAGCCCCCAGGGAAGAGCCATGAAACAGGCTCCCCGAAACGTTACTCTCGTCAATATAAATCGGCATTGTGAATTTTCTATTGAATCCGGATGCATTTTCTGTGTTTCATCGTCGATGTGTTGGACGAAGGGTAACAGTAAACCTGCTGTGGTGCATCGGAGTCTAACACTGGGCCCCCAGGGAGGAGCCAAAGTACATACACTTCTTAAAGGTACTCCTGTGGACAGAAATCGGCATTGTGAATTTTGTATTGATTCCTGATGCAATTTCTGTGCTTCATCGTTAATGTGATGGTCGAAGGATTACAATAAACCTGCTGTGGTGCATCGGAGCCTAACACTGAGCCCCCAGGGAAGGGCCAAAAAACAGACTTCCGAAACGTTAATCTCGTCAATATAAATCGGCATTGCGAATTTTGTTTCGAATCCGGATGCAATTTCTGTCTTTCATCGTCAATGTGATGGTCGAAGGGGAACAGTAAACCTCCTGTGGTGCATCGGAATCTATCACTGGGCCCCCAGGGAAGAGCCAAAGTACATACTCTTCGAAGCTGGATTCCAGTGGACAGAAATCGTCATTGCGAATTTTGTAATGAATCCGGATGCAATCTCTGTGATTCATCGTCAATGTGATGGTCGAAGGGTAACAGTAAACCTGCTGTGGTGCATCGGAGTCTAACACTGGGGCCCCAGGGAGTAGCCAAATTACATACTCTTCGAGGCGGGACTCCAGTGGACAGAAATCGTCATTGCGAATTTTGTATTGAATCCGGATGCAATTTCTGTGTTTCATGGTCAATGTGATGATCGAAGGGTTCCAGTAAACCTGGTGTGGTGCATCAGAGTCTAACACTGAGCCCCCAGGGAAGAGCCAAAAGACAGACACCACGAAACGTTACTCTTGTCAATATAAATCGGCATTGCGAATTTTGTATTGAATCCGGATGCAATTTCTGACTTTCATCGTCAATGTGATGGTCGAAAAGTTACAGTAAACCTGCTGTGGTGCATTGGAGTCTAACACTGAGCCCCCAGGGAAGAGCCAAACAACAGACTCCCCGAAACGTTACTCCGGTCAATATGAATCGGAATTGCGAATTTTGTATTGAATCCGGATGCATTTTCTGTGTTTCATCGTCAAAGTGATGGTCGAAGGGTAACAGTAAACCTGCTGTGGTGTATCGGAGTCTAACACTGAGCCCCCAGGGAAGAGCGAAAAAGCAGACTCCCCGAAACGTTACTCTCGTCAATTTTGACGGATTTGCGAATTTTGTATTGAATCTGGATGCAGTTTCTGTGTTTCATCGTCAATGTGATGGTCGAAAAATTACAGTAAACCTGCTGTGGTGCATTGGAGTCTAACACTGCCCCCCCAGGGAAGAGCCAAAGTACATACCCATCGAAACGGTACTGCTGTGGACAGAAATCGGCATTGTGAATTTTGTATTGAATCCGGATGCATTTTCCGTGTTTCATCGTCAATGTGAAGGTCGAAGGGTAACAGTAAACCTGTTGTGGTGCATCGGAGCCTAACACTGGGTCCCCAGGGAGGAGTTAAAGTACATACTCATCGAAACGGTACACCTGTGGACAGAAATCGGCATTGTGAATTTTGTATTAATTCCGGATGCAACTTCTGTGTTACATCGGCAATGTGATGGCGAGGGTTACAGTAAACCTGCTGTGGTGCATCGGTGTCTAACACTGGGCCCCCAGGGAAGAGCCAAAATACATACTCTTCGAAATGGTACTCATGTGGACAGAATTCGGCATTGTGAATTTTGTATTGATTCCTGATGCAAATTCTGTATTTCATCGTCAATGTGATGGTCGAAGGGTACAGTAATTCTGCTGTGGTGCATCGGAGTCTAACACTGAGCCCCCATCGAAGAGCCATGAAACAGGCTCCCCGAAACGTTACTCTCGTCAATATAAATCGGCATTGTGAATTTTGTATTGAATCCTGATGCATTTTCTGTGTTTCATCGTCAATGTGATGGTCGAAGGGTAACAGTAAACCTGCTGTGGTGCATCGGAGTCTAACACTGAGCCCCCAGGGAGGATCCAAAGTACATACTCTTCGTAAAGGTACTCCAGTGGACAGAAATCGGCATTGTGAAATTTGTATTGATTCCCGATGCAATTTCTGTGCTTCATCGTCAATGTGATGGTCGAAGAATTCCAGTAAACCTGCTGTGGTGCATCGGAGTCTAACACTGAGCCCCCAGGGAAGAGCCAAACAACAGACTCCCTGAAACGTTACTCTGGTCAATATGAATCGGCATTGCGAATTTTGTATTGAATCCGGATGCATTTTCTGTGTTACATCGTCAATGTGATGGTCGAAGGGTAACAGTAAACCTGCTGTGGTGCATCGGAGTCTAACACTGATCCCTCAGGGAAGAGCCCAAAAACAGTCTCCCCGAAACGTTACTGTCGTCAATATAAATCGGCATTGTGAATTTTGTATTGAATCCTGATGCATTTTCTGTGTTTCATCGTCAATGTGATGGTCGAATTGTAACAGTAAACCTGCTGTGGTGCATCGGAGTCTAACACTGGGTCCCCAGGGAGGAGCCAAAGTACGTACTCGTCGAAACGGTACTCATGTGGACAGAATTCGGCATTGTGAATTTTGTATTGATTCCTGATGCAATTTCTGTGTTTCATCGTCAATGTGATGGTCGAAGGGTCACAGTAATTCTGCTATGGTGCATCGGAGTCTAACACTGAGCCCCCAGGGAAGAGCCATGAAACAGGCTCCCCGAAACGTTACTCTCGTCAATATTAATCGGCATTGTGAATTTTGTATTGAATCCGGATGCATTTTCTGTGTTTCGTCGTCAATGTGATGGTCGAAGGGTAACAGTAAACCTGGTGTGGTGCATCGGAGTCTAACACTGGGCCTCCAGGGAGGAGCCAAAGTACATACTCTTCGTAAAGATTCTCCTGTGGACAGAAATCGGCATTGTGAATTTTGTATTGCTTCCCGATGCAATTTCTGTGCTTCATCGTCAATGTGATGGTCGAAGGGTTACAGTAACCTGCTGTGGTGCATCGGAGTCTAACACTGAGCCCCCAGGGAAGGGCAAAGAAACAGACTCCCCGAAACGTTAATCTCGTGAATATAAATCGGCATTTCGAATTTTGTATTGAATCCGGATGCAATTTCTGTGTTTCATCGTCAATGTGATGGTCGAAGGGTAACAGTAAACCTGCTGTGGTGCATCGGAGTCTAACACTGATCCCTCAGGGAAGAGCCCAAAAACAGTCTCCCCGAAACGTTACTGTCGTCAATATAAATCGGCATTGTGAATTTTGTATTGAATCCTGATGCAATTTCTGTGTTTCATCGTCAATGTGATGGTCGAAGGGTCACAGTAATTCTGCTATGGTGCATCGGAGTCTAACACTGAGCCCCCAGGGAAGAGCCATGAAACAGGCTCCCCGAAACGTTACTCTCGTCAATATTAATCGGCATTGTGAATTTTGTATTGATTCCCGATGCAATTTCTGTGCTTCATCGTCAATGTGATGGTCGAAGGGTTACAGTAACCTGCTGTGGTGCATCGGAGTCTAACACTGAGCCCCCAGGGAAGGGCAAAGAAACAGACTCCCCGAAACGTTAATCTCGTGAATATAAATCGGCATTTCGAATTTTGTATTGAATCCGGATGCAATTTCTGTGTTTCATCGTCAATGTGATGGTCGAAAAGTTACAGTAAACCGGCTGTGGTGCTTCGGAGTCTAACACTGGGCGTCCAGGGAAGAGCCAAAGTACATCTCCTTCGAGCGGGACTCCAGTGGACAGAAATCGTCATTGCGAATTTTGTATTGAATCCGGATGCAAATACTGTGTTTCATCGTCAATGTGATGGTCGAAGGGTTCCAGTAAACCTGCTGTGGTGCATCAGAGTCTAACACTGAGCCCCCAGGGAAGAGCCAAAAGACAGACTCCCCGAAACGTTACTCTCGTCAATATAAATCGTCATTGCGAATTTTGTATTGAATCCGGATGCATTTTCTGTGTTACATCGTCAATGTGATGGTCGAAGGGTAACAGTAAACCTGCTGTGGTGCATCGGAGTCTAACACTGATCCCTCAGGGAAGAGCCCAAAAACAGTCTCCCCGAAACGTTACTGTCGTCAATATAAATCGGTATTGCGAATTTTGTATTGAATCCGGATGCAATTTCTGTGTTCCATCGTCAATGTGATGGTCGAAGAATTACAGTAAACCTGCTGTGGTGCATCGGAGTCTATCACTGGGCCCCCAGGGAAGAACCAAAGTACATACTCTTCGAAGCGGTACTCCAGTGGACAGAAATCGGCATTGCGAATTTTGTATTGAATCCGCATGCAATATCTGTGTTTCATCGTTAATGTGATGGTCGAAGGGTTCCAGTAAACCTGCTGTGGTGCATCGGAGTCTAACACTGAGCTCCCAGGGAAGAGCCAAAAAACAGACTCCCTGAAACGTTACTCTCGTCATTATAAATCGGCATTGCCAATTTTGTATTGAATCCGGATGCAATTTCTGTGTTTCATCGTCAATGTGATGGTCGAAGGGTTACAGTAAACCTGCTGTGTCTCGCGTAACTTCGGCCGTCGTGATTTAATATATATGTTATTATTATTGTGATTATTATTATTTGATTGTTGCCGTCTTACGTGGTGGGCCTTAATAAAAATGTTATTTCATTTAAATTTTGATTTTACGATTAAATGCGTTCCTGAAGTTCTCCTTTTTAACAATATTAATTTCAAATTATTCGTTACTTTAATGAATGTTAGACTCGTTGAATCTTAAAACATGTGCATATAAGTTGTACAATGTAATAAACTTTTCATATTAATTTCCTCGACTAGTCAGTTCACTTTAAAGCATAAGATCTTTAGTTATTAGTTACAATTGCGGCCCACACACGCGCGAGAGTATTTTTCTTACCTCCGTTAACCATTGTATTGTAGTCAGAGTCCTGGCTCTGGGTCTCGGCTATAGTACTGAAAATAAGAATCTTAAAGCTAAGTATTTTCTGCAACGTCGGGCGGCTGTGGAGAAAAATTAATATTATGCTAATAGCGGGCGAGTTTTCAGCTTCCGCAAATTTTTTTCATACGTTAATATCGCCACGTAATGGCGTCGTTGGCTGCATCGGCCGCTGCAATTGTTGAACTGCAAATTACTCGAATGCAGGTTAATTCACGGAAGGCAGACATGAAATCGGGATCACCTCTTACAAATTAAAAGTGCACAATAATATTAAATCTGTATATTATATGCTTAACTCATACAAATATGCTTACATTTGTCAGCACTCGAAAGATGTCCGTCTATATACACGCAAGACAAAAGAGAGGAAGTGAAGACGACTAAAAATTTAACAAAAGTGTGTATCTTGTCACCTCTTTAGATCATTTTGTCATAAATTATTTCTTTGCATTTGAAACTTGGACAGAGAAATTATTATGTTACGGCTACATGAAAAAAAATCTCTTACAAATTATGAATATCTTCTTTATAAATAGTTTAAAGTCTTTTCGTAATATATCACTGGGGACGCTATATTGCCCCCCGAAATATTTATGTCATAAAAAATGTTCGTGTTTTTTGACATAAATATTTCCTCTTTCATGTCCACAGTGTCCACACGCAGATTTTTCATTCACAGTAGTAATTACTGAGGTGTGTTGCACACAAGGTGTAATACAGATGAAGTTCAAGGTATACAACCACGAGTTAGTCCGTAATATTTGAAGTCCCAGGGGTGTCAACTGTTCGCTCCCCATTTGGCGCGGCCGTAGGGAAACCTGGGGAAAACCTCGGCGGAGCGACAGACTAACTGCTTTGGTCACTTTCACTTAATTGTTTCTGGAATGTCATTGGAGTACAGGATGTGCATACAAATATTTTTGTTGCACTATGCAAAAAATGAGGTCATTATAACACTTGATTGCGGTGTCGTTGATGACCTACGCCGCGACGTTTGGCTCACGACGGCGTCGGTTGGTGTGTTCGGTGCTCGGCGTTCGCGGCGGCTGCGGAGAGGTCAACGCCCGCCCGACGCCAGCGTGTGTCTCGCCGTCGCGGAACGTCAGAATCAGCTGATCGGCTGCACCGTTGGCGATGCGCTTCTGTCTCGCCCGGGCGTGGCGGAGTGGGATGATATTCGCCCCCCGCTCTTGTTGGCAGGAGTCAGCTCTGCTACGCATCTCCGACGTAGTACATGAAACATACACACAACCAACGTAATATTTGTTTCCCGCTGCAGATGGTTACGCTAGTGGGAAAGAAGAATTTATTAGTGCGGCAGTTGTTGTTAAGTTTTCGCCAGTTTCCGAGTGTCACGCTAGCACTGTCTTGCAGAATACATGACATGGATCTTCTCCCGTGAATGAAGTTTTGTTGCGCCACTGTTTCCATTACACGTCAGTTTTTGACTTGATACAATTATTTATGTTTTCGCCGCACTCGCAGGCACTGGTGAATGTCCCAGTACGAGCTTAGCACAAACATTCGCCGTTTCTGCGGTCGCTGTCTTGCAACAGTCCACGCATCGCATTCCAATCTCGCATTGTTGTACTCACTGAAATTACAGCCTGTCCCAAAAATATTTACTGTGGGTTCTCTTCACGTTAACAGTTCACATTTATAAGCAAATTCACAGTTTTTCGTGCGTAATATTGGCGTTTGGCGTCTTTACCGCTGTTGAACGTTCAATACTAGCACTTCACTGTCCGTATCACAGTTTCACCTTCACAGTTTTTCACACTGCTTAAAGTAACTGTTTCGATTAGTTCACAAACACTAATGTATTTCATTCAGTCTGAACTGGATTTTGGCTCGTGCTGGATTTTACCAGTCTCTCGCACTAATTATCTCTTTTCATTTTCCACTTAGAGTCGTATTTCCGTCTCATCTGAGGTAAGTCCCCATGTTATGTCTGCCCATTCATTGCGTACTTGCCCTCTAGAGCCAGGCTCGACTTTACAAAACTTTGCCTCTCGCATTATTGTACACATTTTATAATCTAGGCCTAGCGTGCAAGTTCCTAGATTAACGTTAGATTTGTGACTTTTGTTTACACTACAAATTCGTGCAAATCTCTGCCTTAGCAGATGGCAATATATTTTAACAGTGCTTAGCGGTAGTCGCGTTTACTGATTTGCTTTATACCTTGTCCACAACACATGAGGTACCTTGGGTGATGTACACCCTGCACTGATATTGTTAAGTAAATTATGCTTGAGCATATTTCAAGATCGGTATAGACATAAATACATGAAACGACTTATACACTATAATATTGAATTTCATAAGTTGCATTACTACTACAGTTCAAGAATATTCATGACACACTAATGAAAAATTCTTTCATCGTTACATGCTGTTGAATTTTTTTTTTTCAAAATGCAATTGTTTAGAAATACTATTATTCCTTAACATCTACAAAAATTGAATCGCACTAATCTTGTGTGCCTCATTGTCTTTAAATGTTACACTAAAATCTTAACATTTACACACAGAAAAAAAAATACACTATGAACTTAACCTACTACACACAAATGTAAACGTTGCTCTACTGAGCGAACTTCTTTAAGCCTTTGTATGGATAGAGTCCTTTAATCTCTTCCGATTCTACGTCACCCAACAAATAGCTACATCCATGTGGTATGTCTATGATTTTGTAGGGTCCGGCATACACCGGTTGCCATTTTTTATTCTTTTTCGCTGACAGAGATGACTTGGGATGAGTCCTTATTAGCACCAAGTCACCTGGTTGATACACTGTTACCTTCTTTATTTTCTTGTCATGCTTCTCCTTTCGGGGCTCCGCGCACCTCGTTAAGTTATTTAGAGTCTCAGCTATAATTTGTTCGTGAGGTACAACTTGTCGTGGTACTGTTGGTAATGGTGACAGCCAGCTGTCGCTTTTATTCTTTCCAAACATGACTTCTAGTGGAGTATAACCGGTGGCTGAATGTGGCAATCTATTGTGGAGTTCCTCAAAAGTCGAAACGTATTCTGCCCACTTGGTGTGGCGATTCGGAATGTAAGTTCTCATGAACCTGTTCAACTCTTTAAAGGTACGTTCTACAAGACTGCTCTCCGGGTGAAATCGAGCTACAAAAATGTGTCTAACACCTTGCTCTTGTAGAAACGTTTTCCATTTGAGACCAGTAAAATAGGTGGCATTATCGGATAATATGATCTGTGGTTTGCCAACATTAACAAAATAATCTGTTCGTAATTTCTGAATGAGGGGTGTGGCCTTTGAAGCTTTTACAGGATACAATTTTAGAAATTTGGAAAAGGCATCATATACAGCAAATACATATTTCACACCACCTCTGCCAGTGGGTAGTGGCCCTAGAATGTCAACAGAAACTAGTCGTAATGGTTTGTTAGGAACAACAGGGTGCAATTCACTTACAGTGGGCAGATTTGTAGGTTTCGTTCTTTGACAAACTACACATGTCCTTACAACGTTCTGAATTATTCTTTTCATATTCTTAAAATGACATTGTCTTGCAAGAAGTGCTCTACATTTTTCAATACCCACGTGTCCCCACGAAAGGTGCACGTGCCAGATTAAATCACTGATACATACTTCCGGTACACAGATACACCACCAGTCCTTGTTAACATCCTTCCGGTAATATAATACCCCATTTTGCACAGAATAATGGCTACCTCTCTGATTTCCACCCGAAGATAGGAGTTCTTCTTTGACTTTTCCCAAGGCGGGATCTTCGTCCTGTAAACTAGGCAGTTGCTTGCACGTCTGCAGGAACTTTTTTCGACAAGTAGGGTCTTTCATAACTAAAATTTTGTACTCTGTTGCCTGTTCTAGTATTGTTGTTAACTCAGGCAGACCTTGCGGCAACCGTGACAAAGCATCAGGCACTACGTTGTCACAACCTTTTATATACATTATTTGAAATTGATATTCCTGCAGAGCAAGCACCCACCTAGTCAACCTGTCGTGCATTAACTTGCATGTCAGCAAAAAACTTAAGGCCTGATGATCACAGAAAATTTTTACATTTTTTCCGTACACATAGTATCTGAACTTCTTCATGGCCCATACTACTGCTAGTGTTTCGAGTTCGGTGACTGTATATGATCGTTCACAACTTGACAACACTCGGCTTGCGAAACCGATTATTCTTACGTTCTTGTTTCCACCATCCCCATCGATTTGAAATAAACACGCGCCTAGTCCGACAGTGGAGGCGTCTGTAGCAAGGCAAAATTCCTTTGACATGTCAGGATGTGACAGTAGATTAGCATTTAGAAGGGCTTGTCGTATTTGCTCAAATGACTGCTGGCACAGTTCATTCCATATCCAGAGTGTATTCTTTCTCAACAAGTTTAACAGGGTATTATCATTTAAAAGCTGGTTAGGTATGAATCGTCTGAAAAATGACACTAGACCCAGAAATGCCTTTAACTGTTTCTTGGTTCTAGGAGGAGGGAAGTTCTCAATTGCTGCCATTTTCTTCGGATCGGGCACAATACCTGTAGGTGATATTACATGACCAAGAAATTTTATTCTCTCCCTGCCAAATTTGGATTTTGCGAGGTTTGCTGTTACGCCTACCTCTGAAAATCTTTTTAGTACGCATCTCAGCGTGTCCATTTGGCTTTCCAAATCGGGAGTAGCTATGAATAAGTCATCGACATGCAACGTTACTCGGTCCAACAAATCCGGTCCCAACACTTTATCGAGCGCTGCAATGAAGACACCTGCACTAACATTTAATCCAAATGGTAAAACTTTAAATTGGTAACTTCTGCCGGCAAACACAAAGGCAGTGTACTTTCTTGATGATTCAGTTAGTGGGATTTGCCAATACGACGAACGCATATCGACAGAGGTCAGATATTTAACTCCATAAAACTTCTGTATCTGTTCATCCAGGTTTTCTGGTCGCGTTCTGACAGGTACAATTATTTTGTTAATATTGCGCGCATCAAGCACGAGGCGTATACTGCCGTCCGCTTTCGCTACGGCCACGAGCGGACTGCTGTACGGGGATAGAGATGGTTCAATTATCCCCCAATCAAGCATTTTTCTTATTTCCTTCGTAACTGCCTCCTTCTTTGACCATAGGATGGTGTAGTTTGCGTGACAGAAAGTATCGTGAGGTACCACTTCGATGTCATAGGTGTAGCCCTCGATAACACCGGGTTTTTCCGAAAACACATTCTCATAATCTGTAAGTAGCTGAGTCAATTCGCTTTGTTGTGCTTCAGTCAAATGTTCTGACTCCCTAACTTTCATGGCTATCAGTTTCCTTTTTTCCTCTTTCTCTTCAGTAATAAATTCTTTATAATATGCTTGTCTTGTACTTAAGTCAGAATATAAATTCGTTCCCTGTATTCCTTCGAATATCGACTGAAAGTTCCGGCAATATTTACCGTGCACTTCCCGTGTCCTCAACAATGGCAAAATTACACGTCTGTCCTCATTCATAAGGCTTACTTCCCCGCACAAGAGGTCGATTTTTGCGTCCCTCTGGCGTAAAAATTCCATCCCCGGGATGCAAGCAACACCTAATCCCTTAACTACTAGGAACGAGCTTTTCATTGCTTCATTTCCTACCGTAAACTCGACTTGCACCTGGTGCTTTATGATATGAGATTGTGCACCTATTGCACCTGTAACACGACAATTCTTCACTGGCAATACTGGTATTCTATTATTTTGACTCAAGTACTTGTAAAAATTTGCACTCATGACATTGGTTGACGCACCGGTATCGACTACTATGTGTATTGGTGCTCCATACATATCTGCTTGCAATATAGCCTGCACAACACTTTTGTCGGTTTGGTTGCATTTCTGCGGTATGTCTACAAGTTCCTTTTCTATTTTTGTTCCTTCATTGTATCTCAGCATACAAAGTTTATGGCTGTCATCCGTGAATGTGCCCTCACTACACCATCCTGCAGCCAACAACGGAGAGCGTATTGTGGCTGTCTTTAGTTTAACGGATGAGCATTAGAGGGTTGACAGTTGTCTGTCACTTCCACTAACCTCACATTGTGGTTCTGGTTGTTGTTGTTGCTACTGTTGGGTTGGCCCCCTGCCTCCCCGATGGTGTAATTTGATATTGTGTATGGCTCTGGTTCTGCGGTGGTCGGTTGTAACTTCCTGACATGCTCTGTGATGGACCTGGGTTGGCGTTCCATTCATTACAACCACGCCACTGGTTTCGGTTGTTCCGCCATTGCGGATTGCCGTTACCATTATATCCATTACTCATGCGTCCATCATGATGTCTCTTTCGATTTTGACGATTATAACCGTTGCCGTTATAACCATTGCCACTGTTTGTGCCTCGATTCTGTTGCCGGTGCTCTTCCCTATTCCCGTTACCATTTGGTACTAAGTTACTACCGTTACTGTGGCTGCTATTGTAATCGGCTTTTTGTTGATTACAGCCTGCATGGTTCCACTTGTTTTCGGTTTTCATATCTTCGATCAATAAGTCAACAGAATCCACTATTTCCATGAATTGTTCTATATCGTATTCCGGCACATTGATGAAATATCTTTTAATTTCACTGGGCAACTTCATTTTTATTAATCTGATTATGTCACGATCGGACATTGGCTCATCCCAGTACCTGGTTTTGTTTATATACTTTTCGAAATATTTGCGTAACGTTCCCATCTTAGGATTGTACATTTCTGGACTGTACAACTCCTTTCGTAGTCTTTCTTGGACGCTATCGGACCAGAATTTTTGCAAGAATGCACCTTCAAACTGTTGCATCGTTAGACATTTTTCGGACACGTCGGTGGCCCACAGTGCCGCGTCACCTTGAATAAAGGAGACCACGAACTGTATTCTTCGTCTTTCCGTCCATGTCCTGGGAAACACATTCCTGAAGCTCTTAATAAATACAATAGGGTGGACATTTCGCTTTTCGCTATTGAAGGGTTGGAATGTCCTGTGTTTTATTACATTGTCCTCTTTTTTGCACATCTGATTGCTACATTCTGGGACATTCATCACTTCGTGATGTGCGCTGCACGGTATCGCATGTTGTTCGTGCTCATAATTCGCATTAGGTTGCGGTTGCGCACTCGTACCCTGCCTACCGTCAGCGTTATTATAGTAATCAGTGCGCGGAGTCGGATTCATGACCTGTCCGCCACTGTTTACATTGCTTTCCATCGCAGACAGTCTTCGCGCGACCTCCTGTTGCCACACGGGACTTGATCTGTGCTAATTCGGCATGTAGTGCGGCAGCGCTAGCGTCAATATTTACACTCGCAGCCGCAGTCGCTTGTTCTACAGCTGTTTTTACATCGCTTCCAATCTTTGCAGATATTTCGCGGTCCTTTACTTCTAGCCATTCATTTAATTCTTTTTCTACTTTTTGAGCTTGCACTTCCAAATATGCGTCAATACTTTTCCGTGCATCTATCTCCACATTATCTACGCGGTTGGTTAAAGTCTGGACATTATCTTCAAGCCTAGCCTGCGATATCTGTAGTTTTTGCATCTCGCCGGCTAAGCTTTGCACAAGATCGGGTATTTCTTTGCATGCGTCCCGCATCTCGGCAAGTTCGCTTCGGATACTGTCTAGTTTCGCTTCATTGCGCTGCTCTTGCTCACGTAGCATCTGAGCCAGTTTTTCGTCTCTTTCTCTTTCCCTCTGTTCTAACATTCTTTCTTTTTCCCTTTCTTTCTGTTCTCTTTGTTGCTCTTGCTCATAGAGCATCTGAGCCAGTTTCTGATCTCTTTCCCTATCTCTTTCTTCTAACCTGCGCAGAAATTCTGCAAATGGGTCTGCAATCGGTGAGCATACTGGTGTCCCGCTTAATCTAGCACTCGATTGGCCCCCCTGCCCAGGCAGTGGAGTTGTTACTCTATTCCCATTCTGCTGTGGAGCGTCATTCACCGTCCACAGATCCTCGCCCCCCGCTCCGGAAATTATGTTACCGGAGGCGGTGGCTTGGGATTCGTTTACGTTTTGCAAATGATCCTCACTTTCCAAATTAACAGAATTTTGTTCTTCTGGTACGGATGCTTTAGGTTGTCCTATCTTACCTATACTAAATTCACTTTAAGCCACTGGCTTAACACTGATATACACACAAATAATTATCCCCACCAAAAATAAACATATAAATACACAAAACGAATTATTATCCCCTCCAAAAATAAACACATAAATACACAAAACACCGAAGGTATCTCATGTGCACATGGGTTCGATATTCCGCACAGAGCTACACAGGATGCTTGCACAATAGGCCTTACCTTACTTATTTTTCTTTCTCGCAATCCTTTTTCTTTTCTACTCTTTTTCCTCTCCAGATCTCCTCAAGGTGTGGTTTTGTTGTTGTACATGTAAAAGAATTCATACAAGCATTAATATTTTACAACAATTAGACACATACATAATTACATTCAGTACAATAGAATCATATTAATCGGGCCCCAAAGTTGCGGCGCCAATCTCGCGTCCGTCGGCCGTCGTAATTTAATATATATATATTATTATTGTTATTATTATTCTTTGATTGTTGCCGACTTACGTGGTGGGCCTTAATAAAAATGATATTCCATTTAATTTTGATTTTACGGTTAAATGCTTTCCTGAATTTCTCTTTTTAACAATATTAATCTCAAATTATTTGTTACGTTAATGAATATTAGACTCGCTGCATTTTACAAACATGAGCATACAAGCTGAACAACGTAATAAACTTTGCATATCAATTTCCTCGGCTAGTCAGTTCACTTTAAAGCAAGAAATCTTTAGTTATTAATTAAAATTGCGGCCCACACACGCGCGAGAATATTTTTCTTACCTCCGTTAACCATTGTATTGTAGTCAGAGTCCTGGCTCTGGGTCTCGGCTATAGTACTGAAAATAAGAATCTTAAAGCTAAGTATTTTCTGCAACGTCGGGCGGCTGTGGAGAAAAATTAATATTATGCTAATAGCGGGCGAGTTTTCAGCTTCCGCAAATTTTTTTCATAAGTTAATATCGCCACGTAATGGCCTCGTTGGCTGCATCGGCCGCTGCAATTGTTGAGCTGTAAATTACTTGAATGCAGGTTAATTCAAGGAAGGCGGACATGAAATCGGGATCACCTCTTACAAATTAAAAGTGCACAATAATATTCAATTAATATATTATCTGCTTAACTCATACAAATATGCTTGCATTTGTCAGCACTCGAAAGATGTCCTTCTATACACACTCAAGACAAAAGAGGAAGTAATGAAGATGACTAAAAAATTAACAAAAGAGTGTATCTTGTCATAAATTATTTCTTTGCATTTGAAACTTGGACAGAGAAATTCTTATGTTACGGCTACATGAAAGAAAAAATCTCTTACAAATTATGAATGTCTTCTTTATAAATAATTTAAAGTCTTTTCGTAATATGGCACTGGGGACGCTATACATTCCAGTACAGTCGGACAGCCTCAGCAGTGCTGTTGTTAGTGTCTAGCGGCAATAGCGTGAGGTCTGAGGGTGGATTGGCTGGAGTTTGGACAGAGGAGGGAAGTGCGCCAGGGTAGCCCGCGCAGATTTACGAAGCCACTGTGCCAGGGTGACGCAGTGGTTGAAGCGTCTGCCTGGCGAGCAGGAGGCTTGGGCTGGAACTTTCGTTTGTCGCTTTAGTCTGCATGAATACATCATACGTGCCTGGGACTTGGGAAGGTCTCTGAAGTCATATAGCTCTATCTGACCATCATTATTATTGTTATTATTACTGTTACTATTATTATCATTATCATTATTATTATTATTATTATTATTATTACGAATATTAGTAGCAGTAGCAGTAGTAAAGTGCTGCCAGTATTCACTTTACTAGTTCATTATCAGTAGTACTTCCTCACAATGCCACAACAGACATTCATATTATCTTAATAGTATTTGGCTTATTAAAACTGTTATTTACTAGGTGACTGTGGTGTAGAGAGGGCACTGCGTGTTTGAAACCCTGGTGTGGTGTAACAGATGGCTTCGCGGTCGTTATCATATCAAACTAAAAAATTAATAAATAGAAAATAACAGTAAAATAAATGAATATATCACTCGAAATATAACAGAGGGCTTGACAGTCGTCATCAGATCAAGCTAAACAAATGAATAAATAGAAAATAAAATAATAAAGTAAAATAAATTAATATCACTCTAAAACATAGGAGGCAAAATAAAACTGCAGCTAAGTTAAGAGTAACAAAAATCAGAAGGTATATTGCTGGTAGCAGAGTGGCGGATGAGAGGCTGTAGAAGGCTGTTGTCAGAATGAGGCTGAAGTTTGCCAGTCAAGATGGACTGTCAACGGACCTACGGGAGTGGCCACGGGGACGCCGGTCCACCGGAGCAAAGAAAGAAGGCTGCACGAAACATCTGACGTGGCTACGTGCAGGTACTTTTCCACCAGGCTATCTTCTATTGGACGTTATCTCAAGTAACCAGTTTCCGTACCACGAAACGCCTAGGGCTACAATAATTTGATGGACGTTTGCCTTGCTAGAGTCCACACTTCTCTAAATAGTAAACAAAAATAAATTTCACAGAATCTGTGCTTCTGCACTTCAGAAACAAGACAATGCAGGAATTTTAAAACACAGTACCAAGAATGCATCAGGAGTTGGAAAAATCAAACTAAATATTCCACTTGAGGAACGCTTAAAACACCATGCCCTTTATCCAACCAACTTAGAACACGATATGAAAATAAGTATAGCAAATGTGTGGTGTCACCGCCAGACACCACACTTGCTAGGTGGTAGCCTTTAAATCGGTCGCGGTCCGTTAGTATACGTCGGACCCCCGTGTCGCCAATGTCAGTGATTGCAGACCGAGCGCCGCCACACGGGAGGTCTAGAGAGACTTCCTAGCACTCGCCCCAGTTGT